>NW_015175360.1:686660-722053 GCF_001447785.1 Gekko japonicus | reverse complement strand
CAAGTCAAAATCTAAATGATGGCTGACTGACTGACCATCTGACAAGTCGCACAAGATTTTATAAAACTCTCCTTAGCTGACACTGACCAATCAGAGAGAAGGGGGTGCAAGCAGGCAGCAGCCTGTCACTCAAACTGCTTTTCAGTGAGGCATGAACCTCTAATCTCCCAGCTCTCTGAGTCTGATGCACTAAGCATCCTGGTTTTGGAAGTCAGTTCATCACACCTCCCCTCCCCTGGTGTCTTTAATAGCTTGTTCAAACAATGGTGGTCTGTGAGGTATAAAGAATGACTACTGGCATGCAAAATAGTAAATAATTTATGAAAAGTAAAATGTACATATACATATTCTCTGCACAGCAGTGGACTGAGCAAGAAATACAAAATAAAGATATAAACATGCAGTTCCTCTGTCCATCACTCTGACAATGTCCTAGCTGATCATATTCTTAGCCAGGCTGTTTAACCTGTTAGACCAGTTATCTAAGCCACTGTCAGCATCATTAAGAGGGAAGCAAAAGGAAAGGACAGGTATGGAAGACAGGCTCTTGTTTATCTGTATGGGCCTACCTCTTTTCCATATCCATATCCATCTCTTGGTCATGCATACTATATCCAAGACACACAATACTCATGTAGATATCTAACCCTGACTTCATATATTTTTTTGTTTTCACTGAAAATGTTATAACTATTATTGTAAGCCACCTTGAACTATAAGGAAAGGTGGGGTATCAATATTTTAATAAAGAAAAATAACATATTGTATGTTAGAACAAAGTTTGAGTCCAGTGGCACCCTTAAGACCACCAAGGTTTTATTCAAGGTATGAGCTTTCATATGCATGCACACTTCCTCAGTACAATGAAATGGAACACTGTTCAACCTCTGCCTTATATGTATGGAGTGGTAAATTCCATTTTGTTCTATCTGAGGAAGTGTGTGTGCACGCAAAAGCTCATACCTTGAGTAAAACTTTGATGGTCTTAAAGGTGCCACTGGACGCAAACTTTGTTCTACTGCTTCAGACCAACACGGCTATCTATATTGAATTCTAGTTTTCCTGAACAAACCTTCATTTCTTATTTAAGATTATTTAGTTTGTATTGTATTGATTGAAGTTCTGTCTTGTAGTAAGTATTATCCTAAATCCATCTCTCTTGCTGAGTGAATGGTGAGGCTGGAAAGCCCTTGTGCTAAATAAAAAGGAGTGCTCAGATTTATATCAATTCTAAATACACCAAGTTAATGTTAACCCAAGTTTCTACCAAGCTGAGATATAAAGTAGTGGTAGATGATAGCAGCTATTTTGGATGCAGAACTAATAAATTTAGTTGGCTTATTCTCTCTTAATGTTAAAAGTCACCCAAGAGTGAGAAGTACTTTGGCTTCATTCAATTTGTCCTACTTTGAATATTCTGTTATTAGTTTTTTTAGGCTTTGAAATTTAACATTCAGGAGCTGGTACTAGATTCACTGCCTTATTCATCTCAAATGGAAGATGAGGCATACCATTGAAAAACAAAGTCTAAATTAGCTAGTTTACTATTATTTTTGCCGCTAAGAAGCACCATTTTAAATTTCGCCTCAAGCACCAACCAAATTGCTGTGAGTCATCTCTGTTCATGGCAATGTTTTATGAAAGTTTATTTTTATCCTTCCCTTCCTACAAGGAATCCACAGCAGTTTTAGCCTCACAACAATTCTGTGAGGTAGACTGGACTGAGAGGTAGTGGCCAGCCAAGGTTGCCTAAGTAGGTTCACATTAGCATGGGGATTTGAATCTAGGGCTCCCTGGTCTATTCAGACATTCCCCTATACCACAGTATTTCTGTTCAGGGATGCTATCTGGTTAAATAACACAATGTTAAGAGATCTAATAGAATGAACTTGGTAAATTACAAAGTAAGATTTGTATATGATGTCTGGTTCTAATTAAAACTGGTTGGGGGGGGGAGGTATGTTAAGCAGGGACAGCCAAGTACAGAAAGAAGACTAAGCATCTAAAGATCCAGACTGATTCCTTGCCTTCCCCATGTAAGTCTCTTGGGATATCATGATCTCAGGCCTAAACTACATGTGATGGTAGCGTACCCATATTTATGAATGCACACCTACCATATTCACATGTAAAGGAAATGGTAAAGATGCTAAAGTAAATCCTGACAAGACAGAGGACATTTTGGGTGGGAAAGCAAAGATCTTGAAGGAGATTATGCTTCCCGTTGATGGAATTCAGCTGATCAGGTCAAGAGCTTAGGAGTTATAATAGATACAACATTACTGCTGGAGAAACAAGTTAGTGTAGCTGCAAAAAAACGCTGTCTTCTAGTTTAACACAGAAGATGGCCTTGATTTGGCTTATCTGCCCCCCTGGATCTGCACCATGGTAACTAGATTACTGTAACTTCATAGGTTTCCCCTCAAAGTCAATTTAGGGACTCCAGTTGGTGCAGAATGCCCCAGCTCGGTTGTTACTAGGAGTTAGATGAATCGTGTATGTTAGCCCCATTCTGCAGTCACTCATTTGGCTGCCCATCAGTTACAAAGCTCAATTCGAGGTATTGACTATCACACACAAAGCCCTTCATGGCCTTGGACCTCATATCTGCAGGACTACCTCTCCCACAAGCTCAGCCACAACAGCTTCACTCATCTGAGCAGGGCCTTCTGCAGGGGGAACCCTACAAACAGGCAATTAACTGCACATACATGTGCATTCTCTGTTCTGGCGCTCACCTTATGGAATGGCTTGCCTGATGAGATCAGAAAGGCTTCCACTCTCCTGGCATTCAAAAAACTATGAAAAACTGAATTATTCAAGAGGGCATTTTACAAAAGGCTATGGATGGTTCGGGAAGATGCTTTTATGGACTATACTACTGTGTTCAATCATTAGGAGAAGAAGAGATTGGATTTATACCCTGCCTTTCACTACTTGAAGGAGTCTCAGAACAGCTTACAATCTTCTTTCCCTTCCCCTCCCCACAACAGACACCCTGTGAGGTAGGTGGGGCTGAGAGACCTCTTTCGAGAGCTGCTCATGAGAGAGCAGCTCTGAAAGAACTTGTAACTGACCCAAGGTCACACCAGCTGTTAAGTATGCAACTCAACAACGAAGTAAGTAACAAGTGATTCAGCTTTACTGAGAACGAGAACTTCCAAAAGATCACACAGCATCAGACGACACAACAACACACAACAGGGGAGCATAGCTCCTTTTAAACTCTCCCGAGCTGGTGTAGCCATGCCCTTACAAAGTTAACATCAAATCATGTTGTTAACATCCAATCATTGGTCTTCCCTCCAGCACAGACTCTTACGTTTTATTGGTTACAGACATTGCTTCAGCCAATGGTGTTGTTTCAGATTAGAATCCGGCTGAGATTTTAAGATTAACATAGGTTTAGATGGAGTGAACACACAATACCAGCAGCTGGATGTGGAGGAGTGGGGAATCATACCTGGTTTTCCCAGATTAGAGTCCACGCTCCTAACCACTACACCACGCTATCTGTTTCTGTATCTATTATACTATGCGATTTTTACATTATGTTCATACTTTTTCTTTGTTTCAGCTTTGTTTTAGATTTTTCCGTGGTTTTAGGTTTCTGCAATCCTAATCCTATCGCATGACTTCTTGGATCTCCCATCCTGTTGAATGCATTGACTTTCACTGTGTAATCCACCCTGCGTCTCAGTGAGCAAGATGGACTATAAATAATGCAAATAAGTTAATTTAAAGGGCCATTTTGCTCCTAAGTTGTATAGAAATAATAAAAGGAGCTGCAACTGGAAAAAAGGAGGGGGCAAAAAAGCTTATGTCCTACAGTGCATGTATTGAAGGCAGACCCACAGGTCGACCCCACTCACGTACAACAATTTGTGTGTGGTGGCATTTAAAGAGTCAAAAGGCCATAGCAGCAGTGTGTGCTGACCCTCACCCTCCACCACTCTTACTGTCTCTAGATGCTTTTCTCCCAGCATGCTTTCAGTGCTGGAAGCGAGCCAAGCTTGGAGAAAAAAATGAACCCTGGAGGGGCTTCAGGAGTAAAAGCCCTAGGAAAGGGAAGAATTCAGCATCATCACATGTTGCTTGGGCCAAAGTTATGGGCGAAGCTTGCTGCCACTCACACACTACTGTTTCCAAATGCTGCCCTTTAGGTCATCCTATACGAGTTAATGAAGCAAAAGTCTTATTCCTTTGCTCTGTTTTCTTGTATGGAACAGAGAAAGGAGAGTGCAACTGCCAAAACCTTGAGGGGAGACACTAGTATTCCTCCCCCATGCACGCACACAGACAAGATGCAAAATTAAATTTATGCCCAGATCAGCCGGATAACTTGAGCCAGACAGCCTGATGTTACAGCAAGTGCTCTGTTTGACTCACACGACCTATTCTCCTGAGCTGAAGTAAGCCTTTGGCAGTCATGCTGTTGCACAAGTAAGAGTACTGTGGACTGCTGCCAGTGTCAGCCTTGTTATTCTTTGGGTAGTGACACTTGGCTGTGCCATTTTCTCATTGGGGGGGGGGAAGATTGCAATGAACATTGATAAATTCTATAATGTCCCACTTAGATTATGTTGGGCATGAAGCAGTTACCAAGGCACTGGGATATTAAGCAATGTATTAAATAAGGCAATCAATAATACAATAAATGAACTATTGTCTCTGTCCAAAGCTGAACTTCAGTAAATGAAGCTTCCCACAGTTCTCTGTTGCTTTGGTTAGGCCCCAGTCAAAGGAAAAATCCATGTTTGGGGCATGTTTGACCAGCAGGTTTGAATAACTTTAACTGGTGAGTCAGTTTTCCAAACTTGCTTCAGAAGCATTCCCCAGGGGTTACTTTGTAAAAAGCTAAACTAGTTTTGAAACTGAAGCATTTTGTGATAAGCAATAGAGTGGTCTAAAATATGCCACAGAAAGGCAATTCCCATCTTTCTAAATATTCATGTCTTCACACAGTGCTTATGCAGTTTTAAAGCCTGGGGGGTGTTGATCTATCTGCTTCACCCTGTCCTGTTTCTCACCTTTCAAGGCCAGATTTACATACTTTCTTTCATATACAGAGACCTGCTGTTGCTAAGCAACCAACAGCCCAACATGACAAGCAGTTTTCTAAAATGGGAAATGCACTAATGGTAACTGAAATTTAGCCAGTTTAAGAAAGTGCTCTAAAACATTCAAAACTGAAAAATGGAATCCAGAAGTTTTAAGTTACAGTATATGAATTTTGTTTTTGTACAGAACAGTAAATACCCCCTTTAATAGCTGTTCATACTTCTGTGTAATTTCCACTTCTGTGAACTTTATGAAAACATGCAATAATATAGAATTAAGCAAAGTTGGACTGAATATTTGAAGTCCATCGGTCAAATGCTGTTCATTCGTGTTCAAATGTGGGAGAAAGATCCCCTCCCTTCAAAGTTCTGATCTTGGCATATGTTTGTGATGCTTTTCTGTGGAAGCCCTATTGTTGCTGCAGCTGGCAATGTAGCTCCGCAGTAATGAGGCCTCCAGATGGCAAGTTTACCCACATTTTCCTTGCCCCAGTCCCCCCACAATAGCTATTCCTCCCCACCCCCTAGCACCACCAGGATTCTTTTCCAAAGATATTATTTTACTGGTAATTGATGTAGCAATATAAACTATAGCAGTGTGTCAATAAGTCAATTACTTTGGACAAAAATACTCAAAACCCCAGTGGCACATTGGAAAAGGCTGGCCTCAGAGACTAGGGAAGGAATGGGCAAAATCCAGACCATCTACATGGCAACCATTTCAGCTTTTCAGCAACCATCTTTCCTAAAATATTGCAGCAAGGCAAGTTTGGGACAGATCAGAGAAAAGCCAGGGTAACTCCCGGAGGAGTCCCAGAGGAATGCACTGATACTGTGGGGACCTGGTGGGGAATCGTACTTCCCAACAACATTGATTCCTGGGCAAATAACCCATGTGGAGAAGCCTTATATTATAATGGTCTTTCTTGGTGGCTGATACTGTGGTGGTTATAGTTTCAGAGAGTAGCCGTGTTGGTCTGCAGCAGAATAGTTATATTGGAGTCTAGTAGGACCTTAGAGACCAACAAGAGTTTCAGGCACAGTCGTCTGACAGACATGAAGGAAGCAGCTCACACCTTGAAGCTCTTGTTGGTCTCCCAAGATGCTGCTGGACTCAAAACTACCTGGTCTGTGTGATAGTTATGTGATGTTGCACAATTTTCACAGCAATGGGACAAGAATCTGTCAAGGGGATTTGATATGGACAAAGCATAGAAGTGTGGGGATTAATAGAAAGCTTGATGATGGAAAGATGCTGGTGGTTTCCACATGTAGGCTATTTGAATAAACTTATTTTGATTAACTTCAGACATTCAAGTCCAACTTTAACTTTACTTAAATCTGAATTGCTGCATGTTTCCACCAGTTCCAACAGTTTCCACTGTTTTTGCATCTGCCAATACTGCATGAGATGGAGTGACTGAGAGGTTTGTACACTCCTGTTCCAGAACATAACTGCCTCTCTAGACATACACACATGTATCTGACACACTGCATGTGAAAATGATGGACTGGTTAAACAGTGATTAGCAGGGATGATGTGTCTTCAGCCAGGGATATTTCTGCTGTCTGCATCCATGCATCTCTGCAAGAGCCACCAGCAGAAGGCCTCTTGCCATTGCAATATCAACGGTGACATTTTGCTCTTCTTTTGCCTGACTTAGCCCATGGAGAGATGAGCAATCCATTTCATCATAGCATTTCTACATTTCTACATCCATGCAATCTTACAATTAAATCTAGTTCATAAATATGAAAAGATGCACCAGAAGGGTAAAAGTCAACAATGTGTACATTTACTTCTTAGTACTGGGTGCAATGTTCAGTATCCTGAGAACCTCATTTTATATCTTTCTTAAAAGCAAGGTTCTAGAGCCTTGGGTTAGGTTTCGGTGTATAAGGAGGCTGACAGAATTGCCAGTCAGGGAGCAATTGTATACCAATATGCTTGATTTGAATAAAGTTATCAGGCTTTTCTTTCAGAATTAGTATCACCACAAAATTTGAATTTTGTTTAAACCCAAAATGTGTACCATCTAAAATAGAGTACTTGGTTATTGTCTTGAAATTTGCAATCTGTGTTCATAAAAATGCATTTTTTTTTCTTTCAGGCATTAAAAATGAATCTCATCTATGGGCTCTTAAGCATGTATGTCTCTGAATTCCCATGATGAAAAGTACTTAAAAGCTATGGCCTTCTGTGCTTTGATGTCATCATTCTAAGCAAGGCTGACATATCCATATACTGTACTCTTACTATCTTGTTAAGAAACCGTCACCCAAACAAAAATATTCATTTGCTGTATTTGAAGTACAACTTTTCAGTGCCTGTATTCATTAGAATAAGACTTTGATGTCACAGATCTGAAGGAAACAGCAGGGATATGATCGGGAGGTGGAAGAGCAAGAAAGGGGAGAGGAGACACATGCAGTGTCTGTGGCCTTTAATAAGGAAAAAGTGGGATGTCAGTATAATAAATGTAACAGCCTCTGAGGATTTCATATGGGGGAACTGCGCTCAGAAGCTTGGCAGAAGAATCAGGGCACTTAACCCTAATAACATGAACACAGGCACATTTATTGCACAATAAAAATGGATGGAACATTCCTTATACATAATTAATTTTGGCCTACTTTTCTGTTTACAAATAGTCTGTGAATGGTACAGTCTTTATCCCTGGGAATTTGGTACATATTCTGTCAGAGAGCCTTTGTAAATTACAAGTAACACACAGCCTTCTGCTGTTGATGAGAGCCAGTTTGGTGTAGTGGTTAAGTGTGCGGACTCTAATCTGGGAGAACCGGGTTTGATTCCCCACTCCCCCACTTGCACCTGCTGATGTGACCTTAGGTCAGTCACAAGCTCTGGCACAGCTGTCCTTGAAAAAGAGCAGTTTGTGTCAGAGCTCTCTCAGCCCCACCCACCTCACAGGGTGTCTGTTGTGGGGAGGGGAAGGGAGAGGAGTTTGTAAGCCGCTCTGAGACTCCAAGTGAAGGGCGGGGTATAAATCCAATCTCTTATCTTCTTCTTCTTCTATGGACTGTGGTATGGAGAGCCAGGATAGAGTGTGATCAGAGTATTAAGCCAGAACTGGGGGAAACAAGGTCAGATCCCAACTTGGTCATGAAGTTCACTGAGTGACTTTGAGCTAGTCTCACTCTCTCAGCCTAATTACCTATCTCACAGGTTTGTTGTGAAGATAAGAAGAGAGAACATATAGAACACTCTGAGTTCCTTGGAGGGACGTCAGGATGAAAATGTAATGGTGGATGGTGAGCTTACAGAAGCTTGGCCTGTAGCTGTGATCTGAAACACAGTTAGGTTGGGTCCAATTCACAGGGAGTTTCTGTGGGCCTCATCACATGCATCAATGAATTTGGTTTCTGCTTTATGAGTGATACAGGTGCCCTTTTCAACATCATCGGTCCACCAAGCCAGCCTTTGGTGTCTTCTGATGATTTTGATTATAATCCCCAGGTGTGCAGAAACATCTGAAAAGTTTAAAAAACTATACGGGGGATACTTAAATCCCCCCAAAAGTAAAAGAGCGTTCCCTGCGCATGTACAGAGAACGCCCTGGCAACTGTCTCGCCGCTGGGGGGGGGGAAGGCTTGGCGGGCTGGCGGCTGTGAGCTGCTCAGGCCTCACTTCCATCGGTGCCGGGAAAGGCTTGGCGGGCTGGCAGCTGTGAGCCACTCAGGCCTCGCCACCTCCGGTGCTGGGGGAGGGGGAAGGAGGGAGAAGGCTTGGTGGACCTCAAGCCCCGCTGCTGCTGCTGGGGGAGGTGAGAAAAGGCTTGGCGGGCTGGCAGCTGTGAGCCACTCAGGCCTCGCCACCTCCGGTGCTGGGGGAGGGGGAAGGAGGGAGAAGGCTTGGCGGGCCTGATGGGTCCGCCTGCTGGGCTCACCTGCTGCCGCTTCCTCCTCCTGCAGAGCTCCTTCTGCTTCTGCAGGCTGGGAGCTGTGGGGAATACTCCCCCCCCCACGAGTATCGCGAGTCCCCCTTCTTGTGTGACTATAATAGCATTAGTGCTATACAAATTATGAAGTACCATAGAGTAGAAGCTCTGGCCTGTATCTAACCATTGCAGTCATTAAAACATAAGTGTGTGACGGCCTTTGTGACCATAATAATTCATTCAACTTTAAGTGCCCTTAAGATTTCTTAAAAGGGGGGCAGCAGTTTCCACCTGTTCTCCCCTCCTTTTGAAGACCATTGAGCCACTTCCCCAGATTTTGTCCTAGTATGTTAGCAGACCATCAGGAACAGAATAGTGGAAAGCTGCAGTGAGAGGGGAAAACTGGTAGAAATCATTCCCCTTAATTACCCTTCAAAATATGTTTAGATATAAGCCATTTTCACCTTAGCATTTACTGATTTAAAGTATTACTCTTCTACCCATCCCATAGGCACAAGGCAGCTAATTACAAAATTTAATAACAAGTACCACAGTCAAAAATTAGCATGTATCATATATCTAATTCTGAACTGGGCCATAGAATGTGTATTAATAGAGCCAGGGACAGATAGAAAAAAAAATCTGAAATCTAAAAAATTTTGGGGGGTTAAAGCTCTCCCAAATAACAGAAAAAATGTCTGTGGCTTTAAGAAAAGAATGCCCACTGAGTTATGTCACCAAGACTGCTAGGCAACTCGAACAATATTGCTGAACCTTCCAAGCCTCAGTTTATGTAACTTAAAGCTATGCCATGAGATCTTCTAAGGTTTTTGTAATAAGACTATATAAGGCCTTCCACTATAGTAGTTTGGTATCAAAGATGTATTTTATTACTGTATTGGCTCAAGTGCAAAACTAAGGGGTTTTTCCCCAGGTATGTTATTTAAATTTTAAAAAATGAACAGGTCCTCTTCCATTCAAATACAAGTTTTAATTATGACCACTGTTAATTTTTTTTGTGTGTGTGTGTGTGTGTATAACATTTTTTTAGGGATGGTCATCTTACATTCAAGGTTGTCTTCCTTTTATTTATTTGCTTATTTATTTTTTATTATTTGCATTTATATCCCTCCCATCCCATGGACAGACTCAGGGCGGGTAACATCATTATAATAAATACAATTTCAATTCAAAACACAATAAAACATAACAATTAAAACAATGGGTACAGCTTGAAACAGCGTCAGTTGGCTATAAAGTTCTGGCCCGATGGTGCAGTGAGTTAAAGGCCAGTTGTTGGTGGTCAGTAAACAGACGGGTGACAGCAACCTCAGGGAGGCCATATATGGGCACCCGCTGCCTCAACCAAAGGCCTGGTGGAACAGCTCCGTCTTGCAGGCCCTGCAGAATTGAAGAAGATCCCGCAGGGCCCTGGTCTCAATAGGGAGCATGTTCCACCAGGGTGGGGCCAGGACAGAGAAAGCCCTGGTTGAGGCAAGATGGGCGTCCTTCGGGCCATCTTTCAAGCGTTATGCTCTTTGAGGCATATATGGAAAGAGGCGGTTCCTTAGATATGTTGGTCCCAGGCCGTATAAGGCTTTAAAGGTCAGAACCAGCACCTTGAAGTGAATCTGGTACTCATCTGACAACCAATGCAGTTGGCGGAGCACATGCCTAATGTGAGCCCACACAGGTGTTGACATCAGCAGGCGTGCCACCGTATTCTGCACCAGGGTAAGCCTGTGTAGAGCGAGTTGCAGTAATCAGGTCTGGAAGTGACCATTGCATAGGTCACTGTCGCTAGGTCTTGGGGGGGAAGATAGGGCCTCAGTAGCCTGATCTGCCTAAGATAGAAGAACACAGATCTGGCAACTGCAGCAATCTGGGCCTCCATGGAAAGAGAGGCATCCAGTGTCACTCCAAGACTCCTCACTGTCTGGGCTGGCACCCTTCCAGTGTGGGGAGCCTGGCGCCCCCATCCAACCCCCTCGACCCAGGTGCAGGACCTCCGTCTTCAATGGATTTAACTTCAACCGACTCTGCCGCAACCATCCAGCCAGAGCATCCAAAGCCTCAGCCAAGTTCGTAGGAATGGAAGACGGATTTGTGTTGCATTTTCACTTAAGTTTGTCCTGTTGGGCAGTAATAGCTATTAAAGAAACAGCACTTCAGAGAAAAGACAGCAGACTATAGACAGAGTTGCCCCCAAATGCCCTCTGCAGGTTTCAAACAGAACCCTAGCCCTATGGTTCACTGGTGAGTTGGGTGCATCAAGAAAGGGCCATGGTGGTAGAAAACTGGGTGAAATCTAATAGAACACACAATAGAGATGGTTGGAAAGCCTATGAGGCAAAGAACTCTTTTTCCACCTCTGCTGCACTGTCTGAATTGTATCCAGTGCAATTATTTAGATTAATTAGGCAGTTGATATTTCCTAGGAGTGAGTCACTAAATGTTAGAGGTTTGGCACTTAGCTGTAATGATTTTGCATGGTTCTTTGCCAAGAGAAGATTCATTATGATTTGACACTGGATTAGTACACAGGTGGTAGAGGTTCCTGTAGAACCATATAGTCACTGTCGCTTGGATCGTCTCAGGATAGTTTCTCTGAATGATGTTGATGAGGTTCTGGAGAGTGAAGAGCACTACTTGTAATCTAGATCCTTATGCTTTTTGGCTTATGAAGTCCTTCAGGGGGCATTGGGTCCTTTGATCCAGAGCGCTGTGATTTGATCCTCAAACAGGAAACCGCCTTCACCCTATTGCACCCACCCCGTTGCCCTCATCCTGTTTACCATTCTTTATTTATTACATATGAGAAAATAGCCTATAAGCCCTTCTGGTCAACTGCATGTGTGTTTGTAAAAATGCATAGAAATAATTGGAAAGCAATCTAACGCACTATTCAGGTTTTGACAGCAGATATTTGCAATAGATACAGTTTTTGGTTCTTAAATTATATTGTGCTGATGATGATCCCTGGCTGGATATTATGCCCCTTCTGTACCAATTTTTATTAGAAACTGGCATCACCTTTAGATTTACTGAAAGGCACAATTTAATAGTTACTATAACTGTACAATACAATACAGTTTACTGGCACTTGGCAGCATTGCCTGGAAAAAAAGATATATACATACATAAAATTTAAATGTCTGCCTAATTCATACCTGGTTCTAAGCTAATGTGTTTGATGTTGCCTTTAAAGTATACTCAGTATCTTATGGCACCTCCATGCATGAGATTTCCATGCTCCTAGTCTGGTACTTTAGAGGATGAGCACTCTGTCATTTAAGGAGCTGGTATACAAGAAGTATACAAACAGCGTTCCGTGCGCCTTGGTGTTTAGTCATGCCGGCCACATGACCATGGAAATATCTTTGGACAGCGCTGGCTCTTCGGCTTTGAAACGGAGATGAGCACCGCAACCTTAGAGTCGGACTCGACTGACTTTCGAGCAAGGGAACCTTTACCTTTTTTATACAAGAAGCACAGGTGATCTCTGAAGAATGGAACTGTACAGAGAGGAATTCATGTGCTGGACATATAATGCTATTCAGCATGATGTTGCTGTTAATATTCTACCACAGAAGATACTTTGGAAGAATATGTGGTTCAATATGTTATATGGGACACATTTTCCAAGCAATCCCGTTTTCCATATTTGGTAACTAAAGCCATTGGTTTCAGTTAGGAACTCTGTTGTGACATAGTTCTCTAATGCACATTCTGAACTGCATTTCAAGCTGTTTCCCCTTCTTTTGTATGTCTGGAACTGAGCCATTTCTATGACAACCAAAGTAATATTTCTGTCACTTCTATCCTACCTATAGCTTAATGCTTGTCACAGTCAATGCAGATCTATTAGCTTTACACTTCCTTCTCTGTGTCCTTTATCAGAAATGATTGTGTTTGAAAAAATTCACCCATGTCTTATTTTTTTAAACACAAAAAGATATTATTTAATTTTGAAGTTTTTCACCACAAGGCAAATACTGGTAAAGAAAATAGCATGCAAACAGTGCCCCTCCCCCAATCCTCTAATTAGGTAGATCTACTGAATACAGCTTAAACAAGAATACTATTTGATCAGAATTTGATCTTGCATTAGAATCACCAACCTCCAGGTGGTGGTGGGAGATCTCCTGGAGTTAGGACTGATCTCCATGCAAAAACAGATCAGTTCCTCTGGAGAAAATAGGTGCTTTGGAAGGTGGACTCTACAGCATTACACACCATTGAGGAAAAATCAAATGCATAATTATAGGTTGGGGGAGACTTGTCTTGGCAGTAGTATGTGCGAAAAGGATCTAGGGGTCTTAGTAGACCATACACTGAACATGAGTCAGCAGTGTGATGGAGTTGCTAAAAAGGCTAATGCGACTTTGGGCTGTAGCACCAGAAGTATAGTGTCCAGATCACACGAAGTGATAGTACCACTTTGCTCTGGTTGTGTTCAGTTTTGGGCACCACAATTTAAGAAGGATATAAACAAGCTGGAACATGTCCAGAGGAGAGTAATGAAGCTGGTGAGGGGTCTGGAGACCAAGTCCTATGAGGAAAGGTTGAAGGAGCTGGGTATGTTTAGCCTGGAGGGGAGATGACGAAGAGGTGATATGATAACCATCTTCAAGCACTTGTAGAGCTATCATGTAGAGGATGGTACGGAGTTGTTTTCTATTGCCCCAGAAGGTCGGCCCAGAAGCAATGGGCTGAAATTAAATCAGAAATGTTTTCGGCTAAACATTAGGAAGAACTTCCTGACAGAGCAGTTCCTCAGTGGAACAGGCTTCCTCGGGAGGTGGTGGGCTCTCCTTCTTTGGAGGTTTTCAAACAGAGGCTAGATGGCCATCTGACAGCAATGCTGATTCTGTGAACTTAGGCAGATCACAAGAAGGGAGGGCAGGAAGGGTTGCATCAGTTCTCGGGGCCCTTTCTTACGTGCCCAGGGAAATGCTTATTGTCACTTTGGGGTCAGGAAGCAATTTCTCTCCAAGCCAGTTTGGCCAGGGATCCTGGAGGTTTTTTGTCATCTTCTGGGTGTGGAACAGCGGTCACTGGAGGGGGAGGTATTTGTGAATTTCATGCCTTGTGCAAGGGGTTGGACTAGATGACCCTGGAGATCCCTTCCATCATTTTATCATTCTCTCCCCTCTGCAAACCCTGCCTTCCTCAGGCTCCACCACCCAAATTTCTAGGTATTTCCCAACTTGGAGCCAGCAGCCCTATCATGCATCATTGCTTTCTGTTTGTTAGGTCTTTGTTGTTCTTGTTTGTGACTCAGCGCAAATTAGAACTACAGCCTAAATGTTAACATGTGTACTTTTCTGTGTACACCTAGTCCATTAGTTTTTGTATAATTGCAGTGTCTCAGCATGTTCATGTACTAAAACATAACAAATGTCTAAGATGACTTCACTTTGGGCCCACAAAGCCCTATTCCAGTGTTACAATTTTGGCACTCCTACCTTCTGTACGAGAAGAATGCACTATACGCAGTCCTCACATGTAAGCTATAAATAAGATAGGCATGACAGAAATATTACTTTGGTTGTTAAGCACAGTCATGATTTTGTATGAATTGAATAATGTACATGTTTTCTTCTTTATTAGGTGCAATTGAAAAAAACAGGTTTGTTGCAGCTATACACATTTGTGTGTACCAAAACTGTAAAATATGAAGATCGTGCGTAGTGCACCCCCCCAATACATGAGATAGGAGCACCAAAAATATTAACCCTGAACAAGTATTCTTCTTCTTCTTTTTGCTGCTAATAAGAAGTTGATTCTAAGTGTTTGGATCCAAATCCTTGTGTGAACACATTCACACTAGGGGTTTTCAGCATTTACCCCTTCTTGGTGCCTTCTCCGAAAAGCTGTTTCTGAGCAAGAAAGAGGAACCAGCAGAAACTGCCCTCCATTTTGTGTGAGCTTTTCCCACCTTCATTCATGGAGCTAGCTCTGCTTTGTGCAGTAGGGTAGTAGGGTGTGTGGGGGAGTGATGTCTGCAGGTTCTCCCATCTTACTGTAGTCCTGTGCTGCATCCCCTACTGTTCCCGAGGATCCCCTGATGCTCGAATGAGATTTTGGTGAGCACGGGGGCTTGCACTGAGGAAGAAAAGGTGACAAAAGGGCCTTCTAAACTATCTCTACGAGAGCTGGCAACCTCCAGGTGGAGCCTGGAGATCTCCCAGAATTAAAGTTGATCTCAAGACTAGTTCTCATGGAGAAAATGGTTGTTTTGGAGGGTGAACTCTATGGCATTAGATGCTTCTGAGGTTCCTCCCCTCCCCAAACCCTTCCTCCCCCAGGCTCCACCCCCATGTATCTAGACATTTCTTAACCCAGAGGTGGCAACCCTAATCTCTGTGTGGGGCAGCCTGAGGCCTTCATAATTAAACCATATGATATTTTCCCAGTCACTCTTTTACAGTATAAAATGAAGATGAAATGGGACATCATATCTCAGTGTATCTTATCTTTTACTCACTCCTCAAACTCCAGAATATATTGACAGAAAACAAGTATACTACCTTTGGCGTGTATCCTCCCCTTCAATATTTTTGTTTGCCTTCTCTTCGTGAAAATAGGTCAGGCGACATTACTGTTTGTAAAACTGATTCACTGAAATTTTGATAGATATCTACACAGTATAGCTGAGTTGGGAAAAATCAGCCTAACTCAGCTTTAAAGTTTTAGGAGAATATTCTCAGTAATTCAAAACACAAATATTAAAATCAATGGAATATAGGAACACAGTGTGCCCTTCCTCTGGATTGTGCCCATTGAATACATGAAACCGTGATGCTATTTATTGAGCTGTTTCCAGCTAATGTTTAAGACTGTCTTTCTAAAATGGGCTGTGGCACTCAGTGACATCCTAAGCAAAGATACACCCTTCTAAGCTTATTGAAGTCAATAGGCTCAGGAGGGTGTAACTTTGCTTCGAATACTACTGTCAGTGATAGAGCACCTGCTTTGCGTGCAGAAGATGCTAAGTTCAGTCTCTAGAATCTTGTGTTAATAGGATGACAAGCAGCAGATGAAAGACCTTTCACTATGTGAGACCCCAGAGAATAGAGAGCATTGAGCCAGAAAAATCAATACTCTGGTATAAAATAGCTGCATGTATTTGTTTGAAGATTCCAAGGGACTGCTTTCTCTAGGGAGGTCGGTTCCATTACCTAAGAGCTGATCCCTTTTCTTCTCTTTCAAAGTAATTCTGATGCGCAGCAAGACCTTTGCTCATGTCTTCAGTTTGGAATTGGCAGGAACATAAGGATCGCATGGAGAACAGGATTGTGGTTATGGGTGGAGCTATGATTATTAGTTACCCTATTAATAAACAAGCAGTAATTAATCACAGCACCTCTGTTATAAGTAATGTTACTGTAATGGCTCTTTCCTGGTTCTCCATGTACTCTATCCACTTTCCTGGTTCTTAATTGCATTTAATAACTTCTTCCATGTTGTATTTGAATGCTTAACATTGTTATTTTCTCTTTGTGGATAATATTATTAAAGTTGGTTTGTGTATATGCTTGTACATATGCTTTGTATATGTATATATTTCTTAAAAATGAAAACCAAAAAGAAAATTAAAAATCAAAAGCCTTCTCCTATCCAGCTATTTTGACTCATCCCTTACCTGTCTTACCGAGACCTCCATTTCAGATTTCCTATGCGAGGCAGATATGGCCTTTGTTGCAACTCCCCTTTTTTGAATGCAATAGTTATCCATTATAACATCAAGACCAAGAAGTGTCTATATGGCCTTTCAATAGCTGCAAGATATACAGCACAGTGCTCTAATTATGGGGGGAAGGAGGGACAATAAAGAGCCATTAATGAAATTTGCAAACCACAACTTAAATTTGGCTCCCCTGTAGCTCTCTAAAACAGTATTTAGTAGGGTCACTACAAAAATAGAAGGTCTTAGCAAAACGGAACTGCTCTTTGTAGAGTCACAGAGTAGGTTTGAGAGAGTTAGACTAGGTGCGAAGATGCCCAGGTTCAAATTTGCCTTCAGCCAGGAAGCTCACTGGGTGACCTTGAGACAGCCATTAATGTCTCTCACAGCCTAACCTACCTCACAGACTAAATGTGAGGATAAAATGGAAGACATATGTGTTCTGATCTTCTTGAAGAATGGGCAGAATGAAAATGTTTATACATTTCAGTTAGTACCTTAATATAGTTTATGAAAGATCAAATGAGGTAATGTGTACAATGTACAGAGAACCACTACCAACATCCAGAGTTATAAAGTCTTTATTAAAAAGAAAATGTTCACAAGCATACTTTTAGCACAGCACCAGACTGAGCAAGGGATTCAAAAGAAATGGGTAAAATGTAGTTCCTCTGCTCCCTCTCTATACATGCCCTATCAGATGTTAAAATTTAGGACAGGCTCTTTAGCTTAGATCTCTGCAGAGTTTCCATTACCTTGAAACTACCTTCAGCTCTTCAGGCCAACACATGGCTAATAGTTGCCTTCTCCAGATCTCTGGTAAGCATTCTGTCTGCTTTGATGGACCTAGCACCAAATAGAGCTTCCTTTTTGCTTCTCTGAGTTTTATCACCTCTCTTTTCCCCTCCTACTGACCAGGTCAGATTAGCTTTTCTGGAAGTCTCCAGAATTTTCCTTCCTGAAGTCTCTCTAATATGTAACACCTCCAAATCTGTTCCCTGCTTGGGGGGTGGGGGAGCTTGACCATTCCATTGTCTAGACCTACTAGCATTTGTATGAAGGTGGGCTGAGGTAAGTCTGGAAAGCAATTGAATGGACTTCCCCCCCCCTCAAGCCCATTCTCTGCCCTGGGGGGGGGGGTTAAAACGCAGAATGAAGGTTTTGCTCATTTCAAACCTCCAAAGAAAAAATGCATCTCTTCATAAGCAAGAATTTTCTGTGTTCTTGTTCCGTTATAGACTGTACTGCTGAATTTACCAGTGACATTACTCTGCTACTCCAGTGTCTGCATATGATCTATTGGTAGTTCAACAGTGCCATCCTAAGCAGAGTTACACCCTCCTAAGTCCATTGATGTCAGTGAATTTAGAAGGGTGTAACTCTGTTTAGGATGACATTGTAATCCTCAGTGACCTGGACAATGCACCGGCAGTACTGGATAATCTAGGTAAGATTGCCAACCTCCAGGTGGGGCCTGGCTATCTCTTG
Organism: Gekko japonicus; assembly: GCF_001447785.1. Classification (NCBI taxonomy): domain Eukaryota; kingdom Metazoa; phylum Chordata; class Lepidosauria; order Squamata; family Gekkonidae; genus Gekko; species Gekko japonicus. Next base: position 703,916 of record NW_015175360.1, on the reverse strand, counting down.
GAATTAGAACTGATATCCAGAAGACAGAGATCAGTTCCCCTAGAAGAAAATGGCTGCTTTGGAGGGCAGACTTATGGTGCCACACCCCCACTGAAACGCCTTCCCCTCCCCAACCCAGCCCTCACCAGGCTCTACCCCAAATCTTCAGAAACTTCCCAACCGAGAGCTAGCAATCCTAGGGAACCGTTCTTACATTCATTTAGGTAACGTAAACAGAAATAGTTAGATAAAAGGCTTTCCTAAATACATCATAGCAAGGGAGCATGGGATAGTTCATACTGAAAATAAGCACATAGGGCGAAAGCCACTTGCAGACTGTTTAGTTAGAGTTCAGTCATCCTGGAAACTCTGCTATATACTGTAGTCTAAAGATCAGTAGAACTCCGGATGGAGTGGCAAGTTTGCCATCTGGGCATGTCAATTTTCCTTTATAAATAGGGTTAAAGCAGGAGATGAGATAGTTGCAGCTGCTTCCACCTGTTTCTTTCCTCTTCTGTCCATGCTAACTCAGGGCTTATCTACACATTACAAAGTCCTTGTGTTTGTTGGGTAACAACACGAGGCCTCTGTAACAGATGTCGGCTGGGAGCCTTCTACTTCCCCCACATGCCACGGATCTTCTCTGCTGGGGACCAAACCAGACACAGAGAAAGCAGTTTTAGCTTCACCCTGCTGCTGTTTTTGCAGTTGCAGCAGACCAGCCGGTGGAGCTACTATCAGCTCCATTGTGAAACTTACCTGCCGCTGTGTAAGAGCCAGGTGGGTTGCAGAAAACTCCCAATCACACATCTGATGCAAAGACCCCATGTTGTTACTCAACGAACACAAGGACTTTGCCAACCTGGGAAGAAGGTAGATGAAAGAACCAGAGGAAAAATAGATGGGTGTACGTTATACTTAATTGGTTATTTGAAAGTACATAACACATTCTCTAAATTGCAGTCTTGCTGTCACACATTGCAATGCTTGATCCAGGATCTCAGATTTGACCTTCCCCTTCCCAGTGCTGGTAGGTGGAGAAGGGGAAAGTGTGCAGTTTAAGCACAGTTACTAGCAAAACAGAGTTTAGGAGCTTCCTGTTCCTGGGAATTAAATGACCCAGTCCCATGCCATAGTTGGCTATAAAGCTCCTATATCTGCTACAACATCATTCTGCCTGCCCACACACACACACACATCAGGTACCTGTCAGGTCAACCCTTAATTGTGTATAGAAGCTGTGGGTGTTCTATTGTTAAGTGTTCCATTTGGAGCAATGCAAGGCTTGTGTGAACAAAACACATTTATATCTAGCACTGCATTACTGTAGTTAATACTCCTTAAAACATTACTGGTTTGCTGTTCATAGGCCCCGGTCACACGGCAAAGTTGCCGCGGGAGAGGCACGGATGGTGGGCGGATTATCCGGGCGTGATCACACCCCAACATCTGGGAAGTGGAAAGCACCAGTGGCTTACCGCTGACAATGCACCTTAAAAAACTAGTACCTCCAAGGTACTAGTAAACGTTTGCCACGGGCTGCCTCCAGACGCCCGTGGTGTGATCACGCTGGCGCGCAGCATTCCCCTCTGGTCCCTCGTTTACCTGCTGGCGCCGAGGGAAGGACCCGTGGTGTGTCGCCGGTGCGTATGATCGCGTACTCGCGCATCAAACTGGGTCAGGGCAATTAGCCATGCCTCCCCCCACGATATCCGGCCTGTGTGACCGGGGCCAGAGTTCAGGCAATATGCCAGCTAACTGGAAAGGATTTAGTGGAGAGCAACCAAAATACTAAAGCGATTAAACTTCATGATAAATATTTACTAATAGTCCATCTTTCTCACTAAGAAATGAAGTGGATTACAAAATTTGAGAAAAAATGGGTGGGGAGCAGACTGTACAAGATATGCCATTAACAATGCAACAACTAGATTACAAATGTTCAAGATCAGTTCAGTATAGACAAGATAATACATGCAAGAAACACTGCAATAGACTATCCCATGTTCCCTATATGAAAGTACCTACATGATCGATTCCATTCACTATAAAGGCCCTCCTGAACATTCAAAAACAGTGGAGCGCAAACAAGATAATACATATAGTGAACTACAAACCTATTTCCTTTATGAAGGTGCTCTACTGAGCACTTCCACTTACTGCAACCATGGTCCTTTTATAGGAGCGTCCTGAATAATTCTGTTTGAGCATTCTGGGAACAAAAGAAGTGTGGGAGCCTTCCCAATGTACACAGGTGGGACCTTTGACAAGGTGGAAGCCACAACAAAGTATGCTCAGATCCAGGAAGCTGTTGATCCTACACGTTGCCAGAGTGGCGCTTTCAGAAGAATGCTCAGAGGAGCACAACTATTGCAGCTGGAAAGGGAAGGAGAAATCGGCTTACTCTACTTACCCAAACTACATCATTGTTCTGTCTACTATAGATAATCCTGCTTTTCCTCCATGAAGCTCAGGGTGATGTACAATGGTCTCCTTTCCTCCATTTTCCCATCACAATAACCCTATGGTTTAGGTGAGGTAGAGGGAGAGAGAAAGAGAGAGAGACTGGCCCAGGAATTGAGCTTCTCCATGTCTGAATGGAGATTTGAACTTAGGTCTCCCTGGTCCTGCTCTGGCACAGTAACCACCACACCACACTGGCTCTTCTTCTAATATGACTGCTTTTTACAGGCAGAAATTATTACACCCACATATTCATAGTTTTTCCCCTGATGTCTTTACACCAGAGGTCATTTCGGGGGGGATTGCAGGGGATCGCAGTTCCCCCGGGTGAGGTACAGGGGGGCGGGGCACATGACGAAGCCCCGCCCCCTGCTTCCGGCTGCCACGCTTCCGGCCCTCATTCAGCCAGGAGGAGGCAGGAGAAGAGGGAGGGTGTATAGGATTCTGCCCCCACGCCTGTCTAGGAATGAGGGAAAACTCCTACAAGTTTACAGTACATTAACAACAATACCCAGCTCTAGCACCTCCTCAGAGATGCACTCTTAAGGCTCAATGGTAGCATGCAGCCAGCTAGGCACAGGGAGTTTAGGCTTAGAGTCCAGTTACCCATCAAACAGACAGTGATTATAAACAATAGTAAAGTTTATTCAGTACAGGCTTGCCATCAGACCAAGAGAATTCTAAAATAAGAAAGGCTAAGCAATGTTTTGCCTAAATACACAATAAGAAGCATATTTACCAACATCAGGTAGGGTCCAAGAGTCAGTATTGTCCATTGGGATAGTCCAAGTATCTTGAGAAACAAGAGTTTCATCTTTGCAAGCACATGGTCAGCTCACAAAGGAGTCCTTTGTTCTGTCCCAGGCCACATGGCAGAGACAGCAGTCCAGATGACAGCAACAGAACAGAACAAGAAAGCAAGAAAATCTGAGCTCCTCTGCAAGGGGCAGACAGTTAAAACCCCCAATCTAATTAGAATTAGCTGTGGCCATCAGCCAATCCCATGAGGAAGGGGTTGTCCACCTTTTGGGGTTGTCATGGCAATGGGTGGGGGATAGGTTAGGTCTGGGGACCACCCTCTGCAGCAAATGACCCCAGAGCCCCACCTACCCATGGGCCTACGTGCCTGGTTGCATGCCCACTAGGGTATCTGCTCTTCTTCCAGCGTGTGAGGGAATGTTTATGGCAGGCAATTGACCAAATGGTCAGCCATCTGGCTTGCATAGGAAATCAAACCAACAGGGGGTCAGCAAGATACATTCCAAGGGGGAAAAATGAAGCCTATAGAATTCAATATTTCTATACAGAGGGTAAGTTGCTTCCTCCCTGCCTCTCCCCACCCCTGCCTGCCTGGGACCAGGGAGGGCCTTCGCGGGGCTTCCTTGCACTCCCACCGGCCTTGCAGGTCCACCGCTGGGCCCCTCATGGGGCTCGGCAGTGAAGCTGCAAGGCCAGAGGTGGCAGCTGGGACCGTTGGGGGCGGGGTGAGTGGCCTTATGACACACTTCCGGTGATGTCAGGGGGTGTGGCCTTATGACACACTTCCGGTGATGTCAGGGAGTGTGGCATATGCCAATGAGTTATGCTAATGAGTTCCCCTAGCTCTTTTTCTACGAAACGACCCCTGCTTTACACAGATGTTTTCCTGTATAATCTCTGTATATATGTACAATAATTGTTATCACATAATTATTTTTACTGCATACGTATGTCTGGGCCTGATTTGTTTCAAACCATGCTGTTCTCGTGTGGAACGTGTCAGCAATTATAATATGCCCCCCCGGGGGGGGCTGCTGTCTGACACTGGCGATATTGCTTGCCAGTGAATGCCACTAATATTCTCTGGGTTATTTTTGTTCTTTCTGGCTAACATAAGGCTTTCTCAGGTACAAGCCTGAATCTCTGGGCATTTGTTAGTTTGGAAGATGTTTGGCTCCACAGCTGGATGTAAACATTGTGTCCATAATGGAAAGAATTACAGACGGAGCCCTACGTCATGTAGCCTTGAACATGTCTTTATTACACTTGTTGCAGCTTTCAGGTTTATAAACATTATCAAATATTAAGAGCTCAGTTCTGACAGGACGCCAAATACCTAAAGACATCAGAGTCAACTTGCCAACATGGAGTCTGTCTCTGCTATTTCCAGGCCATTAGGACCTGCCTCTTGAATGTTTAAGAATTCAGTGACTTATATGAGCTCTGAAAAACATACAACAGGAGCAGGAAATATAAGAACTTCAGTGAGCTCATTGAAACATGAAAAGGTTATTTTTAAGTGGTGCCAGCTGCTATATAAAATAAATGCCACTGTTTGTACACTTTAAATTTTAAATAATTACAACAAAAAATACACTGACTAGCAGTGCTGGAATGCTTGGACTTAAGATGACAGACTTCTAGATAAATGTAGTAAGGACTGGAACTCCCTGACCCTCAGACTTATTGGAAAGTTTGTCCTGTTGATGCCCATGGGACTTATGCACATTGCAATGTTCCTACATGGAGATAAACCTCTGTGCAGGGACATTGTAAGGTATGAAGCAGAACTAACTTGCAGGTGAATGTTGTCATTCAGATCATAAGCTGGAGATGTGCCCTGTACAGTTTAAATCCCTTGATGCTTTGGGAGACCAGGAAGCTCAGCTTCTTCCTTCCCACCCCTTTTTGCCCACAGTTCTTTCCCCCTCACTCTCCCACAGCACATTGCTCACTAAAGGAATCCATCTGGTCAAAAACCAGTATACAGATCCAGTTGAGGAAAAACATCCATGCAGCATTGTCTTTAAAAAGAATCTAGAGAAACTGATGGATTGTCATGATAGCTAAATGCAACTTGGTTAGAGGTATACTCTAGAATACCAGGTGCAATGGAATAAGCAATATGGGCCGCGGGCACACGGGCAGGAAAATGCGGGGGGGGAAGCGTTGCTGTATGCCCCGGGGCAAAATAACGCGCGGTTGCGCCAGCAGACGTATCATGGAGGTCCCGTGGTAGGGGGGAGGTGCCGAGCACACCACAATCCTGCGCCGCGGCAAAGAAGCGGTGGGGCAAAGAAGGTGGATTACACAGGGTGAGTCAGTACAATCAGTAGGGTGGGACAATCAGTAAACAGTGAAATGGGATTTGGATTGTAGAACTAACCAGAAATCTAAAAGACAGAAATGAAGCAAAGCATAAGTATTAGCATGACACATAAAATCATGCAAGACTACATAGTAGGATCCTGCTTGCATCAGTATATGGATCACAGTCCCCAATAATTTGCCCAAGTAGCTTTGTGAATCATTTTGCACAGTGCTATCCTACTGCCTGTGTAGAAAAGCCCTCTGGAATAATTCCATTTTGCATAGTTTGTAGGAAGCCAGGTGACCTCCTCAGGCAAACCATTCCAGAGGATGGGGGCCACAGTGGAGAGGGGCGGCTTGTCCACTTGCTTGCTTCCCTCCTATTGTTTGGGGTAGGTTGCCATCACTCAAACACTGCCCTTCTGTTGCTATCAGTGGTTTGAGGTGCTGTTAGAGGTGACCAGGGCTTTTTTTTGTATAATAGGCCACACCCAACAGCAAAGACTCATTAGCATATCATGCCACACCTATGGCAACACAGCTCATTAGCATATTAGGCCACACCCCACACCTTCCCTTGGCTTGCCTGGGTGCCCCATGGCTGCGGAGAGCCTGGGCAAGCCGGCCCTCGGAAGGGAAGGGGGGGTTGCTCTCCAGGGGGGTCGCTCTCCAGGCCTTCCCTCTGTAGCCACGCACGCAGAAGTTTTGGCTGTAGTGGGCCTGGCCAACTCTGAAGCCAGCCGGAACTCCGTTTCTGTGCGTTCCTGCCCAAAAATAGCCCTGGAGGTGACTATATGTATGTGTGTTAAAGGGCACACATACCCTTCTTCCCCCCTCTGTGCTAACTAACTCTAGCCTGGTCAGGAGTTTCAAATCTTGTGTTGATGAATATAGGGTGGAAAATGGTCAGTAAAATCAGTAAAAGTCGTTTTTTTCATCTTAGTCAGTAATTTGTTAGTTTTTTAAAAAAATGTAAAGTCAGTATTTCTTTGAATTTTGTGAATGCAGTTTGTGTTTTTCTGTTTTCATTACTGCCTTTTTGGGGAAACATGATGACTTCCCAGTGAGAAGACAGATTGTTTTCAGTTTAGTTATGAAGTACTTTAAGGACTTTGTTCCTAAGAGTAAAAGTGATTTGGTGAAATCTTCCACAAAGTTTTGAAACATAATTAGCCTCTTAAAACATAAGACAATGAAAGTAGAGGTGATGGATATTGTGGGATTCAACATGGCACAGCTCATGCTAGAAGGGGTTAAGAAAGCAATGGAAGAAAAGGACAAGGGGGAAAAATGCTTGTGGATGCAATGCAGAGAAGTGGCTAAAATAGCAGATGACATGAAGTTGTTCAGGGTGCTGAGAACCAGGGCGGATTGTGAGGCACTCCAAACAGATCTGTCAAGGATGGGCGAGTGGGCGTCAACATGGCAAATGTGGTTCAGTGTGGCCAAGTGCAAAGTGATGCACGTTGGAGCCAAAACTCCTAACTATAAATACACATTGATGGGGTCCGAACTGGCAGAGACTGACCAAGAGAGAGATCTTGGGAGTTGTAGTAGATAACACAATGCTCATTAAAGTAGGGGAATGGCAAAACCAGAGGCAGAAACCTTCCTTGATGTATGTATGGGAGGGGGCACATAGGGTTTCTAACTTCCCAGGGATGGCTGGAGATCTCCTGAGATGACAACTGCTCTCCAGGCGACAAAGATCAGTTCATCTGAAGTAAATGGCTGCTTTGGAAGGTGGATGGCATTATATCCCATTGAAGTCCCTCCCTTCCCCAGCCCTGCCCTCCTCAGGCTTCACCCCCAAAATCTCCAGGTATTTCCCAATCTGGAGTTGGCAACCCTAGGGGTGTACCAGACAGGTTGTCTCTTGAATCAAGTAATAGTCAACGCAGTGTAGTTAAGTGACTACTTTTCATACAATCACTTTGAAAAGCTGAGACTTTGAATCGGCAGTGCATCAACAAAAAGAGTACAAATTGTGCCTGCATTGGCTTCCCCGTGCCAGTCCATTTGACTGCTGGAAAGATTATTTCTGGGGTCATCAGACCCTGTGGACAAAGAGCCATGTGGTTCCAGGGACTGCACAGTGAGGGGGGGGGAAAGGGGTGAAATTGCTTCCTCTTTCACAGGCACAGGTCCACCTGTAGAAGGTAAGGAGGCACAGGCAAGGAGGAGTCAAAGGGTGAGGCTCCTGCTTTAAATCTTTATTGCCTGCATTATTTTAAAGCACCTTCTGATTTTCCGTGGTGCTTGATTAGCTACTTCCTGTCACTGATAGCCTGGTGGTGGTGAAGGACAGTGCTGTAAAGTCGTAGCTGCCTTATAGTTGTTATGCCAACTCCTCCAGGAAATTCCTGGAGACCCAATCCCGAGTTATCTACCAAAGGGAAAGGGGGTTTGTGGCTGTGCGTAAGTTCTAACCAGTTTATACAGAGGTCAGATGGTCGAAGGGGGAGCGCTCGCTATTTGCGAGGGAGTCAGACAACACGCTATTGGTTAAATCAATGTTGCCTTTACTAAATGGTTTCATCAAACATACAAAATCGAAATCATACAGTTTCACACAAGCTCCTTAGTTACAATAGTACATCAGAACAATTACAGCATAGAAAATAACAAAAGCATAGAAAATAACAAAAGCATCAAATAACAAAAGCATCAAATAAGGGGATGACACAATGGGGCACGGCTCTACTTATCTGAGGTCCAAGCTGAAGAAGAAATCTCCTCCTTGGAAGGATGGGCAGCTAAAGCAGCAACTTGTGAACTCTTTTTTTTTTAATAATTGTTTATTGATATATAAGTATTAATACAACCACCACCCATACACCCTATACACTCCCACCTGGGCACGGCTATACTTATCTGAGGTCCAAGCTGAAGAAGAACTCTCCTCCTTGGAAGGATGGGCAGCTCAAGCAGCATCTTGTGAACTCTGAAAACACACGGGCTGGGCCAGCCAAAGCCACGTGTGCGCTCCCTGGGTCGCGACTCCGGGGAACTTAGGTAGAGAGTCACTTGTAGCACCTTAGTGCACGCTATGGGGAAGGTGGGTTAACCAGCGAAACAAAGAAGAGTTTCTCCTTAAATAAACTCCTTTTTGGGGCTGTCTTTCCTAGCCATAAACTATCAAACCCGTCCTCTAGACTACCACTACTGGCTGAAGAGGGGGTGACGAGGGGATGACGAGGGGGCTACGAGGGGGTGACCTTCTTTGAGGGGTGATGGGTGATATGCAGATCCTACTCCTACATCAAAGATGCCTTGTGGTGAGGTGTGAATCTTCCGTTCCCATGGACACCTCTTGATTTGCAGATCTGGTGCCTGCTCCAAAGCCATAAATGCTATTGTCTTTAGATCCCAAGCCAGATTAGGAGAGTAGGGTTACATGCTCTTTCCATTCCAGAAATGCTGGGGTTCGCTGGGGATTTTCCATAGCTCTCAGAGTGGGTGCAATGGCGCGGTGTCTTCTCCATCCCAAAGCATCACGGGATACATTCCAGGGAAGCACATGGTCCGTATGTGCAGCAACAGCCCAAGGCCAGCCTATTTCTAGGCAAGCATGAGATGCAGAACAAAGCAACACACAACATACAGCAATCCCTGAATACACAATGCATAGGTATTCATGCTAGAGACACACACAAACAGCATCACCACTATACAGAAATACAAACATAGGTTCATATCGTAACATAGTGTTCCCGTAGGGTTTTCAAGGCAAGATATGTTCAGAGGTGGTTTGCCATTTCCTGCCTCTGTGTAGCAACCCTGGACTTCCTTGGTGATCTCCCTTCCTAGAACAAACCAGGGCTGACCCTGCTTAGCAGCCAAGATCTGACAATATCAGGCTAGCCTGGGCCATCCATGTCAGGGCACTACTAGTGTAGCATACATGAATGTATTCCTCATTGGTTTCTTTCCTGAGGAGAGGACTAGAGAATGGGAGGCTATTCTCATGGCTGTAATGCACATTCATTTTTTTTGTTATTTTTCCTGAACATAATTGTGAACTTATTATGGTAACGTTCATAGTTAATTAATTATCATATGGCTTTGTGTGTAGGATAGTCAGGAGATCCTAAGATTGTCTGGCAGCCAGAAGCTCTAGCTCTTTTAGCATTATGCACCACTAACCTTTCAGAGTTCTTTGAGGGGGTGACCCAACAGATGTTGTTTACCTAGACTCCCAGAAAGCTTTTGATAAAGTTCCCCTTCAAAGGCTCCTAAGTAAACTCAGTAGTCATGGGATAAGAGGACAAGTCTTAACAGGAAACAGAGAGTGAGTATAAATGGGCAGTTTTCACAGTGGAAGGTGGTAAGCAGTGGGGTACTGCAGATCTTGGTACTAGGTCCAGTACTTTTTAACTTATGCATTACTGATTTGGAGTTGGGAGTAAGCATGAAGTGGCTAAATTTGCGGATGACACTAAATTGTTCAGGGCGGTGAGAACCAGGGAGGACTGTGATGTGCTCCAAACAGATCTGTCGAGGATGGGCGAGTGGGCGTCAACATGGCAAATGGGGTTTGATGTGGGCAAGTGCAAAGTAATGCACATTGGAGCCAAAAATCCTAACTATAAATATATATTGATGGGGTCTGAATTGGTAGTAACTGACCAGGAGTGGCCAAAACCCAGGTGCCATCAGGAGGTCCACCAGCAGGGCCAGAAAGGTGAGACAAGATCTTCCCTTACAGAATCCATGCTGATTCGTCCTCAATAGCTTTTGTTCATCAATGTGCCTACTAACTCTGCCTTTAATAATGGATTCCACCCACTTACCCGGTATTGATGTTAGACTGATCAGCCTGTAATTTCCCAGATCTCCTCTGGAAACCTTTTTAAAGATGGGAGTGACATTAGCTACCTTCCAGGCCTCAGGAATGGAGGCAGATTTTAGTGATAGATTCCATGTTTTTGTCAGGAGATCCACAACACTCTATGGCATTAGACCCAGCTGAGGTCCGTGTCCTCCCCAGGCTCCATCCCCAAATGTCCTAAATGTCCAGGAATTTCCCAGTCTGAATCTGGAGACCTGGCAACTCTGTCTTAAAATCTCTGTATTTTAATGGTAAAAATGAATTTAAATCCAGCAAGAATCCCACCCCCCTTTTCTTGGTAATATTTCTCCCCTTTTGGGATTGCTTTTGTTAATTCTGAATTATAGTCAGCTGTCAGTTGGGTCCCCCTGCTCCCAAATCTTAATCAGTTGTAGTTTGTCATATTGTTTGTTTGTTTCTCAAGAAGAGTTTCCAGAGAAAGGAAACAAAAATGTATCATCATGGCTGGAGACAAAACTGCTTGCCAAGGTTAGAAGAAAAAGAACACAATATAAATTAAATAGAGCTCATCAGCTCATAGTTATTGGCGTGAACAATAAGGAAATATGTTTAGAGTACTCCAGTATAAACAGCATCAGGAAGAAATACACAAAAATGACTCACAGATGCTCACTAGCCAGGATAGACAAAGAGACGTAATTAGGTAAAAGAACTGAATTCAACGCTTGTCATTGCCATAGAGCACCTAGATGACTTTTGACAAGTTAGCCTCCTATTCCTATCTGTAAAATGGAAACAGTGGCATATAATGATAAGGGATAAGCCTTTCTACTTGGTGCCCATTTAATTGCCCCACATTCCCTACAGAGTAATCCAAGCACATTCTGAACAGGTGAAGTCTTGGAACCATGGGTTCACTTTCAGAAGTGGTTCCAAAAGGAGTTTAATAACTTAAATGTAGCAATAAACATGCCCCAGTTAGTAAAAGTTACTGGCTAAAGGCTTGGGGAAAATACTTTCTCTTCAGGTAGCATGCCAGGATGTCAGCTCAGTTAACTTATTTTCCTGCGTAAACTAGTGAAGTGTATGACGATGGACAGTGGTTTACTTTCTGCCTTAGAAGTAAATGGAAGACCACCTCTGCTCATATAGTTTATCTTCAGGAACATGTATATCACAATACAGCTCTCGCTTCTATACACTCAATGACTACTACAGATTTTGTAAGTCCTGGTAGCTAATGTATTTTTTTTCTGAATCATAATTGGGAGTACATTTAATTCTTCCTCCAAAACATTTAGATCATGAATGAGCAAGCATAACCTGCTTGCCCTTTCTGTGTTAGGAACTGGTCTTAGCTTGCTTTCTGATTAAAAAGGAAACAAGGTCAAAGCAGTGACTCAAGCAGAGATGCAGTGGGAAGCCTCCTGAATGGATGTAATTTGATCTCATCATGGGAGCCTTTAATTAATTAATTTGTTTCTTGTTTGTAGAAGTCCTTCACAGTACAATATTGCGTCATTGCTTGCAATTTAGAAACTGTAGGAATTACTACTATTAATAACAATAGTAGTAACTATTTAGGAATGATTGTTAGGAATGATTGTTAGGAACAATTAAATGGGCTAAGTTCTGGGTGTGCTTGCAAAAAATAAAACTTCTTTGCTTCAAAAAAGAAAAAATGAATATTGAACCTGTAGTAATAACACTATTAGTAATCATGGGATACATCTAAGAAATTAACCATAAAAAGGTAAAGGTAAAGGTTTCCCTTGCTCAAAAGCTAGTCAAATCCGACTCTAGGGAGTGCTGCTCATCTCTGTTTCCAAGCCGAAGAGTCAGCGCTGTCTGAAGATGTTTCCGTGCTCATGTGGCCAGCATGACTAAATGCTGAGGTGCACGGAATGCTGTTACCTTCCCACCGAAGTGGTACGTATTTATCTACTTGCAATTTCTTGCTTTCGAACTGTTAGGTTGGCAGGAGCTGGGGCCAGAGACGGGAGCTCACTCCATCACACTGATGTCTAAAAGTATATTGTTAATTTGGAGCGGAGGGTTTTTGTTTGGTTTTTGTAATTTGAAACATATTGAATGTCCTCAAGAGGAGGTACCTTCTATAAAAATTTGAAACATCACCCTGCACATTTCCCACCCAGCCCATACCTTGTGAAATTGTAAAGCTACTTTTAAAAGATTTTAAGTTCAAGACAGCTTGCCCACTTAAGCAGATGAATGCTCACATACCTTTGTAAAAAAAATCATTCATCCACACAGCAGCAGTGTCCTGGCCATCTCAACATTCAGTAGTTTTCACCTCATTTCTTTTTGCAGTATAGTTCTTCCCCGTCCCCTTCAAATTTTGTAAAAGGCTCTTTTTCTCTAATACAGTTATTCCATACTCCTTCACCTGTATTTGGTAATCACAATATAGCACAGAAGGGAAAGCTGTCTCATTGACCTCCCATCCACCAAAGGATCATCTGTATGCAACCTCAAGCAGGGTTGCAAGTAAATCCAGAACAGGGACAGATGGGGACAATTAAGAACCTTGAAAGGTTAATGAGATACAGGGCTTAATTCATTCTCATACAGCATTTGTTTGTCTAAAGCAGTGATTTGGAATAATGCATGTAAAGCAATCCACTGACTCCAATGAATTTAGAACGGTATAACCAGGGGTCGTTTCATAGAAAAAGAGCTAGGGGAACTCATTAGCATAACTCATTAGCAAATGCCACACCCCCTGACATCATAAGGCCTGGCGGTGGACCTGCAAGGCTGGCGGGAGTGCGAGGAAGGCCCGCCCTGGCCCCAGGCAGGCAGGCAGGGGTGGGGAGAGGCAGGGAGGAAGCAACTTACCCTCCCTCTTCTCCTGCCTCCTCCTGGCTGAATGAGGGCCAGAAGCGGGGCGGCCGGAAGCAGGGGGGGTTTCGTCATGTGCCCTACCCCCCGTACCTCACCCAGGGGAACTGCGATCCCCCCCCGAAATGACCTCTGGGTATAACTCTCGTTAGGGTTGCACTGGTAGGCACTGCTACATGCGGAGGGAAATTCACACTAGAACCAGCTTAGGAGCAACTGTGCAAAGTCAGTTCAATTCAAGGATCAACCATCCAGTCTGTGAATTTACAGGCTTACAAGTCAAGTGACTTTTTCTATACAACACCAGGACAAAGTTTGCACTCTTGAAACTTTTTTGGAATATGAGCTATATTATTAGGACTCTGTAGGATTAGTTTAGGAGCTTGATAAGGACTGTACATTTACATCTTTTCCAAATAAAAGAAGGGTTAAGAAAGTTATAGACAGCATGTAGGAGAAGAAAGGAGTAGCCAAAAAGGGAATATTGCACTATAAACAGAAGGTAACTCATCTAGTGACTCAGCCTCAGCTAGCCAGAAGATATGGCGGTTAAGAACGAAAGAAGAAAGCGGGAAAGATGAATGGGTTAAATCTATGCATGGGTTAAATCTATCCTGTGCTGTTTTGCAGCAGTTGAAAATCATTCCTCTTTAAGTCAGAGGAGAAAATTAAGTGATCCGCAGCATACAAATCAATACCTGCCTTTTTTGGTCATTAAACTACTGACAAAGCATTGGACAATGTTAATCGATCACAAAAGCCTTTTAATGTGTTCTTCGAGCAGCGCAAGAGGGTTTAATGCTTTATTAGAACAAACCATAATGAGGGATTGATGAGAAACCTTTTGAATGTTAGTGTTCCCTGATCCACTACATGATGGGTGAAAGTGGAAGAGGAAAGCAGTTCAATCTGTTTACAACAGAAACTTGAAAGTGGATTGGCAGATACTCACTTCCTCCACACAAGCCATTGCATTTGTTCATATGAATGTAGCCCCCATCATATATTTATTTATTTACTTACAAAATTTATATCCCACCTTTTTGCCCTCACAAGGACCTCAGAAGGTTCATCAACATTTTAAACATACATAATAAAATCACATTTTAAAACCATTAAAATCAACCTTTCAACACAGTAAAACAAATTAAAAACAGAGTTAAAATACATACAAAACATAAAAACAGCAATTAAAACATTGCTAAGGAAGGAGGGATCACTGAGGGAATGTCAGATGAAACAAAAAAGTCCTCACCTGCTGGCGGAAGATGGCAACAGAAGGGGACAGACGAATCTCCCTGGGGAGAGAGATCCAGAGCTTTGGTGCCATGACCACATAGGGCCTCTGCCAGGTTGCCACCCACCTGATCTCAGAAGGCGGGGGCACCTGAAGCAGGGCCTCCAAAGATAGTGGTCGGATAGGTTCATAAGGGAGATAGGTGGTTCTTGTAGGGCTTTGCAGGTCAAGACCAGCATTTTAAATTGAGCCTGCAAACACACTGGGAGCCAAGGAAGATGGACCAAGACTGGAGTGATATAGTTCATATGACTCACTCCATTCAACATCCTGGCTGCAGCCTTCTGTACCAAATAAAGTTTCCAAACATTTTTCAAGGGCAGCCCCACACAGAGTGCATTGCAGTAATCGAATATAGATGTAACCAGGGCATGCACCACAGCGACCAGATCTTTTCTGCCCAGGAAAGGCTGCAGCTGTCTTTCTGGTGCTGGCTGTCAGGCACCACCGCCCACACACACATTCACCTGCTGCAGAGGGACTTGCAGACCTGGTGGACAGGACTCCGGCAGTGGACAGCTCCCCACCACCACTGAGGCAGGTGAGCCCTATCAGGCTGCAGGGAAAGAAATAAGGGTGAGGCCAAGCCCAGGAATATGCCAGCAACAGCCTCAGAGCCCAGCAGACCTGGTGCAGGCATTAGAAAGGATGCAGAGCTCAGGGAGCAGGCTGTACCCAGGAATAAACAGGAGAAGGAAACTAGCAGTGATTTGGGCTTCCTAGGGCCTGGCCAACTAACAAAGCAGCCTCTTAAAGCCTTAAGAGAGGGTGGGGCAGGAGAAGGGAAAGCCCAGACAGCGAGATGATTGGCCCAGGTTCTGTTCAGTCACCAGGGGTGGGGGGATCCTCCCTTTGGTCCCTCTCCCTGGCTCCATTCAGCTGGCCTATTGGGGGGGGGGACTTACCAGCAACAAACTGAGGCCCAAACCTCTGTTGCTGATGATGTGGTGCACACTGGAAGTGAAATTATCACATCACCAGCAATGCGGGGATGCTCTGGTATTTGAGCAAAAATGTTATTGTAAAATTGGCTTCTACCATAGAGTTTTTGCCCAGATACCAGAGCATCCCCACATCTCTGACAACATGATGACATCACTTCTGCTGTGGCGAAAGCGATGTTACCATGTCACCAGTGACAGAGGCTTAGGCCTCAGTTTGCTGCTGGTAAGTCCCCCACCCCCTCTCCCACTGGTTGCCAGGGGGTACCTGGCAACCCTATCAGTCACTATGGGCCCACCCCTGAAAAAAGAGGATTTGAGCAGCCTGGGACCAGCCCACCCCCAGACAGTCTTTTATTAGGCCAGCCCAGGAAGAGCCAGACTGCTCAAGTAAGGTGTGGGGAGAGGTGGCTGTTTAAAGCTCAGCTAAAGCCAGGCCAAGAAAAAGGAGACACTGGAGGGTACTGCAGCCACAGACTGTGACCTGCTGCCAGGGGAGTCTGACACTGGCTAACCAGCTGAAGCTGGTAAAAGGCACTCCAGGACACAGCTGTCTCCTGCTTATCCAGCAGTAGACCTGGGTCTAAGAACACCCCCAGACTATGGACCTGTTCCTTCAAGGGGAGTGACACCTTAAATCCTGGGTTAGATCTTCTGCCCTCTGGTAGCACTTCCATCTTGTCAGGATTAAGCTTTAATTCATTAAGCCACATCCACCCCAAAACTGCCTCCCTGGGATCAGCTGGAAGTGCGAGATAGAGCTGAGTGTCATCCACATATTGGTAACAGTCAAGCCCAGATCTTCAGATGACCTCATCATGCTTATCATCATCTTGGATAATGTGCACAGTAGTGTCACCCCACCCAAAATGTCTTAGGATGTGTACTTTCTTCAGTGCAGTCATGTCAGGGTATATGTGTTACCAGAAATGGCTTTTTTGCTATATGCACATAACAAACTGCAGTGATATATTTGGCAAATTAATGTGCAAATCATCCTAATTATTTTAGGCATCCTGTTATTCCCCTGCCTCTAAGTGGCCACCCTGAAATCCTGTGTTGAACTGGGTTGAATGGTGTTTCCCACAAAACACAACTTTTTCTCCTGTGCACCCCCCGTTCTGAGCATTGTATTTTTCCTCCTTGTGGGCATGGAGAAGACAAGAAGGCAGAATATTTAACCTAGACACTTACATTCAGTCATCATCGTGATAACTGCCGTTAGCTTTAGAGGGTAGCCATGTTGGTCTGCAGTAGAACAGCTAGATTAGAGTCCAGGAGCACCCTTAGAGAAGATTTTAGGGGGGAGATAAGCTTTCAGGTGTCAAAAGCTCCCTTTCTGATATCTGACGAAGGGAGTATTGGATGGTATCCCAGAATAACATGGACTCATAAATCTTTAAGAGGATCAAGTATAATTCAAACCCTTCCTTGCTGTTGTCTATTTTATCTGAACTGAAGAAGGTTATCCTCTCAGTGTTGGTATCTGATCCCATCTGAGGTGACGGGAAACCAGGAATACTTCTGTTGTCTTCAACTGAAAGACAATATTGTACATGGATCTCAGAACACTGTAGATGGCTGCCATGTGGGTGAGAAAGCTTGGGTTTTCCTGCTCCCATCCACATGGCAGCCATTTGCCCTGGCTCTAGCCCCATGGCAGCCATCCCACCTCTCACCCCCTAGGGGCTTTTTTAAAGTCATCACTCAGTTATCATTATAACATTATAACAATTTGTGTATTCGGTTTTCTGAATTCCCAGTTTTCATTTTACTATATATATATATATATGTAGCCATTCCCTTCTGTTGCAGAGATATAAGGGAAAAGAAATGTCATAATAATAATAATA
>NW_015175360.1:668717-686640 GCF_001447785.1 Gekko japonicus | reverse complement strand
TAATAATAATAATAATATACTTTATTGTCATTGTACCTAGTACAACGAAATTAAAGATGCTGCCAAACTGCTGATATTTTTTTTTTGGGGGGGGGAATGAAAAGTCCTGAAGGTGCAAGGGAAGAATGGCTACTTTGAGCGGGGGGGCTTGAACAGGGAAAGTTTGGGGAAACCTGCCATGTGGAAGCCCTTTCACTGTGCACTATATTGGAATCTGCTTTTTGCCACATTGAGGACCCAATTTAAGTGGAATGGTGGCATGTTTTAAATAAATAAAATAAATAACATTTATCCAGCTGGAAGAAAAGCAAGGAGTCATGGGGGAAAGTGCTAGATGGGTCGAGTGCCCCATTCACATATGCCCCTTTTGTTGCTTTCAGTTGCACCAACTGTGCTTCAAAGACTTGGGTCTGTCACCGTCATGTGTAATTTGGCCCCAAGTTGTTTGGGGGCTTACTTCCGAGTAATTTAATGAGATTTACTTCTGACTAAGAAGGCTTAGGATCCAACTAATTTACTTTTTTTCCCCTGGAGATGCTGGAATATATTTGCTTCTCTCTACAATAAATCACTGGAGAAAGATACATCAGCATTACCTGTCGTTATTGATTCTTCCTGTACTTGTGGCTGCTCTAGCCATCTCTGAAAGTACAAGTTTTATTGACTGTAATGGCGATGTTCACTGCTGTAACTTTTCTAGTGATTATTTTCTCTCCTCTTCCTGTTCTCCTTCCTTTCCTTACATTCTCCACCCAACTGTTCTTTTATTTAGAAAATTTATACTCCACCTTTGCAGTCAACAGAGCACTTAAGATACCTTACAATAAAAAGAAATAAGAACCACCATAATAATCATACTACAAACTTTGAAATCAGTAATCGCAACAGAGAAAGTTGCAAACTGGGTGTGATAGAGCAATGAATCATTATGTGTCATAAAACTTGGTAAATTGGTGTGTGGGTGTGTTGTGTTTCCCCTTCTCTAAGGGGAGGGTGGTTAAGGTAATGAAAACGATACAGACTTGGGGCAGAGCTTGATGCTGGGGGGGAGTCCGCCTTGCAATATTATCCATTCTGTTCCTTAGCTTACTATTCCTTTCCATCAAGGCCATTTGTTGTAGGAATGGGTTTTCAAGATCCATATGCAGTCCATTTGGAAAGCACTCAATGGATAAAGCTTTCCCTTGGGAGATTATTGGAGTGACTCACATCTGATCCCCAAGAGTTTTCTGAATATTTTGACCAGCAATGTGTGTGTGTGTGTGTGTATCCATCCATCCATCCATCCATCCATCCATCCATCCATCCATCCATACATACATACATACATAGCGAGAGAGAGAGAGAGAGAGAGAGAGAGAGAGAGAGAGATGCAGGAAGTAATGCAATAAATATTTTTGGAGTACCTTGTCTGTCAACCTTATGACTGTGCATATGCAAAGCCACCTCATTCCCTATAGCCATATATTACAGCACTACCCACGAAGAATGTTTTAAGAATACTTTGGCTGAAATCCATCCTTCCAACAGCTGAGTCTGTGTATCTTGTAATAAGCTCTGGCTTGACAGCTGTAAAATAGCAGAGCCAAGCAAAGCTGCCTAGCAGAACATCCAGCATGACTTAGTAACAACACAGAGGTAAAATGGCTGATACTTCAACAGAGGAACCAGACCAGTGGTATAATGGGCAGAATGGTGATTTCCAAACTATGTGCTATCAAAAAGAAGCAAATTATGCTTTGAAAACTGAAGCCATCGTACTGGGCTGATCTGCTACCCTGTGCCCATGTGTACCCTGTGATCTCTTCTGCCAGCTGACAAATATAGGGACAATCTCATAGTCGAAAGGGAGAAAACAGTTCCCCGCCCCAGAGGCCCGTTCCCCGCTGCCAGCGGATTGGGCCCCGGGGGGAACCCCACCCCGACGTGCGCGTCACCCGGAAGTGATGCGACCATGCCGGGCACGCTGGGGGCGGGGCCACGGTCATCCGAGGAAAAACTCTATGGCTTTCCCTCGGATGGTCGTGGCCCCGCCCCCAGCGTGCCCAGCGTCGTCACGTCACTTCCGGGTGACGTACGTGCGGCGCTTCAGATGCCGGACGGGAGTCCCCCGCTCTGGAGGAATTTACACTTGGCAACCCTAGAGTCAAGTCTCGTCAAAACAATGGCACTCCATAAAGCAGCATGTGTGTTGCTATGAGATAGCATTGCAAGCTCAGGAACCACTTGTATCTGCATCAAGCCAGGGAGGAGCATCTTGTGACAAATGAGGAGCATAAATGTGTCCTTCCAATGACAATATAACATGCAAGAATAAACTATTTCATTGTCAAGATAACTCACATATCCTCCAAGCCAAAACTGAAGCTGTCTTGCTTGTTTAAATATCAGACCCTTTACTATACCCAGACTGAGCGTGTTAATCTTACTGTGTGTTGGCATTTCAATGAATTATGCACATTGCATCTTTTATATATGTGACTTTGCTAGTGAATGATGTATTATCCACGAACATGTCTTTTAGCTGTTGTAATCACGGTCTTGTGTGCTTGCCCTACATATATTACACATAAAACATATGTTTTAAAAGCCATGAAGTTTAACTTGTCTGGTTCAAATTTCTTTAAAAAGTTGTCCACTGATTTTGTGCCTAGATATTTAATATTTGGTTTGCAATATAACAAAGGAGGGGCTGTGTGCTTGGCATAAAGGAGGTCCCAGGTTCAGTCCCCGGCATCTCCAGGCAGGAGGTGATGTGAAAGTCCTCAGCCTGAGACCCCGGAGAGCCGCTGCCAGTCTGTGTAGACAATACTTGCCTTAATGGACCGGTCTGATTCAGTATCAGGCAGCTTCCTGTGTGTTCATTTCTGACATCCTAGGTTTTCTAGGCCCAATAGAAGCTGTTCTCACTATATAAATGTCAGCCTTTTAAACATAAAATGCTTGCATGTCTTGAACAACTGACTTGTTGATTCAAGAGACTACAACGATGAAATATACTTTAACAAAGGATGAGTTTAGTAGGGTTGTGAGAACAATTATCAAAATTATGGTATGCCTGAAATGTGAAGTTAAATTGTTTGACACTGACATGAAACTATGAAATCTGGCATAAAGTAGTATTTCAGATATAGGACATGCTCACTATATAGAGATAGAGGTTTGTTTGTTTGTTACATTCTTAGCATTCCTCCAGAGTCTGTTTATTGCTTTGCTGTTGATGTTCCTGTTTTCCCCTCTCCTCTGAATTTAGTCCTTTTTTGCTTGTTCTTTTCATATTTCTTTTTCAGCTAGTCAGGCCCTGTTTTTGTGGATTACTAAAATCCATTCTTTCTTTTCTGTTGATTTTATTTACATTTTGGTTAGTTTTCTTGTTCTGCCTCCTTTGGATTATTGTAATATTCTTTATTTGATTTCTTGTTTCGAGCCACTTGTTTCAGTCTTTCAGTTGGGTACCCATCTTATCTTTTCTGCACACAAAAATGAACATGTTTCTCCACTGTCACTTTCTTTGCACTAGTTGTATTTACCAGTGTAAGGATGTTACTTACTTTGAAATCTATCCATTTGGAACCTCTGCTTATCTCTCATCTTTGATCTTTGTATATTTGTTTTCTTGCTGTCTTTTTTCTTCCTTATTATTCCTCATCGTTTTTCTTTTGTTTCATGTCTTTGTACATTTTCTCGTTGGGGTTTTTTATTTATGGAATTGATTGCTAGCTGATATATTGCCACTGGATTCTCTTTCCTTGTTAAAACACACACAGAGACTCATTATTTAAGCTAACCAAGTTTGCTTTGGTGACAATGTCAGCATTCCCTTTCTCTTCTTCCAGGTTTTCATTCTTTTTGTATTTTAGTTTTGTTAAATTATATTAGACTATAAGCCTGCTTGCAGATGATCTCTCTTACAGCACCTACATTTTTGCATCTGTGATAAACAAACAGTGCCATCAATAACAAAAACTGGAAAACCCCTAGAGAGAATGACGTTAAGCAATAAACTAATAAAATGCAAGATAATAAAACTGGGTGGCTGCACAAAGACAAGGTAAAATTGGGCAGGACACCCAAGGGCTGGTTAACTAGGTTAGGACTATTTATAGCTGGGGTGTGTGGCTTGGCTTAGAGAGTCCTATAAGCAGGGCTATTTTTGGGCAGGCACAGGAACAGAGTTCCGGCTGGCTCCCAAGTTGACCACGCCCAGCAGGAACTCATTAGCATAATAGGCCACACCCAACAGCAGAAACTCATTAGGATTGGCTACATTAGGGGTGTGTGGCCTAACATACAAAGGAGTTCCTGCTACAAAAAAGCCCTGGGTTTTGACAACAAACAAGGTAAACAGAACAACAAGCAAAAGGTGGGTGTGGCTGGATAACCACACTTCTGGTAACATGTGGGTGCGGCCTAATGTGGTAATGAGCTGTGCTGTCAGGGGTGTGGACTAATATGCTAATGAGTTCCTGCTGTTGGGTGTGGCCTATTATGCTAATGAGTTCCTGCTGGGCTTTTTCTACAAAAAGAGCCCTGCCTATAAGCAAAATGGAAGGGTAATATGCAGGATATGAAGAGCGCAGACTGGGCTGGACTAGATGTGGCCCATCCAGCTACCCTAAGAGCATGGAGAAAAATGTCCTGTCCCATTCATGTGTAGAAATGGCAGCTGCCTAAAGCTTTACATGGCATGGAAGTAGATAATATCTATGAAGCCTTCATGTAGAGTGACTCAAGGCCTGGCATCTGCCATTTTAGAAACTAATCGCTGGGAGAAAGTGTACTGTGTGAGTGACTCAGAGGTCTGATTTGTTCCTAACTCTCTCTCCTTCAAAAGATTGAGTTTTCATGCCTCCTGTTGCCTGAGCATGGTGGAATCCAATTTTCTTCTCCCTTTAGATTTAATTCCCTTTGCCTTGACAGACATGCTATTTTCACATTCCCAGAATTCGATATATAATTGGGCCTTTGTGATCATCTGCTTTCCTTACACCAATGAAGCAAATCGGGGCAAAGTAAGAATCTGACTGAAAGATCAGGACTTGCTTTATTAATGTTAGAGGTAATATTGATTTATTGACTTATAACCCGCCTTTCTCACTGAAACTCGAGGTGGATTATACAATGTAGCTCAAATACAATCAACAGAATGTGATATCCAGTAAACAAAGCAATATGATTTGAATTGCAGAACTCTGAAACAAAGCTAAAACAATGCATAAGCATGAATTTAGAGGCATGATGAGAGTCCCATAGGGAAGAATGCTGGAAGGGAAAGGAGCAAGTGAAGGGCGGGCTCTCATAAAACAGGAGCTCTTACAAGCTCAAGCCATCACTATTCCAACAAGATGGAGACATGGGAGGGGATCCAAGATGCCATTGTGGATGAACAGAGAACTCTGTGATGAGCTAAGGAAGATAAAGGAAATGTTCAAGAAATAGAGGCAAGGACAAACCTCTAAAGAAGAGTATCTGCAGGTTGCTAGGCACTGTTGGTCTGCCACCAGAGATGCCAAAGCCCAGTCAGCTGAGACTGGCCAAGGAGGCTTGCTACAACAAGATCCCACCCCCCAGCTTTGTGAGGAGCAAATGCAAGGTAAAAGAGGCAATAGGTCCACTGTTGGGTGAAAATGGAGAAACTTTGACAGGACAGAGAGAAAGCAGAAAGGCTCAATGTCTATTTTGCCTCAGGTTATTTTCCTTGAAGAAGGGAACAGGCCCATCTAGGAATGGTAGCATGCAAGGCACAGCAATTGGGCTGCTGGTTTGTTGAGAGGCACCTGGCTGCACTTGGATGGTATGCACCTGAAAGTGCTCAAAAGAACTTGGTAGAGAGCTTGCAGAGCCTTTGTTCATCATCTTCAAGACCTCATGGGTGATGAAAGATTTGCTACAAGACTGGAGGAGGTCAAATGCTATCCCAATCTTCAAAAAAGGGAGGAAGGATAACCCAGGAAAATACAGGCCAGTCAGACTGACCTTTGTCCCAGATAATACACTAGAACAGATTTTACAGGGGTTAGTCTGTGAACATCATCTGAAGGACAACCTGGTGATCCAGGGAAGTCAGCACAGATTTGTCCCCAATAAGTCCTTCCAGACCAACCTTGTTTCCTTCTTTGATTGAGTGATGGGCTTACTGGATCGTGGGAATGCTGTTGATGTTGTTTACCTGGATTTCAGTAAAGCTTTTGAAAAGATTCCTCAAAATTTTCTGATGGGTGAACTAGAGGACTGTGGACTAGACTCTAAGATAGTTAGGTGCAGTGTTCCCTCTAAGCTGAGTTGGTGTGAGCTGGCTCACAGTTTTTTAGCCTCTGGCTCACACATTTTTGTCTCAGCTCAGGAAGGATGGCTGCAGAGCAAACTAATTTATGCAGTAGCCAAATCACTCACTCACAACTTTAATGTCAGTAGCTCACAAAGTAGAATTTTTGCTCACAAGACGCCACAGCTTAGAGGGAGCATTGGTTAGGTGGATAGGGAACTGGTTGGACACCCACACCCAATAAGCAGTTGTGAATGGCATTTCATCTGATTGGAGGGAGGTATACAGTGGCATGCCACAGGGCTCAGTTCTGGGCCCCGTACTTTTTTTAAAATAAAAGATTTGGATGACGGGGTGGAGGGACTAAAATCTGCAGATGACACTAAATTGGGAGGAGTAGCAAACACACAAGAAAATAGAGGTAGAATTCAACAAGATCTGAACACACTGGAAAAATGGGCAGATGTGAATACGATCCAGTTCAACAAGGATAGGTGAGGAGTTCTACATCTGGGTAACAAAAATGAGAAGCACACATACTAGATGAGAGACAGACTTCTCAGCAGAAGTGAGTTTGAACAGGATCTTGGAGTACGGGTGGACTGTAAGCTAAATATGAGCATTGTGGTGCAACAGCAGAAAAGGCTAATGCAATCTTGAAGTGTATCAACAGAGGCATAACATCCAGATCACAAGATGTCATAGTCCCACTGTGTACTGCATTGGTCAGGCCACACCTGGAGTACTGTGTGCAGTTCTGGAGGCATCACTTCAAAAAGGATGTGGACAGAATGGAGAAGGTACAGAGAAGAGTGATGAAGATGATGAAGGGTCTGGAGACCAAGCCCTACAAGGAAAGGCTGAGGGGAATGTTCAGTCTGGAGAAGAGGAGGATTTAGAGAGACATGATTGCTCTCTTTAAATATTTGAAAGGCTGTCATTTAGAAGAGGGCAGGGAGCTGTCCCTGTTAGCAGCAGAGGATAGGACTTGCAATAATGGGTTTAAATTATGGGTGGAAAGATATCGGCTGGATAGGACTTGCAATAATGGGTTTAAATTATGGGTGGAAAGATATCGGCTGGATATTAGGAAAATATTTTTTAAAGTAATAGTAGTTCAGCAGTGGAACTGGTTGCCTAGGGAGGTGGTGAGCTCCCCCTCATTGGCAGTCTTCAGGCAGTGGCAAGATGAACACTTGTCAGGGATGCTTTAGACTGATCCGGCAATGAGCAGGGGGTTGGACTAGATGGCCTCTATAGGCCCTTCCAACTCTACGATTCTATTATTCAATAAGCATTAACATGACATGTTAAAGTGTTATAGAAATTACATAACAAGATCATACTTACAGCAACTGACACTATGTATTATACACAGTCGTATAGTCCACCATTCCTGTTGGTTTACCATATTAAATATGTGTTAGGAGGTGAATTTAGAGCTGCTGCCCTTCAGCCCTGGGATGCAAAGAGCAGCTACCAGCCACAAACCAAATGACGCTTATGGCTACTGGGGAAGAATCGGGTAGCTGACACTTCTCCCAAACTTTTGTTCTACCTACTGCCCTGTCTTGCTCCTCCCCCTCATGGGATGGGGTGAGATCTCATGGGAGTGGCGGCAGAAAATATGAACTTGATAGCTCATGAATGAAGGTTATATCTGTTGGGTAGTTTTAAAATTCTGCTTCAGTGAATTGAGATTTTTGTTGTATTGAATGGATGTCAACCACTTTGAGTTCAATTGATCAGGAGAATAACTATGAAATGGTTTGTTTTAATTTACAGCTACTGCTGCTACACTGAAATGAATCTTTACGGCTGCATTCTCTTATTGAATTTATGTAAACACTTTTTAAAAGTTGAAGCAACCAGATCTGAATTGTGCAAGGAATCTTAGTCCAACTGAGTGGAAAAAATATTTCCTACACTAGAATGTATATGACATACTAGTACTAGATTTCAAACCCTTACTCAAGCATCTGTCCTGCTGAAATGGAAGCTGATTTTAAAAATCCCCAGATCTTCAAACCTACAATTTCCAGTGTTCAGGAACAGTAAACAAAAGCTTAATGAAATAATAAAAACCCACTTTGGCCATAGGGTATTGGTCTGAATTATTTTTCCCCCCATGTGTTTTGTACAGAGTTCAAGTGAGTGCAGTATCACTGTGTGAATCCTCTTTTTTCTGGGTTTGCTGTGATAGCAACAGGAATGACAGAAAATGACCTGAGATACCTTGGCTTTCTGAAGGGCCACTGGAAAGCATTAAAACAAAAGGAACTGATTGCTCTCAAGATGATCCTTAGGAACTATCTCCCAATGGCACAATTTAAGGGGGAAAAGCAAAATGGATTACACATACACACAAACCAAATGCTGTTATTCACCACATTTCTTGAATTATTTCTTCCCAAGCAGGCTTCACCTCATATGTTTACTGCATTACAAGCAAAACACAGTGGACATGTGACTTATCAACAAAATAAGCACCCAACCATAAGCAAAATATGAAAAGTGGGAATAAAGAAACTTGGCACCCACCCACTCACCCAAAGTTTACAGTGCAGTCCTAAGAAGACTTTCCCGGGAACACGCCCCATTGAATAGGCCCGAGTATAATTCTGAGTAGACCTGCTTAGGATTGCTGTCTAAGACAACTGGATCTGATGGCCAGAATCCAACTGATAAAAGCATGTTTCCATACCCCTCTGGGGCCTTTTCAGATCTGACTTCCCTGCATTTCCTGCGTCCTTGTGCAAGATGTTAAACTATTCTGTGGCCTCGAGGGATGTTGGGAGTGGGGCGGAGGGGGAAGACACTGTAGTGAGTACAGAGCTTCTCATCTTGCTGAAGCTCCATATTATGGTTTTAATAAAGACTTCATAAACACTTGATGGTATTTGATAAGTTTCTCCTCACAACTTTAGCAACATGATGTATGCTGAACAGTGCCAAAAAACTAACATTGACTAATCTGTGTTTTGTCACTGAAATACTTAGAATCCTTGACCTTTTCAGAATGGGTCTGGAGAATTTTACTAGGATGGTCTTTAGGAAAATGTTTCAAAGAATTGGCCTGCAAAATGAAAATGCTAGCTTGTGAATCATTCATTTATGTACTTATTTTTCTCAAAGATGCAAGAAGAGGCTTGATAGGCCAACTAAATTTTTATTTGAGAGCCAGTTTGATGTAGTGGTTAAGTGTGCAGACTCTAATCTGGGAGAACCGGGTTTGATTCCCCACTCCTCCACTTGCACCTGGCTGGATGACCTTGGGCAAGCCGTAATTCTGGCACAGCGGTTCTTGAAAAAGAGCAATTTCTGTCAGAGTTCTCTCAGCCCCACCTACCTCACAGGGTGTCTGTTGTGGGGAGGGAGTTTGTAAGCCGCTCTGGGACTCCTTTGGGTAGTGAAGGGCAGGGTATAAATCCAATTTTAAAAAATTCTCCATTGTTCTATAATGTTGTTAGTTGCCTCCTTGAGGCTTCATGGTAGACATTTGGCAGTTATTAAACCATTAAAGTATGGATTATAGCACCACCTGCTTCCCCATGTTTTAATAGGATGGGAAATGTAATGTGAAATGAAAATACTGTGATAGAGATATTAAGAGACACCATAGCCTGCCAGTCAACGAGTTGTTTAGGACTATTTTCTGCCCCCAGAAGGGCAATTACAAGACGCTTGATTAGAACTAGTAAGCTGCTGTTCTCCCCCCCCCCCATACCTAGCCTGGCTACCCACTCTTGACAGCCCCACAGTTCTCCCTATGCTGTCTTCTAGTTTTGCCAAGGCTTTCCCCTACTCACTGCTCTATCAGGACAGAGGATTTAAGGGGGAAATTGCAGGTCAATCAAGCCAACAAAGAACAGCTGGGCAGAACATTCCCAGTAATGGAATGGTATGAGCAAGAGAGGCCAACCTTCTCATGCTACATCCTATATAAGCCCAGGGCCTGCCATTGCTCCTGAATTTGAGGAACAGGTCACCTGCTAGGGAAACTGCTTAGGGTACTTCTGAGTGCTTGCTCTGCCGCTGCTCTGTAGCTCTATCAAGCTTTACTATATCCTGCAAAGACCATTATCCTACAAAGACTAAGTGAGCCAGTTTGGTGTAGTGGTTAAGTGCATGGACTCTAATCTGGGAGAACTGGGTTTGATTCCCCACTCCTCCACTTGCACCTGCCGATGACCTTGGGCAAGCCATAGTTCTGGCACAGCTGTCCTTGAAAAAGAGCAGTTTCTGTCAGAACTCTCTCAGCCCCACCTACCTCACAGGGTGTCTGTTGTGGGGAGGGGAGGGGAGGGGAAGGGAAGGGAAAGGAGTTTGTAAGCCGCTCTGAGACTCCTTTGGGTAGTGAAGGGCGGGGTATAAATCCAATCTCTTCTCTTCTAAGTGTCTAGCAATTCTGTACAGTACTCATGCCATACCATTCATAGTTGCATTAGGTAGAAAAGGTCCTGAAATGCTCATCAATGAATCAAGGCATGCTAAATTATATAGTTGCCATTCTGAGTTTTTATTTAGGATAATATTGTCAAATGACATGCCAGTTTTCTTTTGTCTGTACTCATAACAGCTTTATGTCATTTTAGCCTTTAGCATATTCCCTTAAACTTCCCAAAGGCTAAATGAATGTTGGCTTTGTAGTCACAGAATGACCCTTCATCTGGTGCTCCACATACAGCTCATCAATAGAGCTTTTGGACAGCTACCATCTGAAGTTTGGACTCAACAGATGAGCTAGACAAGAGAAGTCATAACACCTGTATTGAACAAATGCCTCATTTTAGGCAATGACCCCACACATGGTTGAGCATATGGTAGCAGTTTTTTGTGCTGGTATTCTGTATATTGTCGATGACTTTAATAAAATCTTTTTTAAACAAACAAACAAAAAAGCATATGGTAGCAGTGACAGCTTTAGATTGTTTGGCCTTCTTCCCTGGGCTGGTGCGTATTTCTAAAATACTACACCGAGTAAGAGATTAGAGGCAGGAAAATGCTACTCTTGAAATCTGCCTGAAGCAGCAACTTCATGGTGCTTCGTGGAAAGGCTGGCCCTACATGGGTATCAGCGTATATGCTTTTGTGTGTGGGACTGTAGCTTAAGCTCAAGGCAGATCCCAAGGATCTTCAACTTTGAAGAAGACTTTTGGAAGATTAGCATATTTATTTGGAAAAAGTTATATCTGAATGGGTTATTAATGCAACTTCTTAAAATCTAGGAGCCTGCTTAAAGGATTGTGCCTGGATGGCGAGGGTGACCTATTGTAACATAATGGATATGTGTTTGGCACTGCCTTGTCCTGTGAATCAAAAGTCAATGATGACACTAAAAAACAGAGCCACGGCTACTTTATCTTTGGTGGACTTCTGTGTGTGCCTTTTGAAAAAGGCAGCATAAGAGTGATTTCACACCACCCATACTACGTAAACCTCTATACAGCGTCTCTCTGACTGCTGAAGAGAACACATGAAAGACAGGATTACAATTTTAAATGTGCTTTTATTTGTTTTGTTTGTCAAACGAATAACGGCCGTGGAGGAAAGTGAATTTACAGTCACATTTCATGAATCACCTGTAAGGAAATTTGTTCAATCTGAAGCAAGTTTTGTCCTCTGCTCAGTTTTTAAATAGAGCTGCATACATATTTAAGAATGTCTTTTTATGTTTTAACTTCTTCCTGCGTCAAAGTTTCTATTCAATCGTTATTAACAAACTTCTCTTGTCCTCTTACTTAATCCCTCCCCTCTGGATCCCTCTTACCTAACTCCTCCCCTTATCTCCAGTGTTTGTCCAGTGTATTTTGTCTGTCATAAGGACATGAATAATGTGTATGGATGACATCCTCAAGGCTTTCCTTTACCTCTTCAGTTTCGCAGAAGACCAGAGTAAATAGTAAACAAAAGTCTGATGGGTAAGCAGGTAATAACACTATTAGACGGTCACTAATCTGGTATCACATCTAGTCACAGGCCAGTAAGCAGGGCTGGTTCCAGGTTTGGAGGGGGGGTGCAGACAAGGAGTGTTCAGGGGCCCTCCCCCCTTCTCTGCCCCCCACCAGACCCCCTCTTGTGCTTCCTTTCCTGGCCTCCCCCTCTGTGCCCCCCCCCCGCCTATGCATCCTTCCCTCACCTGCTCGTGAGGCCTCCCACTGCCCACACTCACAGCCACTTGCAGCTCTTTCCTCAGTGGTGTCAGGCTTCCCAGTCAAGACACTCAACAACATTCCTTCAGAAGTTTCAGTTTACTGAGAGCCAGTACTCAGGACACCATGAACATTTGTGTCAGGAATGGTGGGCTAATGATTTGAACCCTAGAAGAAGCGGAAGAACTGTGGCTCCAGAGAGAAAATAGCGGCACCGGTAACAACAATGGCGGCGAAGCAGCGGCAGAAATAGTGGCGAAGGGACGGCCCCCCAGAACAACGACTGGTCGGAGATCAGCAGCGGCGCGGCGTCATTGGAGAGATTGGAGCTGGAAGGACGTAATCCCCATCGCCTGCGTGCAGCAAGCCCGACGAGCCAGCAGGGGCCGTTGTGGAAGCCAGGTAACTGAAGTCCCCCCTCTAAGAAAGAACTGCGCGAAGAGGCATGTGACCGCCCGGAAAAAGACGGAAGGAGAAGCAAGAACATCTGCGGAAAAAAGCCTTCGGAGGGTATCTGGTAGGGTTCCCATCCCCCTGAATTTGTGGCCATAGTTAGGATTCTAGAAAGTGTGTGCACACACTGTAAGCCGCCCAGAGCCCTTCGGGGGTGGGCGGGGTAAAAATCCCATGTAATAATAATAATAATAATAACCTTCAGATATACCCCCTTCATACATGACCCCCTGATACAATAAAGGCAACAGGCAAGCACCTAAAGACGCGGGCAAAAAGCAACGGTTACATTCCCAGCGGGAAACTAGGAGCAGGCAGAGTAAAGCCTTCAAGGACACCAGACAGATAACAGTGCGCAACTGAAGGGAGAAGGGAGACAAGGAGAGCAACCCACACATTCCAAACCATGGCAGCTTTAGCTGACAAGTGGCACTGGCCAGCGAATGTGGCTGGCAGTGCTGCTGCTGTGCCCACCGGGAGTGCTGCGTCCGCCGCCATGCACCTCTTGCGCATGCTTCCCTGGCCTAAGGCAGCACATGCAGCCAGACTCACAGGTGGTGGAGCGCTTGCAAATAAGTGGCTGGGGAAGGGTGCGAGGGAAGGCAGCAGGGAGGTGTGAAGGTGGTGGTTGGTGGCAGTGGGCCCTGCCAGAAGCCCAGGGCCCTGCCAGCTGTCCCATCTCAGGATATACTGATGCCAGCCCTACCAGTATGGGCCAGTATGCAGAGTAAGCAAATGAAGTATCTTCACTCATGCCAGCTGGAGGTGTATTGACATTTAAAGGGGGGGTTAGTTGTGAATGGTGATAATGTATATTAACTGAAGGAGAGCAAGTATTAAAACACTTGAAAATGCATGTGATTGAAGTCTAAGTCTCCTCCATTTGAAGCCTGCTGGGTGACCTTGGGCCAGTCACAGTTCTCTCAGAACTCTCTCTGGCCCACCTCCCTCACAAGGTGCCTGTTGTGGGAAAAGAAGGGAAGGCGATTGTAAGATGCTTTGAGACTCCTTAGGGTAATGGGACAGCAGAGCAGTGTTCCCTCTAAGCTGAGTTAGTGTGAGCAAGCTCACAGTTTCTTAGCCTCCAGCTCACAGATTTTTGTCTTAGCTCAGGAAGGACGGCTCCAAAGCAAATTAATTTATGCAGGAGCCAAATTGCTTGCTCACAGCTTTAATGCCAGTAACTCACAAAGTACAATTTTTGCTCACAAGACTCCACAGCTTAGAGGGAACATTGCAGCAGAGTATAAAAACTCTTCTTCTTCTAGAGCCAGTTTGAAAGTAGAAAGAGATGTGATACTATTGATTTCCTTTGCTTTGTACTTGTAAAACTTTGACAGCATATATTTACCATATTGACAAAGAGGAAAAGTTTGTACCTAACCTGTGTGATAAAAGTACTGACATTATTTACTTTGATGTTCCTCCTCAGGTCAGGTTGCTGTACATGGAAATCCTGATTATTTGTGCTTAGTTGTACTTGCTTTAGTCTGGCCTCATTGGTCAAATCACTACTGTCTTTTACAAAGAATTGGTAAACAGGTCAAATCTTCAGGCAGCCAATAAATGAAAATGCTACAACAGTGAAGCAGCATGGTAGTCAGAGCTGAGAAGAGAAGACAGAAGTTTGACCATTATGGAAGCAAATAATTAGCACTGAAGCTGAGAACTTTGATGCTAAATTCATCTGGGTAACTGTATGTAACCAACTGTGGCTAAAATCTTGTCATGAATAACCTGATCTGCCTTCAACTTACACTGCCATCTGCTTGCTGACTTGTTAGACATCTCAGAAAAGGATTGGAGATGGCAAGAATGGATGTCTACACATTCATACAAATAGTAATGATTTAAACTAAGGCATAAATCTTTGCTCATAAAAGATGATGAAGATGAGCTAATAAGGTAACTTCCAAAAGTCTCTGAGTATGTAGGAAATATAATGGTGGAACTGGACTTTTAATTTCCACAGGTATTTATGACTATTTCTCGACTGCAACTAGGATGGAATGCCCTATCCTAGGTGTGTGCTCGTCAAGGGCCGTGACAGAACTTTATGCCCCTCCTTCAGAGTTTGCAGATGCTCGCAACTAACTTTTAGGTGTGAACCTTGTTTGCCTCCTAAGGTGGCAGATAATATTTTGCCTTTCAATGTACTTTCCTTGGCAGTTTCCCTGAAGCATGAACTTAACTAGCATTTTTGGAAAATGAGGTAAGACCTCATTATCTGGACTGGCATTTATTGGGGTTTTTTTGGGGGGGGGGAATACTGTGGTATTTTAATTAGAATACTTTATCTTTCAGTAACACCCTTATTTTATTCTCTATTAGTTACTAGGGAAAAGGCCCGTTGTGGAAATAAATACAACGGCCTCTAGAAAGAGACTCTGGGCAGGTGCCCCGGCCTCGGACACTCAGTGTCAATTTGCTGTGGCGACCTCAGCAGGGCATAATGACACTGAGTCCACCATTTTCTCCAGAGGAACTGATCTCTGCTACCGTGTTTCCCCGAAAGTAAGACATCCCCCGAAAATAAGACCTACTTACAGTTTTGCCTCTTGCTGAAATATAAGGCATCCCCCCGAAAATAAGACTTCCCCGATAATAAGGCCTCCCCCGAACATAAGGCCTCCCCGATAATAAGCCCCCCCGAAGCTACCGTAACTCTGGACTCTGGGCTGTAGCGGCGGGCGCCGCCGCGCAGCTCACTGTTGGCTGCCGCGCAGCCGGAGCAGACAGGAAGTGCGAGGTCTCTTTTAATCAGAGAGCCCGCGCTGCCACCAGGACAAGCTGCCGCCTGCTGCTCGCTCTGCCCTGACGGAGTGTACCGTATTCTTCATGGAAAAATAAGACATCCCCCGAAAATAAGACCTAGTGCCAGAAGGGAATAGTTGGTTTGGAGGGTGGAGTCTATGGCTTTGTACCTGTCTGAGGTCCCACGCCTCCTGAAACCTCACCCTCTCCAGGCTCTATCCCTCACATCTCCAGGAATTTCCCACCTGGAGTTGGCAACCCTAACTCCTGCCCAGCCAATCATCAACCTATCTTTATTTCCCCCTCACTCTTCAGCTTTCCACCCCCCACACACCTGCAGCCTCTCCTGTGCTCTGAAGCCCTGACTGCTACGTCACATTGGCTGTCATACGGGGGCCACCTCAGCAGCATATAAGGATACAGAGCCCACCATTTTCTCCAGGGGAACTGATCTCTGCCATCTGGAAAGCAATTGTAATTCTGAGTGATCTCCAGCCCTCACCTGGAGATTGGACACATTTTACCTGTCGTCCTGAAAATCAGGAAGATGTTAAAGCCAATAACTGGAGAGAAATTACCCTCAGCTTGCTGAAAACACAAATAGTCATAAAGCTGTTAGCTAACCATTTATACTTTTATGTGAAGAGAGAAAGTGGGATTCCAGGAAATAGGAAAGTATTGCTTTAGTCATCTCTCCCTTATATTTTCACACATCCCATTCAGATCTTTTCCTGTCAGTTATGGCTGACACGGCCCTCTCTGCTGCTGCTCTGTCATTAAGAACAGCATACTTGACCTCGGAAAACAACACATCCTAAGGAAAGGAAATCACATTGACAACAGAGAGAGTATTGGACAAGACCGTTTTAGGTTATCAAAAGTATATGGTAGCATTCTGCACAATAATGATGGAGGGAAGGGCTGACGGTATTATTAGTCAGCTCTTGCTCAAATGCTATTACAGGAAGTCAGCAATTCTTTCCAGACTCAATGGTGACACTGAATACATCTTGATGGGTATTTAGTTGATGCCACTTTTCCCTGAAACCACAAATCCATGAAGAAACTCATATTGGTCTTTCTGAAAATCATGCTTCCTCTGTATCAGCTCTGGTTGTCCCTACGCATGAGTCTGAATAAAGCTGAACATTTTAGATAAGTGAAGCAACCAAATTCTATTGTAGCTTTTGGGGAATGCCATGATGTGACACACTGACAGAATACTAATTCTTGTGCTACTTATATTTGGATCTGGATCTCTATGACTGGGGGAAAACCCCCAGTATCTAAACATCAAAATTCACACCAATTCTCAAGTTGCAAAACTTGTCCTTTTAAGTTTCTCAGTCTCTTGAAAACTGATGGAAACCAGTTTGAGTGTCACCACTCCCATCTATTCTTTCTTTATTTATTTATTGAAATATTTTTATCTCATCTTTCCTTGTGGCTCAAGGCAGCTTACACGTTACAGTTAAAATATTACAATTTAAAGCCAACAGAATAAAACCCTAGGTACCCCCACTCCAAAAGATACCTGCTGCCCAAGAGAAGTCCGGCTGTCCTCGACCAGGGCCAGGGTTTCTTCAGCCCTGGCCCCTGCCTGGTGGAACGCTCTGCCAGAGGATATCCATGCCCTGTGGGAGCTGCTACTTCTCCGCAGGGCTTGTAAGGCAGAGATGTTCCGCTGGGCTTTTGGTTGAGGACAGCGATGGGCAGGGCTTTTTTTGTAGAAAAAGCCCAGCAGGAACTCATTAGCATAATAGGCCACACCCAATAGCAGAAACTCATTCGCATATTAGGCCACACCCCTGACAGCACCACTCATTAGCCTATTAGGCCACACCCACATGTTACCAGAAGTGTGGTCATCCAGCCACACCAACCTTTTGCTTCTTATTCTGTTTACCTTGTTTGTTGTCAAAACCCAGAGCTTTTTTTGTAGCAGGAACTTCTTTGCATGTTAGGCCACACCCCCTAATGTAGCCAATCCTAATGAGTTTCTGCTGTTGGGTGTGGCCTATTATGCTAATGAGATCCTGCTGGGCATGGCCAACTCAGGAGCCAGTCGGAACTCCGTTCCTGTGCGTTCCTGCCCAAAAATAGCCCTGGCGATGGGACTTCTTCTGGCACTCTCATATAATTCCCCATTCCTCATAACCCCTCCCCTAGGGAGTTAGGACTTCGCCATCTCATACACTGTATAGATACTATTTTACCTACCATTATTTATTGGATTATTTTAATGTTGTTTGTATGAGATTGTTTTTGTTGTAAGCTGCCCTGAGCCCTACTTGTAGGG
>NW_015175360.1:666509-668690 GCF_001447785.1 Gekko japonicus | reverse complement strand
AAATAAATAAATAAATAAATAAATAAATAAATAAATAATGGCCTTGCAGTGCCTCCTGAAGATTTCTAATGACAGTGCTCTGCCAGGGAGCCTCTTCCACAGGTTGGGAACTACAGAGGGAAATGAGTGGGCTCTGTTTGAAGCCAGGCGGGTCACCTTAAGTGGGGGGCTAGCTAGTAGGTGGCAGTCTGAAGACCACAGCTGGCACATGGGGACATATAGCAGGAGCCGTTCCTTTAGATATGTGGGTCTTAGGGAGTGAACGGTCTTAAAGGTCATAACCAGCATGTGGAATTGGGACTCAGGAACAAACTGGCAACCCATGTAGCTGTTTTAAGACAGGCAAGATATGTTCCCATCAGCTAGCTACCACATTCTGAACCAGCTGCAGTATCTGGATTGTCTTGAAGGGCAGCCCAACATACAGTGCACTACAGTAATCCAGCTGAGAGGTTACAAATGCAAAGATCAGACTGGATGACAGTGCTGCAAACCAGATGCAGCTCACAGAAGGCACTCCTGGCCACTAAACCACCCTGCTTTTCAAACAGCAAGGCTGGGTCCATGAACACCCCCAGACTCGTGCTCTACCAAAGGCAACTCCATTTCATCCACTACAAGTGGATACAAGCCATCTAGAACATCAGCCTTCCCAACCAGCATCACCTCTGTTTTGACTGGATTCATCTTCAGGTTATTCTGCCGTAGACACCTGGCCACAGGCTCAAAACACCATTTCAGAATAAACAGCACAGAGAGTTCTTCAAGTGTCAAGATATTTCTAAAACCGATCCCCAAATCCATAGCCATTACTTGAACCTTCTTAAACCCAAAGGCCACCATAACTCTTACCTAGTCAGCTAGTTATGTTAAGTCAGTTAATAGGAAGACAGCTGAAACAGAAAGTACTTATTTGAAGGCTCTTTCTATATGTAGGTGATTGGCATGCTGAATCAGAGAACCATTTATCAGTGAATTACATCTTTTGGCAGGAGAAAGTGCAGGGAAGCAATCTTTATTCTAATTGCTAGTAGTCTGCATGGAGCCAAACAGCTTTGATAAAAATCCCATACCAGAAGTACCTTTTTTTGAGGCCCCTGTTTGGTAGAACGGTTTCCTGTTAATTCCTGCTAAAAAGAGAAGCTGCACCTGCAAGTGTCCTAGAAGGAACTTCAGTCTTCAGTCTGATTCTCTTAACTAAGAATAGGAAATATTTTAGTACAGTAAGGATGATCATATTAAAAGTGTTATCAGCCAAAAGTCTATACCCCAGAGAGCACTATGGTCGGGGTCTCAAAATCGACTGACCCTCCCGGGCTCCAAAGATGCCAGGCTCACTACTACCAGGGCCAGGGCCTTTTCAGTGGCGGCTCCATACTGGTGGAATGAGCTCCCGGAAGAGATCAGGGCCCTGCGGGATCTTTTACAGTTCCGCAGGGCCTGCAAGATGGAGCTCTTCCACCAGGCTTTCAACTAAGGAGCCATCCACACGACTTCCACCAACAATCGTGGCTTTAGATCCTGGCCCTAGTTTTGATATTTGGCCTTTGCCACCATGTGATTTAGGGAGGGTACTGAGCGGGAAAACTGTCTATTTGTATGCATTCTTTTGCACACCACGTCAAGTAATGTATGAACTACCAGCAGCACTTTACGATTTTATTTGCATCTGTATTGTAATTGTATTTGGACTTTTAAAAATTATTTTATGTGAATTTTATTGGTACCTACATACCAGCTAATGTAAGTTGCCCTAAGCCTGCTCGTGGGGAGGGTGGAATATAAATTAAATTAATAAAATAATAAATTAATAAATAAAAATCATTAATGAAAATGTATTTTCTATTAATATGAAAGGTGTAAAATAAGTTAGTGGACGTA
Organism: Gekko japonicus; assembly: GCF_001447785.1. Taxonomy (NCBI): domain Eukaryota; kingdom Metazoa; phylum Chordata; class Lepidosauria; order Squamata; family Gekkonidae; genus Gekko; species Gekko japonicus. The sequence goes on along the minus strand of NW_015175360.1, from coordinate 666,809 downwards.
TTGCTTTCATTTTATGAGGAAATTCTTGTCACCAAGTGTGTAAATTAAAACTTGTATCAGCCTTTGAACAGGTGAAACTGTCATTATTTCTGATATTTTTGTACTTTATAACAAAACTAGGGAGCAAAGCCTGTTGAGGATGGAGACAACGGGCCCCTAGACAGGTAGGGTGGGTGGGTGGAAGAAGGAAGGAAGGAAGGGGGGAGGGAGAAAGAAAGAGAGAGAAGAGAGAGAGAGAGAGAGAGAGAGGAAGGAAGGAGAAAGAGAGAGAGAGAAGGTGGGGGAGAGAGAGAGAGAAAG
>NW_015175360.1:663453-666175 GCF_001447785.1 Gekko japonicus | reverse complement strand
AGAGAGGTGGGGGGGGGGGGGGGTCCTTTGAGAGCTTCTCCCGGCCATTCGTCTTTGCGGGTGGCTGGATGACTGGCTGGAGAACTGGCGAGGGGGTACGGGGGCTGGGGAGGGCGCTGCTTGACTTGTACTGGGCACGAGGGGGGTGCAAGCCAGGCGATCGGTGGGCTTCTACTGGGGGGGCTAGCAGGGCGAGCGGAGGCTACAGCCTCCGTCACCAGCTTCGACTGGGCACGCAGGGGGGCCCTAGCAGGGTGAGCGGAGGCTACAGCCTCCGTCGCCGGCTTTGACTGGGTGCGCAGGGGGGGCTAGCAGGGCGAGTGGAGGCTACAGTTTCCATCGCCGGCTTCGACTGGGCGCGCTGGGGGGCCCTAGCAGGGTGAGCGGAGACTACAGCCCCGTCGCCGGGCTTTGATGGGGGGAAGGCAGGTGTAACTCACTGATCCAGAAAGTGGCAGCTTGCAGGGCCCTCGCCGTCCTAGTCGTCGTTGTCCTGCAATGAAAATGGTGTCGGGTGATTCGTCAGGCGAATTTTCGCGGCAGTGGTGTTGTGGGCGGGACCGGGCTTCTTCTCCTTATTGGTGGACATACAGTAAGTAGCAGTTCCACCGTCCAAACACTAACGGTGCGCATTTGGAATGTTGGAGCCCACTATGGCTTTATATATAAGGGAGAGATTCACCAACTTCTTTCTCTGTAATCATAAGGGCCAGAAATATACCTTTTACAGATTTAAAAACTGGGATTCTCAGGAGACCCAGGTTTGTATTCTCACTCTGCTGGCTGAGTGACCCCGGGCCAAATCTCCCCTTTTCTACCTAACCTACCCCACAGGGTTGTTATGAGGATGAAATGGAGACTCATGGGCGAGAGGTGGAATTTGCCCCTAGGAGTCCAAAGCCAGCCAAGGGATCCAAGGGAACGTTTCCCCCCGCCCGCCCCCCCCCCCGCGTGGGCGTTGCAGCTGCCGCCGAGAAAAGTGGCGCTGGCCATTACTTTTTATAGAGCCCCGAAGGAGAGCTGGGAGAGCCAGAATGACCTCCTGAGTGTGACCTCACACGCGAGAATGACCTCACACGCGAGAGGTGGAATTTGCCCCTAGGAGTCCAAGGCCACCACCCCGGCACTCAGGTAGGAGAGAGAACGTTTCACCCCACCCCACCCCGCGGGCGTCGCAGCTGCCACCAAGAACAGTGGCAGTGGCCATAACTTTTTTAAAAGCCCCAAAGGAGAGCTGGGGGAGCCAGAATGACCTCTCCGCGACAGGTGGAATTTGCCCCTACGAGTCCAAGGCCACCACCAAGGCTCAGGGAGGCGGGGGGAACGTTTTGCCTCCCCACGGTTGCCCAATTGATGGCTCATGGGAGCAGGGGGTGGGGCTTATGTGTCCGCCCCCTGGGCTCCTGAATGGTGGAGCGGTGCTCCAGTGCGCTCCAGCAGGAACCGAGGCCTGGCTCTAATTAATAATATCTAGATTTTCAATCCACTCAATTGCAGCTGGGGAGAGCTCAAAGACCTCCATCACATCTCCCTGGAAAGCATGATGCTCACATTCCTGTGCAATTCTAGCTCACCTCCTTGTGGTGCACTCTGGATAATGCTAAAGAGCTAGAACTTCTGGCAGCCAGACAATTGTAGGATCTCTTGGCTACAGTACACACATGGAAACAATCAACCATTCAAACTGTCCTTCTCAGGACTACTTGACAAGGGGTATAGGAGACTGCATCTGAATTCAGACTCACTGTCTACACCAAACCTAGCTTCAATTCTCAGTTCATTGGTACCACATTTACAAATAACCCCTTCTATCCTACATGCAGCAAAGGGCTGGAGAAAAGAAATATGTCATGTAGGAAATGTATGCGTGCTGTAGTCACGTGTCACTGTTGCAGTCTGTGTGAGCAGGAAGCCCCGAGTGGCCAGGGGTTCTTTCAGCGTGTATCCCTGGTGAGACAGGTACGCGTGCGTGCGTCTGTCAAACGTGACGCTGTTTTCTAGACGGCACTGATTTCTGTTTTTAAAACTCCCATCATGAAAAAAGCACAATATACCATTCTTTGAAGCATTTCCTTGTTGGAATCAATAGTCACTCGCTCACGTGAGACTCGCTGTGGTTTCCACAGGCACACGGCGTGGGATTGCCAGACGTATGCAGACGCGGATCGCGTTCATTCCTACCCCGAAGCTTCTTCCCTGCAGGCACTCCGTAACGTGCGAATGAAATGAGAAGACGGAGCAACAAGAGGAGGGGGGAGGAGTTGAGCCGATTGCCCTCCGGCTGTCGCTGTGAAAGTGTGTGTGGGGGGGGGGGGGGGGGGGGGGCAGGGTCAGACACTGCCGGCAATGAATGAAGGCGAGAGCTTCTCCGCATAGGCTCGCTGAAGCGCCCCTAGTGTTTTCTTCGTCCTCCCGCACTGAAAGCGGCAGCAGTGGCGGCGGGGCTGCTCTGTTCCCTCAGTAGCAGCGGCGGCAGGGACCGAGAGCCGCGTCCCTCCCTTCTCTTTCGGCCTGGCCTGGTCTGGCCTAGCTCCGGGAGGAGGAGGAGGAGAACAGGGAGGAGCCGCCGCTGCCGCCGCCGGATGCGCTGAGGAAACGGCGCCGGCTCCCCTGCGCAGCTCCGCCGGCCGCTCACCTGAGCGCGCAGTGGAGGAGGCAGCAGGAGAAGGCGGAGTCGGAGCCGCCGCCGCCGTAATCCCGACCCAGGGGGCGGCGGCGAAGG
>NW_015175360.1:649225-663433 GCF_001447785.1 Gekko japonicus | reverse complement strand
GAGGGGGCCCGGGGCAAGGCGCACCACCGCAAAGGCCTGCCGCGAGCCCAGACCCGGAGAGCCAGCCGAGCCAAGTCGCCCGCCGCTCCCTCGCTCGCTCGCTCGGCCCTGCAGGGGCTGACCCGCCGCCCGCGCAAAGATGTCCACCCGCACGCCGCTGCCCACCGTCAACGAGCGGGACACCGAGAACGTGAGTGCCGGGATGAGTGTCCTTCCTTCCGTCGTGTTGATTCCTGGCGTCGGGCACCCGGGCGGCTTTATTGGGGGGGATTGGGGGGGAGGGGGGCTGCTGTTCGTCTGCAGGAACCATCCCCCCCCCCCGAGACACCTTCCCCGATGCCACTTCTGGCACCCGTGAATGGGCCGGGGCAGTCCCCGCCACTAGGCCTTCCCCTGGGGCGCCTCTCCGCCTGCACTCCAGCCCTGCCTCGCTGGGGGATGCTCTTGCTCCCTCCTCCAAAAGCCACACCCGGCCCCTTCTTCTTCCTGAGGAGACTGGCTGCCCTTCCTCTTTGCACTCTCCAAAGCCTCCCAAGCGAAGCATTTTCTGGCCGAGTGCTCTCTTCCTCCCCCCCTCCCCCCGCCGGTCTGGCTTGGATCAGCAGCTTCCCAGAGCCTTTTCTCCGAGTAGACTTTCTCCCTCCCTTTCCATAGCTATTTTCCTCCCAAAGTTGTCTGTCATATCCACTCAGCTTTCATTTCTTTATTTCCATTGAGAAGGACTGCTCTGTTCTTCAGCACTGTATCTTTGGGGGTAATTTCTCAGACTGCATATGCCAGACCTGCATCCTGTAATGGGCCAGGCCTGGATGTCTGCATGTGACCTCCAAAAACTGGGCTGTTCCTGTCTATCTGTCACTGTCTCTATCCATTAAGGCCAGGGCAGGATCTGCTTTCATGTCTGTTTTGTCCCAGACTCCTCCTCCATTCCATTTGCTTCTGCTTCTAGCAAACAACTTTTCTTTTTTCTCTTGGAGAAGCTTACTCGGATCTTTTTTGTTTGTTTGTTTTTGTGAAGTATTCCAATGAACTTCCCTTTGTGTGATGACTGCTACTGAGAAAGAAAACCAAGATAAGAGTAATAGAAATAAAGAGGGGTGATTATTTTCCACTGGAAGAGTGTTATTGGAAAAATACAGGAGAAAAAGAGAATGAGACGCTTTGCAAAATCAGTGTTTAAGGCATGCAGCATTTTTAATTGCTTGCTGTGTTGTAAATACAGGAGGACACAAAGCTCTGGGAAAGAAGAAACATGTTTTGGAATGTCCATTTCGCAGTGCTGATGGTTTTTTGAGGTAAAGGGAAAGTTTAGATAGAAAGTTCAGAGCTGTGTTAGATGTTTAGGCTAGCACATGGTATATTTGTTGTTTTTTCGCTAACATTATTTAAATTTGAATTCTGCTCTATGTCCTGTCGGTATGCCAATAAAGGTTCTGATTGATTGATTGATTGATAAATTTGAATTGGGAGTATTTCTAGAAATTTTTCCAATGCATACTGTCCCTGAAAACTGCATCACTAACTCAGAGAGTGTAAAATCTGGCTTTATGTAGGTATGTGCTAATTCTAGTCCACAGGTATGATTAATAGGAAGTGTACTATGGATGGGATGGAAAAGGCTCGTTTGTAAGTGTGGTAACCCAATGGTGGTTGAATTGAAGTAAGCTTTACTTTGGCGCCCGTTCACACGGAGCATTTGCCACGCTAAAGATACGGATGATAGGCGGATTTTCTGGGCGCGATCACATCGCAACATCTGGGAAGCGTAGTGCTCCCGTGGCTAACCCGTGGCTTCCTGCCAAAGATGCGGAGTAAAAAAATTGTACTTACGATGTACTGGTTTCTGGAAAACGCGGGGCAAGGGCGAGCTGGAATCCCGTGGCATCCGGCGCCCGCCCATGTCCCCTTGCAAACCAGACTTTTTTTTAAGAGTCCCCACAGGATGCGCACAAACGATCATGCACATGCGCAAACTTCAGTGAGACAAACAAAAAATCCTGTTTGCCACAGAAGCGGCGTGGCACGATTGCCGGTGTGAACGCGCCGTGCTGCTTCTTTGCCGCGCTGCAGACTAGCCGTCTGATTGACACCTAACGCCTAACCACGGGACCTCGACAGGACGTCTGATCGGCCTGCCACGCGTTACTTTGTTCTGGGGCAAATAGCCACGCTCCCCCCCCCGCATTTTCCGGCCCGTGTGACCGGGGCCCATATTGATGGTGAAATGCGGTATGGTATATTGATGTTGATGGTGAAATGGGGTATGGAGGCATGATTAGGTGTGCTTGCTTTTTCTAACAGTTGTAAACAATATTGAACCAATGATTCTTGCCTAGGAATGTTGTGTACCAAGCCCTATACAGAAACTCTTGTTTTGAGAGTTTGATCTAATGTGTATGGGTGGGGGAAGAGAACAACAGGAAGGAGAAGCAGTTTGGGTCATGAAACTAGCACTGCTTCCCATAGCTTAGTGTAACTTGATAGTTCCAGTATACCTTTGTCAGACATTCTGACCAATGTAACTTCTCCCTTTTATTGGAGACTTGGAATAAACTGGATCCCGAATATTGCGCAACAATGTCTTTTGGATCAATTAATACTTTCAGATTTAAGTCTGCTGTGGTGTAAAGGAAAACACCTCCTTTCCCAGTAAGCATTACACTTTTCCCTTGAAGATGTACTGGCCGGAAAAGCCGTGGCTGCATCTCTCTTCTAATCTGCAGTGATTCTTTTTCTTTTAAGGAATCTGGTTGTGACCTGGCAGTGTCTGAATGAACTGATTTTGTTTTGTTTCTCTTACCATTTTGCTAGTCAGGTTATCCATTTCCACAGTAGATATACTATGCATGCTTAGAGCCATTCAGTTCATGAATGCCTTGGTTATTCACAGGATTACAGGTCAGGAGTGGTTAACGGAGCTGTCTTACTGCTCCCCTGCCTCAATCTTTTCTTATATTTTCAGAATGAGTCAGCAGGTGGTAGAATTACCAAACAGGGCCAAGTACTTGTTACAAAAGAACGTTTTCTCTTCACTTTGACCTGCAAAGTGTGCAGCTCTCTATTCTTCGTCACTCTTTTTAGTTATGCTATATCATTTCCCAAAGTGTTTTGATGTATTTAAGACCTCTAAAATAGGGAGAGCTTCTCTCCTAACACCTCTGTACCTCTTGCCCTTTGCAGCACTTTCTACACGGAAAAATGAAGATGAGTTGTTTCTTTATCCACTGTGTTCTTAAAGGTAACAGCATCCCTTCCAAAGGCAGAAATCTGTTCCACCTGAAAGGGGATGTTGCATTACTAGAATTACCATCATGCTATGAAGTTTTATTTTCAATCAAGGTGGAAAGAATGGCTTTAGTCACAAAAGGGTGCTTCCACCCACCCACCCCACTTTGACTTGTCATATTTTGACATTACTTCCTTGACAAATGGTATTTTGTTGGCTTGGTTTCACAGTTTAGGCAGATTAGTGTGTGTCTGGTGAATAGATGATAATGAAATAGAACAGGTGTCTGAAGAAGGCAATGGGATGGATGACGGTCAATAAACTGAAACTTAATCCAGATAAGACTGAGGGGCTGTTGGTCAATGATAGCCGCTCAAGAACTGAGGAGTTCTTGACTGCCTCATGAAGGAGCAGCTTTGTAGCTTGTGGGTGCTGCTGGTAGGGATATAAATTTCATTTTTAAAAGCAACAATTCAAATACGATTTAATTAGCTAGAAAGGACCTCAGATACAGGGAGAGGGACCAATCCTGCGGATTCTGTCATTTTTCTTCCTGTTGACATTAGCAGACTCCCCTGCTCACTTGGCCTTATTGTTAAATGTTTGTAGAAGTATATACATGGTAGATGAATAATTATTGTTTAATCTTTTAATTATTTAACAGTTTACACCCCTAGCTGTCGGATTCTGGCTTGTGGTTGGAGGCTCAGATGTCCTCTGTGGTACCTGGTGCCTTTTAGCAGCTTTAGTTGACACAACAGCTATGGTCCTTCCTCAGAAAGTGTGGTCTGGCCATAATGCATGCTTTGATCATATCCAGGTTAAATTTCTGTAATGTGCTTTATATGAGACTGTTTGGGTACTTCAGTTGATCTGAAATATGGTTATAAGGCTATTGTCAGGGACTGGGCTCAGCTGCTTGGGCTGCCTGTCTGTTTCTGGCCACAATCTACAGTACCTTAAAGGTCCTAGATGGCTTGGGATGGGTGTATCTGAAAGACTACCTCCTCCCATATCATCTGGCCCACCAGTTAATATCCTTGTCTCAAGTCCTGTTATGAAGGCTCCAACTTGCAGAAGTGAGGCAGGGCTTTTTCAATAGTTGGACTTCACCTTTGCAATGCTCTCCCCCTTGAGGCTCACCCGGTGCCTACCTTGTTCTTCTTTAGATGCCTGGGCAAAACATTTCTTATGATCCTGGCTTTAAACTGAGTGGTTCCACTTTTTAAAGCTGTTTTTTTTTTGTCTGCTTTTAGCCTGATTCTCTTATGAATATCATATTAGGCTTCTTAATGTTGTTTTATGCCTTTTTGTTGTTTGTTTGTAAGCCACCCCATCAAGTCTCTGGAGAGGCAGCATACATTTTCTAAATAAATAAAAGTATGTCTTGTTTGCTTGCTTTGGTAAAGCTAATACAAGCTTGAAGAAGTTTAATTTTGCTTTTGTACTGTAAAGCAGACTTATTTCTATTAAACACTCTTTGGAATCCTAGAAATGATTTAGACGACGATTATGGTAGCATATATGAACTCTTGAGCCTTCTGTGGGTGGTTCTGAACCAAAAAATGTAGTAGGTCCACAATGCTTGCATCTTTCATGGAAGGAAGAGTAGGAAAGCAATGTGAAGACTGTTAAGAAAAATTAGATAGAGTGGGAAAATAACAAAATACTGTAATATGAAGAATCCTGTAACAGTGCAGAAAGAAATAACTAGTAGTCTGGAGAATGATCTGAAGAGATATTAAAGATGAAATGTAGCTTTTGTTCATGCCACCTGGCCCAGCTAGTCCTTAGCTTTATTTTATTTTATTTTACTGCACTTCCTTTATAGACTGCCTTTCTCCTCAATGGGGACTACTGCGCTTCCTTTGTACACTGTCTTTCTCCCCAGTGGGGACTCAAAGGGTGCGGTCAGACGGCGTGCTGGGAGCAGTTTAAATTACTCCGGTCCCAATGTGTTGGGTTGTTTTTAACCTGGAGAATCGCAATCACACTTACCTCCTTGTTCCGGATTGCTGCGCAGCCACATCGCTCCCCGCCGTCCACATGCGGGAGCGTGCGTCTGTGTTTTTTTCCTTTCTCTCAGTTTGGGCATGTGCACAGGTGGCCATCTGTAGAATTAACATTTTTGCGCGTGCACAGAACAGCGATTTCCACTTCAACCCAACTGCTGTAATGCTTCCCTTTAAACTTTAAAGGAACACTTCCCTTTACACTTTTACCCCGAAACTGGCCTCCGTGAGATCCTGAACTCGTCTAACCAACAAAACTAGGCACCGTTTAAACATTGTTTTTAATAATGCAGGAGTGGAGCTCCGCCTGTGCGCATACCGCCGACGCTAAAATAAAATGGCGGGTGAAGAGCGGAAGCCTCGGGCTTCCGAGTGGAAGTGGCTCGACACTGCAGGAGCGATCAGATGTCAGAAAAGTGTGGCTAGAACCGGAGAATCAGGAAAACACCACTTGGGGATCTGGCAACAAAATACTCCGTTTTAAAGGGGGGTTGAGCTGGAAAGCGACAGCTGGGGACAGCGTGCAGATGCTGGGTGTGTGAACGTGGATATAAAATCCATTACTGAAGCGTGCTGAAAGTGGACTAAACGGCCCGTCTGAATGCACCCAAAGTGTCTTACATTTGTTCTCCTCTTCAGCATGGGTCTCCTAGATCCTAGTCCAACATAACCACTGAACAGTACTGACTCTCACAGATGCTTTGGTCTTTCGCCTGCTACAGATTATGGGTTCATTCCTGGATTCTAAATTGGGTTGCCAGCTCTGGGTTGGGAAATACCTGGAGATGATTTTGGAGGGGGTGGAGCCTGGGGAGGGAGGGGTTTGGGGAGGGGAGGGACCTCAGCAGGGTATAATGCCATAGATCGTGATCTACCAGTAGATCGCAGAGGGGTCAGAGGTAGATCACCAGCCCCACTTGGGTTGAACAAGGGATCTCTTGAAAACAAAATATTAACCCTTAAAAATGACATTTTTCTGAAGACCCGTGCTGAGCAAGAATCGTTTTGGAAGCTAGTGCCTAGAGACAAATTTCCCAAAGTTAAAGAAAGTTATTGAGACAGTTAAAGAAAGTTATAACTCAATAAAAAATAAAAAATGTTCGCAGTTCTTTCTGGATCTTCATCTCTCTGTTTTATTTTTGCTTATTTTGCTTACCAGTAAATGACTGAAGGTGCATTATAAATTGGGGTTGGGGGGTGGAACCCAACTTTAGTGGGTTAAAATCTAATTTGGAACTAATTTGAAACTTTATTTTCATGGTGGTAGATCACCGGCACTTTTGGCCGGAAAAAATAGATCACTACCTGTTCGAAGTTAGACATGCCTGCTCTAAGCTGTTAGTCTGAGCTAGCTCACAGTTTTTTAGCCTCTCGCTCACAGATTTTTGTCTTAGCTCTGGAAGGATGGCTCCAGAGCAAACTAATTTATGCAGTTGCCAAATCACTCACTCACAACTTCAATGCCAGTAGGTCACAATGTTGAATTTTTGCTCACAAGTCTCCACAGGTTAGAGGGAGGATTGTGCACCTGCGAAACCGGCCATTTTCTCCAGGAAAACTAATCTCTGGCACCTGGAGATCAATTGTAATAGTGGAAGATACCTGGAGGTTGGCAGTCCTAATTCTAAGAGTAGTGTGGTTGTAACTCCAGTTGTCTCTGGATATGGGAAATCATATTGGAAGGGCTGAGGATGTGGCTTGTTTAAAGTTTTTTGAGGCCACTTCTCCAGAAACCTGTTTGAACCAGCTAACAAGGTAGCATACAAATGTTTTATTTCAATAAATAAATCTGAGCAGATTTAAAAGAAAAAAATTGATAAGATTCAGTACCAATGGTATTTGACACCATACACAATACACTATATAAAACAGATAGCAATAAATGTAAAAGATGCCTTGCCAATAGAGCAGATTTTAAACATTTTCTTTTGAACGTGTCCTAAAATTCATACTTTGTGAACTGATGTTTTGGACCAAGTGTCTGAAATTACAGATTGAAGATTAATCCTGCTGTCTGAAAAATAAAGTACTTGATGGAAATTTGGAAATAGTTATATATCTGCTGACTTTGGTAAAACCTTGTATTATGATAAATTGGAAAAATAAAAAATATCAGTAGGATCACAATTAGGGTTGCCAGTCTCCAGGTGGGGCCCGGGGATTTCCCGCTTTTACAACTGATCTCCAGGTGACAGAGATCAGCTCCCCTGGAGAAAATGGCTGCTTTGAAAGGTGGACTCTGTGGCATTGTACCATGCCGAGGCCTCTCCCCTCCCCAAACCTCGCCCTCTCCCGGATCTACCCTCAAAGTCTCCAGGTATTTTCCAACCCAGACCTGGCAACCCTAATCAGAATGGTTTAATAAGATTTGGGAAATGAGTTTAATCAAATTAACATACTGTGTACATGCTCAAAGAACATCAGGTTTTTGTGGTGAACAAATTCTGTAAACAATGTTCTGTCTTTTATGTACTAAAATTCCAAGTTATAAGATAGAATCTTCCATATTTATTTTTGGTATGCTATAACTGATATGTAATTAATTTGTAAAATGGGTTTGGTTGTTTTAAGTGCTTGTCATTAGCTATTTAAAAATGTTATATATAGAAATAAGGAAAAATAAGGTAACAATTAAAATGATGATTAACAACGTACCTGCGAGCGGAATAAAAGCTGCATAAATATTTGTTGTTGTTGTTCAGTCGCACAGTTGAGTCTGACTCTTCGCAACCCCATGGACCACATCACGCCAGGCCCTCCTGTCTTCCTTCGTGCTCCGGAGTTATAATGCAGCATAAAAACAATAATCAGCAGCATAAAGCATTAATAATACAATTTTGCAGAGAACATAAGCATTAGTCATAAAAAAACCCCTTGGGCTTAGAGATGTAAAATGTCCAGAAATTAGAGCCAGATGTGGTGAAATGCCTTACACCATAGGAATTATTCCAAAGTTCACAGTCCACAGGGACAATAAATGGGTCTGCTATCTGTACAGGCTTAGAGTCTACAAAGTGCTTTTGCTGAATGGCAGAAAGAAAGAGAAAGATCCTAGCCAGAGGAGAAAAGAAGGCAGCAACATCACACTTCACTCAACTAAAGCTGTAGCTTGAGAGAACAAACGAGTTGTCTTTCCTTTTGGGACAGGAAAAGAAACAGGGTCTAAAAAGGGGAGGGGCAGAAGGGGAAATTGTAACACCCCTTGGCATGAGGAAGAAAGGACCATTTACCATGAGGGGCTTTGTCCATTTTCTCCTGGCTGCTTTATACCAGGACTCTATCTTATCTCCTAGAGGCAGCCATGACACATGGTGCTGAAATTAGAAAAGGGGGAAACTCTAGATGCTACATAAAATAATGGATGATTTCTAAGTGTTTACAACTTCAAGAATTAAATGGTCTATCCTTATTTACCACTGTTACAGGTATATAAGATACAGAAGCAGAGGATTGCATTTATCACCTTTTCTTTGACACCCTTGCTCAGTTAGTAGTGTTTGGAGAGGATGTGTGCACTTTTTATTTTCTTAATAAATTTTCTTTCATTTTAAATACACAGTCCCTGTTCAATCCTCACAGACCAAAATAGGAGAGAGAAGGGAGTGGGCAGCAGTTAACCCTACTTCCCTCGAGTGTCCTACCAGGCATACCAGTCCTCTAAGCATCCAGAGAGCAAAGCAGGTGAGATGTGGCTGCTAAGAGCAGCCTTTAAACAGTGTGGAAGAGGGAGCCTACATGCAAGTCCACTCCCACAAGGACAGAAATAGGTGCTTGCAAGACTGCTTTGCCACAGTGTGGAAAAACTTGTTTTTTTCCCTGTTTGGGGGGTGAGGGACTGAAATTTTGGGGAAAACTGAAATATGATACTTATTTTACCATCAAACCTAAACCTATTTTGCTGCTTTAACAACAAAGTATATTTATCAAGTGACACAGCTGGCCCATTTCCAGAGTTCTCACTCTTCAGATGCCATCTGCTTTGACAACAGCAAAGCTGTATTCTTCTTAATTGTTTCATTGCAGGCATGTGTACCCTGGGATAATGAGGCAAGATAGCTTGAGAAGGTAGCTGTGAAGGCAGTGGTACAATTCCTGGCTACATAGCAGTTCCGTGTCAGTGGCTAGATTCATTAGGATGGGATGGAATGGAACCACTGGAAGCAAACAACTTCAGCCAATAGTATGAGGACTGTATAAAGTAGAGGTGTCAAACTCATTTGTTACGAGGGCTGGGTCTGACATAAATGTCACTTTGTCAGGCTGGGCCATGTGTGCCACAAAATATAATGCCAGATAACCAGAGATATAAACTTTATAAAGGACAGGCAAACCCAATTAACAATTTTTTAAACTCAAAATACAAACAAAAGCAATTGATTCCTACCAGTGAAAGCAACTGATTTCCTGGGGAGCCCACAAAATTTATTAAGATTATTAATTTATTAAAAAAATTAGATGAATGTATTTAATTATATGCAAGACTAGGTTTTTTTCCCCGAGGGATACCATAAAAGGGGGAGCACCTTTTATTTCCATACATACCAATTCCTTGTGGGGACAGGTAAGAGCCCTGGACAAGCCGGTTCTGGCCCCTGGGTCTTGTGTTTGACACCCCTGGTAAAAGAGCCTCTTTTCCCAACTAGGCACCTTTTTTCATAAAAGGTGAAGCTGGGTTACAGATGCTTCTAGTGAACATAAGCAACACAAAGAAGGGGAGTATTTAAATTGTAATATTTCAAGGATATCAATTGGTGCTTTATTTTTGTTTAGAAGTTTGATGGGCATACATCTGTACTTGTTTTTGAGATATTTCTGCATGGAAAATTCTCTCTCTAAAAAGCCATAAGTCATATGAAATGGTTTCATGAATAGTAGCCAATAGTATTGTCTGCTTTTAATTTTAAAAAAATTTGATTTTGATTTTAAAATTGTAACACATTCAAAATACGTCTTGTTAAGTCTGACTTAAATTCTTAACTGCAAACAAACAAATTACTGCTCAAAGGAGATCAAGCTTTTGGAGCATGTAATCTGTCACTGCTCAGATGTTCTTGGTTGATCCAAAGGATGCCTTGAATTAGTTTTAAAAAAGCCATTCACTTTTCCCACCGTAGTGTACATAGGAACAGTTTAGACTGGGAAACAAATCTGGAAGTTCCAAGATTGACAACTGGTGAAGGAGCAGTTTAGAAAAGCAGCTAGAAAAGAGTAGTGACCATTTCTGGCTTGAGAGAAAGAACAGGTGTTTGGTTTAAAGAAGAAGAGTCAGTTGGCTACATGAATAACGACAGTAATACTTGGGCTTGCTTCTGAGTAAGAAAATATGGACATATCTGAGAAGCAGAGCTGCAGGAGACAATTCTCATTAAATAGTTCCTTTTATTGCCTTAAGAACAGCATGGCCTATTTTCTGAGCATTTCAGGTTCACAGCAGAACTGCTTTTTTTTGCTCATACTTGTAGAATGGGGTGATGATGGCATTCCCCCCTAAATCTAATAGAATTTATCCAGACTAAATTGCTCTGGAGAGGGGTTATTTTTAATTCAGCCTCTGTTCTGTAGAGTGGAAATACTGCAAAATGCAGGAGTGGAGGCATGTGTTCACACACAGAAAATATACTATTGTTAGGTTCTTGCCTGACAGTTACGCTTTTTGCCTTGTGGTTTTGGTGAAGTATGTGTGAAGACTGTTGGTAAGCTAGTCTCATTTTCTCTTATGCAACTTTTGCTCCTCATTTAATACAATGAACTCCATATGGGGGGGGGGGTTGGAATCTGACAGCAAGTTCAGTTTTGTGATGCAGAATGAAGTGGACATGCATGATGCGACATGTGCCACTGGATGTGATAGGTACAGTGGAGCGAAATGCATATAAAGCTGGCTTGTTTGCCGACGAGGTATGAATAATAACAAGGAATAGTTGGCAGATTTCATCTCATTGGTTGAACTTTGTGAAAACTGACATCTCTGCAGCCTCATGCGTGTTTTTGGTTATTGCTCTGGGAACTGCCTGCATGTTCATACTTAGGAATGAGGACTGTTGGTGACACTTAAATTGTTTTCCATATGCTTGCTTCTAGGTTATGTGTGTTGTAGCATGAGGTAGGTTGTCTTTTTTTAACCTTGTTTTATCTCATGGGGTTTAACTTTGTGGAAAATAAGCCAAATGTCTTTTGATCCTGTAATAAACACACCTTGTGGGATGTAAACATTCAGTTGTGGAAAATATGTAACACATTAAGTATCATAATTCCAGATTTTGGCAGAAATGGATTTGTGTGCCCAGGATGGGATAAAAGAACAGAACAGGAGTGACATTTTTTCTGCACACATGGATAATGACCAGGAAAAATAGTGTTGCTTTGCCCAGATCTCATTTTAAAAAATAAACCCAGAAACTTAAGTAGTAAATTAATTTTAAAAGTATAGTTGCTGGTCTCCTTTCTCTGGATATTGTCTCATACAATAACTATGTTGTTTTCCACCCATCTATAAATCTCTCTCTCCATATTTGCTAGGACATAAAATTGTTAATGGCAACCCTCAAATTGACGTTACTTATTTAATTCATTCATTTATACCTTCCCTTTCTCCCCAGCGGGGACCCAATGCAGTTTACACCAGTCTCCTCTCCTCCATTTTATCCTCACAGCAACCCTGTGAGGTAGGGTTAGGCTGAGTCTGTGACTGGCTCAAGGTCACTCATTGCATGAGTGGGGCTTCAAACCTGGTTCTAGTTCGAATTTTACAGATGCTAAAGAGATATATGCAGATTCAGCTTGAAGTTACTTTTGTCCCAAGGGATTACAGCTGTTTTAGAATCAATTTTTGATCCAGAAACCTTTCTCACTTAACTTTTTCCATCCAGGGCACTTCTTCTAGAGAAATTTTATGCAAAGCTTAAACCATCCAAGGAGTTGAACAGTCAAAACATTAAAACAATTTTAAATGCATATACACACACACATACACACAGCAAAAAGCATTCAACAAAACACATTTAGTTAATGTTTTCTTCCAGTTTCTAGTTCTTGGTAATCTAGCATGAGGATTACAAATTAAAATAATCAGTTTAAGCAAAATAATTGCTTTGATGCCTGAAGTTTTTGATAGTCATGACAGACTAAGATGACTCTATTGTTTTAGGTCCTCATTAATCTGCTTTATGCAGCCTGCTTATTTATCTTCTACTGCCTCTATAAAACTTTTTCTTAAAATGTCCAGATGTTACAAAACTATACATATTGAGTTTACAATAGATTATTCAAGTGGTGCACTTCCATGGAAACTCATGGAAACATTATCTCACGCATATGCTTTGTCTCTGTCTTTCTGTGTGCCTCCTCCTATCGTTTGTTCACTCTTTCTCTGCCTCTACCTCTTGTTCCCCTGCCTGATGTTGACTACAACAGTGTTGGAGAGGTAACAAAAGCAGGCCTGGCTACCAGCAACAATTCTCCACTCCTCAATTCGCCCATCTGACTACAACTCTACTCCTTGATTCACCCAACAGCTTCACCTCCCCCTTACCATCAGCGTGGTGCCCAGCTGCGTCTTCCCCCCATTGTCAGTGTGGTGCTCATGTGTCTCTCTCCCTCCTGCCTCATTGGCACGACACTCTGCTACTGTCAGTGCAGTCTCTCACGGGGAGGGCAGGCAGACCTGGGGGTGATTCCCATGGTGGGGGAGCTCCTCTTCTGGCAGCAGTTCCTCCTTCCTGCCATGCCCCCACTTGCTCTCCTGGCATAACATTGTTACAGCTGGGTTGTCTGCACTTGTGATCTTGTTTTGGGGTGGGGGATTTAACCTCCCCATGTATTTTTACAAAGTTTTCAGGTTTTTCTGCAAACCTGGAGGGTTGCCCAAGTTTGTAGAACCATCTATTTTCTTTCGCTGTAGCCCCGATCGATGGATTTAGATATCCGTAGATGGGGGCACTTTTCACTATTAGAATACACAAGTCCCCCCCCCAACTCATGGAGGGAATCCCATCTTCCCTCCTCCATTGCTGAATCGGTGTGTCCAGACCCATCCACTCACCTTAGAGCCCAACTTCCGGCATACGCCACAGCCAGGCCTGGAGCAGCTCCTGGCATCTGCCGCCGCTGCAGCTAGGCTCAATGCAGCTCCCAGAGTCTGCTACAGTTGGACCCGGAAGAGCTCTTGGTGTCCACTCCCACTGTGGTTGGGCTCCACTGCAGGTAATGCAGGGTTCTGCTGCAACAGAAGCAAAGTAAATGCATCGTGTGCACATGAGCCGACAATGCTTTTTAATGTTTTTAATTTTTAATTTTAATTTGGGGGAAAGTTAAACATTTCAGATTTTTCTGCAAACCTGGGGAGTCATCCATGTGGCCCCAATTTTTGGCATCCATGTGGCCCCAATCCATGCATTTAGGTATCTGCAGATGGGGGCAACACATTGCTATTAGTGTATGTTGTTGTTCAGTCGCACAGTTGAGTCTGACTCTTCGTGACCCCATGGACCACAAAAGAGTTCCCTGCACATGTGCACTTACCACTGCGAACTGTGGCAGATCCACGCAGGGCTTGCTGCCGTTGCTGCTGGCAGCGGCGGCAAAGCCTTGGCAGCCGGCGGCTGGGAGCCACGGCCGTTGTTGCGGCGGAGGGGGAGAAGCCTGGCGGGCCCAGTGGCTGGGAGCCATGCAGGGCTAGAGATGTGAAGGCCCGGGAAAAAAACAGAAAAATTCGGGGAAAACCCATTTCCCCCCTTGTTTTTTTCCTGAAGCCTTTTTTGTTTTTTCCGGAAAAATTGGAAAAATTGAAAAAAGAAAAGATTTTTTTTTATTATGGAACGTTTTATTTTAACATGATGAATAAAATATTTTAAGACAAGGTGTTCAAATATATTCCAAATAATTTCTAATATATATATATATGGTATCAGATTGATCAAATTTTTGTGGACTGAGGACAAGCAAGTCCTAGTTTACAAACTGAACTCTCCA
>NW_015175360.1:635868-648438 GCF_001447785.1 Gekko japonicus | reverse complement strand
GGCGGCTCCTACTCAAAAGCCTGGCGGAAGAGCTCCGTCTTACAGGCCCTGTGGAACTGTAAAAGGTCCCGCAGGGCCCTGATCTCCTCTGGGAGCTCATTCCACCAGGTAGGAGCCGCCACCGAAAAGGACCTGGCCCTTGTGGCAGCAAGCCTGGCCTCTTTAGGCCCCGGGGTCACCAGGCAGTGTTGTGACCCCGACCGAAGTGCTCTTTGGGGCCTATATGGGGAAAGGCGGTCCCTCAGGTATGCCGGACCCTGGCCATGTAGGGCTTTAAAGGTAAGCACCAGCACTTTGAAGCGAATCCGGAACGCTATAGGCAGCCAGTGCAGCGCTTTCAGTACAGGCTGGATGTACTAGCGAGGGAATAGCAAACAAAAAGTCTTCACCTGCTGGCTGAAGACAGTACCTATTTATCTACTTGCAATTTCTTGCTTTTGAACTGCTAGGTTGGCAGAATCTGGGGGCAGAGATGGGAGCCCATTCCATCACGCGGCACGACGGTCTCGAACTGCTGAACTGCAGACCTTCTGGTCTGCAGCTCAGTGTATTTGAAAACCTAGCTGTAGAATACTGTTCTGAGAGTGACTGTTTGTACACACACTGGGAGATAAGGTAGCTTTCTTCATATTGCTGTTTTGCAATAGCATCTTACTGTTATTCCAAGTTCCATAATGAGAATTGGTTGAAGTTAGGAACATTCCAATTTTTTCAGACTCAAGGTCACTTCAGAAAAGGTCAGTATATTTAGAAGTCATTTTATACACAGCTTTTGAACAAAGCATCATTGAAACTGTGAGAATGAAGCAAACTAGTTTTATCCTGTACATTAGAGTGAATTTGAGTGATTGCCACTATTCAGTATACATAAGTCAGGCTGTAATGCTATCTGGATGGGGAAACTTGCAGGGGAATGTCAGAACCTTGAAAATAGATGATTGGTGTGGAAGTATAGAGAAATATCCAGTGTTCTGAGTAAAACTAATTCTTTGGACATGCATTTTTTTAGCTTATATAAATTTAAATATGTCTGGAAAAATGGCTGTAACCCACTCTGAGCTCATGTGATAATGTTGGAAACAAATCTAATAAATAAAGTTGCTTTACATTAAGTTAAATGCAGTGGATGAGAACAATCTCAGTTGCATTATATATCTCAAGGTAATAAAAACAACAACATGAGCATTTATTCTGAAGTGTGCATAAATCAAAAACAACTATGGATATGAAAAGAATGTTCTTTTAAAGATAGGTATATGGGTATTGACAAATTACTGCAAGACTTGCCTTCACTTTATGAATGGACTGTTGGGAGTTTTATTTTAAATTACTGCTGGAAGATGTGTCAGTATTATTGCTGACTCTTTATATGTTTGAAAGTGTAAGTTTGGACTGCTGTGCATTAGGCAACTACTCTTGCAGAAATAGTTTGGATAGAGGGCTCTCAGAAGAGATTGGATGCCCATGACTTCTCTGTATGAGGACATAAAGGTTTAGAGTCATCCATACTGAAGTGACCATTTAGACAGTATTTGTATTTTATTATAGCTATATTTTCTCATTAAGTTCCAAGTCAAAGAATCCTCCTTGGGGAGGGGCCATGGTAACGTGGCAGAGTATCTGTGTGGTGTGCAGAAGGTCCCAGGTTCACCCCCTGGCAGCTCCAGTTAAAAGGACCAGGTAACAGATAATGTGAAAGACCTCTAGCTGAGACCCTGGAGAACCACTGCCAGTCTGAGTAGACACTAGTGAACTTGATAGACCAGTGGTCTGGTTCTGATTCAGTGAAAGATAGCTTCATGTGTTCAATGTTTTAGTGGCTCCATCATCTATGAATCTAGTGGCCAGTACAGAGTAGACTTTCTTTGTGTACAGTGATCCCCAAAACCATCTTCTTGCTGGCTGAGATCTTCCAAATTAAGGATTTTAAAAACCTATTTGTATATATCTAATCTAGTTTCATTTGGTTTTATTTGCCTCATTTTAGTTAGTCTGCTCTTTGCTTTTTGGATTTTTTAAAATTGTTTTACATTAAAATGTTGTTATCCGCTTGCCTTGAAAATTAGTGTATTGAAAAGCAGACTAGAAGTCTTCTAAATAAATATAGTGTACTTTCTCACCTTTAAAACGATGTAGTTGGCATCATGGTAAAGCTATGAATAGACCACAATGCTATTTCATGGTACACACCGGAGGCACCTTTGGGATTTGCTGCACGAGACCTGATGCCTCTGTCTACAGCTGACTAGAGAAATGGCAGAAGAAGCAGAACCACCTCACACAGACTCTGTTCCTGGGGCCCCTGTGACCACCAGCCTGCCTGGGGAGACTTGGAGGCTGTGGGTAGTGTAATGCCAGTGTGGAAGAACCCCCAAGGAAGATTAGGTCTGGTCAGGTGACCTTAATTCTGACTTCCACCATTTTGGCAAGTAAATTCTATAGCTATAAGTAGCTACAGGATTACCTCTTCTTTTTACTCATTCAATCTTTACTATAAAAGGCTAATAGCCCCAGGCCAGCATGACCTAGCAGATTTCCAGGTGTTACTAATGATCATAAGACCTGGGAGATGGCACCTAACAGCCTGAGGAGGAAGACAAAGAGGTAGCAAGTGGGCTTTCGGCAGAGACCAGAAGGTGCTGTGGAACAAGGTTCAGGGGCATGGCCATTGCTGTAAATGTAAAAAAACAACACACCTGCATTCTTTGTTTGTTTTGTGGGCTGTTTCTGATTAAATCACATTCACATAAATAAGTTATCTTGCCTCTGTGAGTTTTATTGACCATCCAAATCCTTGAAAGGATCCCTGCCTCAGGCAACAACAGCCTCTGGTAAAACAGGAAGGTCTGCATGAGGAAGTGCAGTTGGTGGTGGGAAAAGCTGCAGCAGTGCATATAGAACAGAAATCATCCATTCAGCTGAGTAGTAGTCACCTGATGACACAAGAAGACAGCAAGAGTATAGACGAAGCTGTCTTCTACTGAGTCAGACCCTTTGTCTATCAAGGTCAGATTTGTTCTTCCACCAAGCCACCGTCCCTCCCCCTTAACAGTGCACCTGCTGTCCCTGCCTCCCACAAGGCTTAAGCACATCACAGGTCCATTTGGTAACTTTGGCTAGTATTGGCTGATAGCGCATGTTCTGTGTTTTTGCTACAGTAATAAAGCTGTCCTCTGCAGAAGAGCCATTTAAGTTTGAGGAAAGCTTCAAGACTTGCTGTGTGTGGAGCTGTAGGATATAGGACATTGACTTTGGCCCACTCCTCTATGATGGATTGTAATACTGTGTAATTGTAATGCCACACCTGATGTGCAGTAAACCAAGATTGTGTCCTTGCCACTTGACTCACCTAGCACGTCTCTGTAGCAATGTTCTATACTCTGTGTGGTTGTCGTATGCACCTTGGGTCAGTTACACACTCTCTACCTAACCGACCTCATAGGGTTGTTGTGAGGACGAAACAGAGAAAAGGAGAATGATGGGAGCCACGTTAGGTCTCCATTGGGGTGAAAGGCAGGATATAAATAAAGTAAATAAAAGTAAATAAGTAATAGAAACAGCGTCTGTAGCTTTAAAAAAGAATGTTTTGAGATCTCAGGGCCATTTGGGAGGTTGCTAGGCAACAGCAGCAATATTGCTGAGCCTTCCCAGCCTTGGTCTCTGTAAAGCAAAGCTGTTTGGGGAAAGGAGCAGGGGTGGACTTGGAGAACAAAACAAAGAGGAAATAGTGTGAAAAAGAGGATATGGGGGGAATGAGGTGTCCCTTGCAAGGCCTGGTGGATTCTCCAGTGCAGCCCTGGCACCCTGTACCTCACATCTGGGTTATAGTTTTCCTGAATAGTGGGTGCCAGAGGGAGGGAAGGAGGGAAAGCTGATGGGGCAAATAAAGGTAAATTGGCTGATAGAAAGGAAAGAAAGAAGCAGGGAAAGTGGAGACGCCCTGGGGACTGCCAGGGAAGGGAAAGAAGAAATAGTGGTGAGGAGGGTACAGGAGAAAAATGCCCTCTGCAAGTCCTTGTGGGTCCCCTGCTTGTAAGAGTCTCTGAGGGAACAGAAGTACTGGTTGTTCACCATAATGGGGGTCCATGTGTACAGAAATACAGGCATTCAGACTATATTGATCAAATTAAAACAGTGGTATTAAGTTTATGAGGCTAGTACATAGCATTGCACCTGGTGTTTATCATGTCATACTGTTGGGCTCCAAATTACCTGGAATAGTCCCAGGGTTGTCATTGTCCTGTGTCTACTACCCATTGTCTGCTTGGAAAAATATTTCCAGTTCTTAGATTTTTCCAGTGTCAGGTTTTTAGGAAATTTAAGTTACTAGGTACTTAGAATTTTTCCATTCTAAGAAATGACATGTGTTCCAATGAAAGTCATTTAAAATGTCCAGGTAATCTTATCTAATTTTTAAAAAGTTCATATGCGTTTCTAAATGTGTCTAATTTTGTAGTTTTATATTTGTGCATATATATATATTGTCTACCCATATAGGATACACTTCTTACATTTGACCAAGTTAGTTCACAAAAACGTAATGTCACAATAAATCTTTAGTAAGTAAATCAGTAAGAAATCTATTCTGTTTCAGTTTACCCTCGTAGCACAAAAGCAGGAGCAAACTGGGTTATGCTGGATGAGAACTACTGGGATCGTTGGGATTGATTAACAGCCCAGTGCCTCAGATAGGAATTATAACTTTTGTTTGTATAACCACTAAAATGGGTTTATGCTCTATTACCATGCATGTAAGGTTGGGGGAGAAGCATCCTTTTACTACATTGTCAGATCATGGGGAAATATTAACTCTCCCCCCTTGTGTTTATAATATTAACAAAGGTTTGCTACTATACTGCTATTAAATACATTCTAAGTTGCCAAGCAGAATAGGGATGAGAAGGGGCTGAGACCAGGATTTGACGATAAAGGTGGTGGTGGGGGAGATGGGAAAATTAGATGGAGGAAGACAGAAATGAAGGTGGATCATGAAATAAACAGAGAGGAAAATGTGGAAAATGAGGGAGAGAAGTTATACCTCATAACATAATGATACATCACTGGAAAAAAAAACCACCTTCACCCAGTGGCTATATTTAACTGTTAAACAACAAAGGAGAACAAGGAGGAACCTGTGGGTCTCCACAGCACATCTGAACAGCTGTCTCCTGGCATCACTGTTTGTTTCTGGCCATCCACGCAAGACTGGAGCCCTTAATGCATGATGCCTTTTACACCCACTTGGCCAGATCTGGTTCAGAAGGATACCTTGTTTGATGGTGTCAAAAGCTACCAAGAAGTTCAATAGAACTCAAAAAATTATCTGGTCAACCAAGACAGTTCCAGTTCAAAGATCAGTCTGGAAACCAGAGAGAAAAGGGTCCGGATAGTTAACCTGACCCAAGAAAACTTGTTCTTGTATGGCCACCACCTACTCAAGCACCTGGCATCAGTTTCACAACTGATTTCCTCAAGGCAGTCAAGACTTGCACCCTGTATCCAACCAGTCGGTTCCCTTCAGCAGGAAAAAACAAGCCACATTAAGCAAAGTTCAAGTACAGCTGTACCATTCCAAGAAACATTCACACCTGCAGGCTGCAATAACATTGAAACTCATATGTGCATCTGAAAATAATCTGATTACATTTAAACATCATTATAGGCTTAATAGTAGACCTGTAGAGGAATTTGCCCTTAAGAAAGGAACAATAAAAATTATGGTTGATATTATGACCAGCAAAATAGAAGTTTACCTCCAAGTGGTACCCCAGTCTTGTACTACATTTGTAAAAATTCGGTTTCTGATGTATACTGTAACACAACTCAGTTTTATTAGTTAAAGGCTCAATAGCAAAATCTATAGTCTGCCTTCTAATGGTCAGCCAATCTAAGTTATATAAAAACACAGAGACATTAAGACAAAAATCAACATTGACTCTTTAATATTCAACAAATGTCATCAAAAATTTATCATATGGACTACTCAACAGTGAAGGCATAATAAAATATGTCAAGCCCTTTTCCAGCAAAAAAAAAAAAGGCATTCACCCAGTTCCCTAGTTAAGGCACTTTGCCAAAATATCCACTGCATCTTAAAAGACAAATAGTTTTCATTTGATTTTTTTTGTTGGTTAACTCCTGCTAAATTAAAACATGGCAGATTCTGGTTGGGGATCCCACTACAAGTGACGTCATGCAGAAACTAGACATCAACCTCTGAAAGACAAGAAAAAGAATCAAGACATGATTGCTGCTCACTCCTTGCTCTTTTTATTCTTAGTAATGTGTCATATTCCTTTGGCTGGGCAATGTGAACCCTGAGCAGAAGCTGGCAATGGTCCGTTTCAACCTCCGTTTCCCCCAGCAGGCCCTGGAGACAGGTAAAGGCTGAGGCCTAGAGCCGTGGAGTCCCAGTGGACAGTTTATTTATTTATTTACCTTCAACTTCTACCCCGCTCGAACCCCTCCCATGGGTCTCTGAGCGGCTTACATAGTTTGTATTATCCCTATCTATGGGCACACACATATATATCGTATTAGGGGAGGGACTACCTAACGGCACCCGGTGGGATTCAGTTGACATGTCTTCAGCTCGTCATCTTCCCTCCGCTCTCTTGAGGCTCCTTGGGAGGTCTTTTGGAGTTGGCGGGCCCATTCGCCGTGCTGATCGCATCGGCGCGGCACTGGCTCTGTCCCTCAGGCTCCGCCGCGCCTGCGCCGAGCGTCCTCACGCCTTCCAGGCTCCGCCTTCACCGCTGGTTCACCGCTAGATGTCGCGTCTCCTTTTTTCTTCAGCTCACCGCCTCGACTACCGCCGCCATTACACGCCACTCCGCTGCCGCCGCCGCTCACCAAACCGTCGCTGCTGAGGTTCCCACCTCACCTCCCAATGGAGGAGGGTGCTCCCTGCCTTCTAAGGCAGGTACCCATTTATCTATTCGTAAGTTGTTATGACTTTCGAACTGCTGGGTGGGCGGGAGCTGGGACTAGGACCGGGTGCTCATCCTGGCCGCGGTGGGTATCGAACAGCCTAAAAGCTGTTCGTTAGATGTTAAGGCAGGTGCTTTTGCTTCCTGCGCCACCGCTCCCTGCTTCCTGCGCACAAAATGGAATGGTGGTCTGCTGTGAGGAAGGGGAATCTGGCAATGTCACCCACCCCCATTTTTCTCTCTCTCTGGTCAGCCTCTTGTGCCAGAAGAAGAGTGAGGAGGAGACAATGCCCCTCAACATCCCCTCTTCACAGCAGCCCCATGAATCCTATAATAAACTGTTTTGGCACAGATATCTGCAGTGACGTAGGAACTGGCAATAGTGATTGCTCTTTATATACTGTAAGCACGTGAATCATGACATTTCCTATTTTGGGGGAAATTAAGCTTTTATATTATGTCAGAGGATGGGGAAATAAAATAAGGACCCCTTTGGCTTAATACCATATTAAGCCTTTCTTCAAGTCTTTCTTTCTTCACTTTATGTCCTGGATTCCTAGTCTTTTTAAAATTCAAAGCAATGTACTGACACGTAATGAAAATGTTATATGTAAAGGAGGACTTTAAATAATGAGCAGTAAAATACTCTTGAGGTATGCTGTGATGATATTAGGTATCATAAGCACAGTCCTTACTAAGAAGGGAACAGCTACAAATCTCAAACAAATGGAAGAAATATCTGAGAAAATATACCCACACCAAACAGCTTTCCAAAAGCTATTACAGTCACCATCCACAGTACATTCAAAATCCCTCTTGAAATGTTATGATCCATCAGCGGGCAATAGTGTCACTCTGAAGGGCCCACTTGAAGCCTTATACCACTGAAAGCCAAAAGGCAGCTTACTAAGTGAGCCCTTTCAAAAGAATTCCAGCCATATCTGTTTTTATGTACTCTGTTTCCTATACAAATCTACAAAGTTCTTGAGAACCCATGTTCTAAAATGTGAGGGAAAGTAGCCAGAAGATTAGAAAGTATGGATTTCACTTTGAGAAGCAGGTCTTTGCAGGGTGCTATTTGACAATGACCTAGTTACTATGACAGACACAGAGCAACCACGTGGGGACTTCGCATTTGGTTAGGGACCAGGAAAGGGAGCAAGAGGGAATTCTTCCTTCCTGCACAGAATTTCCCTGATCCCAACTTTCCATCTCCATCCCAGAGCAGCTGTTTGATGCATGACAGCAAACATGCAGGTACCCATAGGAAACCCTCAAGGCAAATAACAATTGGAATTGTTGGGGGCGGGGGGAAGAGAAGATTTATGACTGAGGCATTTCTTTGGAAGGAGGTATGGAAGCAAAGTGGGTGATTGTGTATGCCACTTGACTAGTTGAAGAGTGGATAGTTCGGGGGTCTGGGAATATTTCCTAATAGGTAAAAAAATGGAGGTGTCCAGGAAGGAAATGGTGTGCATTTGAGACAGTCTTGGTATAGTCAGAAATGCGTTGCTTTAGTGGTGAGTCCACATAGACTAAATTAGATCAGTCTATATTTCTCTGATAAATGCTAATCCAGCAGGTTATTTTATGTTGCTAAAGGCACACAGATTAATTATTGAGAGTCCTTGATTAACCACTTGATGGTCAGATATTGGACAAGGCATGGCCATTTCCAAAGATAGCCATTTTGTTCCTGTTAAGGTGATTAAATTAGTTTCAGTCTTACTCATCAGCTGGCTCTCCAGCCTTCTATTAAGGCAATAGCCAGAAACTGTTTGCTGACTTTATGCACTTACAGAGAAAACAGAATTTGATCCCACCAACAAGTTGGAAGTATGCACGCGCGTGCCAGAGCGAAATATGAACCAAAATGGAAGCAGCTTGACAATGGTAGGTGCCAGTAGACCTGGTCTGCAGGAGGAAACTCATGTATTTCCTGCAACACATAGTACCTTTAGTCAACATCATTTGGTATGCTAGAGGAACCCTTGGAAGCATGATTTGGCTAAGTTAGATTACTGTAGTGCTTTCTGTGTGGTGATGTATCTGAAATTTCAGTTGGTTCAAAGAGCAGCAGCAAGGTAACATCTCAAAGACCATCACTGGCTGCCAGTCCACAATGCTGGAGCATACCATTAAAGCACAATTAATTTGGGACTGGCCTCCTATCTCCATATGACAACGCCTAATCAACATTTATGGTTGTGCCTCAGGTGTATATGGATGCTCCTTGCTTGCATGCTTAGATTTCCTCCTGCCTGAATTTCCTGATCCATGTCAGCTGTAGTTTAGAATGGCATCTGGTCAAATTATGGTTTTTCAGATCTGTTGGAATACCAAGACTCAGTCTCTGGGTTGAAGGAGCCAGAGGAAAAGAATGAAGTCAGAAGCATCCAGTAGTCTGGTTTTCCCAGGAATCCAGACGGGGGCCTGAGACAAGAGGCAAACTCATGAACAGGGAAGTTCTGATATCCAAGAATGGCAAGCTTCAGCTCAGTCTTATTCAGGACTCTTCACACCTGATGAGTTGTCCAGACTGAAGAAGCAGTCTGTAAGCCAGGGTTTTATAAAAAGAACCTGAGGTATCTATTCTGATTGCTCTCATCTGTCATAAATTGAGGCCCAGCTGGGTGATGTTTTTAGCCAAAGTTAGAGTGGAGATGAGAGTATGGATGGTGCTGTGCTGCAGATTGTAAATTTCTGAGGACTCCCTCACAGAAAGCCCACCTGGGTGCTTTACTTTGCCAAAATAGAGGAAACTGAAGCTTAAAGTGGATTTCTAGTTCTGATTTGGAGGGAAATTTAAACCATGGAAACTGTGGTTTCTGAAAAGCAGAACATTCGGGACGGAATTGGATCACAACAGAGGAAGAGGGAATACACAAGCCTGAGGCATGATGACTATCATTGCCAAACCATGTTTTGTTGTTATAGTTTGGAGTTACATCTGTGTGATGTGTGCCTGGTTAGTGTTTCCGGGTGTGCCTAAGAATGAAAAAAACCAGAGAGGCATGATCTTTTAATTCTTCTGCATTACATAAAGCAGAAGGCTTATACTTTGACAGGTCTTATTTATATTCTTCCAGGAAACTCTTACTTGAATAATCTCTGTCTGCGTAGTCACCAAGCTAAAGAAGAATGGTTCTACTTGACTGCTTTTGCATATGTATTTGCTTCAAAACAAATCTAATCCTGGATACCTTGCAAATGAGGGCATGAGGTAGACTGTGAACAGTCTGGCAATGGAATCAAAACTCTGGGATTGGTTGGGTTTTGTTGTAGTCTCACCTGCCTAAAAATCAGTCATTCTGAATATTATTGGGTATTAAGAACAATAGCCTTTTGGCTTTATGACATGGAAGGATGGAACACCTCATTGAAGTTATGACTTCAGACAGTGGGAAGAAGAGATAAACACTGCAGTCATATTGGAGTTGAATAATTAATACATCTGCATTGAACTATAGTAGCTTCTGTGGGAGGACTTCTGAACAACAACATTTTCAGATACTGATTTAAACATTTTGGATATCTGATACTTAGCTGTATCAATGCTGCCTCCCCTCTGTCCCCAAACCAGCAAAAACTTCAGAAATGGACACAAAATATAGACACACAAAATTAGACATACGCAGTAAGTGAAAATGTCAGAAATGGCTTATTTGCTAAATTGTGAGGGTGACTGTCAAAGTCTGATGGAAAATGGCTCTATAAGAATGCATGTATGAAAGACAAATAATAATGTGAAAAAGATAAGTATAGTAGCTTATTCTCCATTTCCTCCCTGCCCCCTTCCTTAGCATGACTACAATAATAACTTGCATGAAGACTTCAAGGCTAAAGAGGGAGAATGATGCACAAGCTATTTACTTTTCTCCCAAGGTTTATTTTTTCTGTTGGACCACTCATACCTAAGGACTGCTTCATGTGTCACTGATACCATTATTTGTCTTTATTATACCGCGAACAATGCATTATTTGGCGTATTCCTATGGCAAAGTGTAATGTTTGTCTTGCCACATAAGTTGGTCCAACTGCATGGAATGTCTCCTCCGCACTGCCACTAGACACTGCAACAATGTTAGGTTTGCATGGTAAGCACAAGTTCCTGAGAGTTCTGTGTTTGGTTCTCCCAAACATTTTTGTTTGCAAATGCTGAGGGACTTATCTAGGTTATGAATGTGTGGGGGTATTAACCCTTATCTTCTGTTCCAGACCTTAACTGGAGGTCTGCTGAAATTGCCCCAGAAAGAAAATGTTACCTTTCAAGAGAAATTACTTCACTGCCAGTCTCCAAGCAATAGTCAATATCTGAGTCTGAAGGGATTCATTTTGCAAACTGAGTAGAATGTGAAAAAGTAATTTATAAGTTCCAAGGAGTGACATGAATTGATTTACGCAGAACAATCACAAGATTTTCTGTCCCAAGGGACTAGTATAATCACTGATCAGATAACTTAAACTACGGAATAAACATCTTATCAAGTCCAGTATGTTGCAGTGTCCTTTTACAAATACCTCCAGATTTCATAGCAGAGGTTATGTAGAGTTTGTATTCCCAAATGACACTAGTAACTGCTTTATATTTATTATTTATGTACTTCATTTACATCCTAGTTTTCTTTCCAGTGAAGAGCTTAAGAGGCTTACACCATTCTCTTTTATTTTAACCTCACAACAGATCTATGGGGTAGGTTAGGCTGAGTGTGTGTGACCAGCCCAAGGTCACTCAGTAGGTTTGCATGGCAGAATGGGGATTTAAACCTGGGTCTCCCAGATTCCACTGCACAACACTAGCTTCCATTTAACATTACCTGCCTAATTTAGGGGGGGCGGGGTTTTGGTGAGCTAATGGCGGCTGTGTCTCCTGGGATCTCCCAGGGATGCGGCTCGTAAACCAGCAGTTAGAGAGGGGGTGCGAATGTTCGTGCCCCCCGGGGGCCCTTGTGAAGGGTCTCCAGTCATGGAGCGCTGAGGGTCGCCTCTTTCCCGGCACGCTGTCAGGAAATTGAGGCGTCCCTTTGCTCCAATGGTCTCTCTGCTGTGTTTCGGCAAGGACTAAACTACACACACCTCATCAAGCATATCTGTCGGCGAGATCTACTTGATCTACACATGAAGAGTGAGTAAAGTTGAAACGAAACAACAAAGTGAAATCCCCCGGGGAGAAGCAAGGGGGAGAGAGGACTCTCCTCCGCTAAGAACTGTTTATAAGCATTACGGAGCTAGAAGAAAGGAGGGGCACGTTTAAAAGTGGCAATGGACTATATGGAGAGATTCCAGGAGGCAGTTAAGCGTTGAAGCAAGTTTTCGGGACTTTGGCAAACTTTGTAAAAGTAAACATCCTTAAAAATGGCGACAGACAATGTAGTAAAAGCAACAAGCGATATCCAAGCTTTCCCCAGGAAGTGGAAGAGCTGCTGGTTAACCATCTGACCGGAAATAATCTTAGACTCTTGCAAACTGTGTCTTAAGCCTTTGTCCCCTTTTGGTATAAACGAGGTACTATGCAAGAACTGTGCTACATGTCAGCTGTTGCTTTTAAAAGGACTGTGTTAATATTGGAGAAGCGTCCAGGATGGAAGGCTTCCAGGTTCGAAGAGGAGAGTCAAATGGGCATTTGCAATTCGAAGGACCT
>NW_015175360.1:634932-635055 GCF_001447785.1 Gekko japonicus | reverse complement strand
CAAATCATTAACGAACAAGTTAAAAAGCAGTGGACCAAGTACTGATCCCTGCGGTACCCCACTGCTTACCCCCCTCCACTGAGAGAACTGCCCATTTATACTCACTCTCTGTTTTATATTAAT
>NW_015175360.1:551780-634600 GCF_001447785.1 Gekko japonicus | reverse complement strand
GATCTCCTCTGGAACCCTTTTTAAAGACGGGAGTGACATTAGCTACCTTCCAGTTCTCAGGAATGGAGGCTGATTTTAAGGAGAGATTACATATTTTTGTCAGGAGATCCACAAGTTCACAATTGAGTTCTTTCAGAACTCTCGGATGTATGCCATCTGGGCGTGGTGATTTATCAGTTTTTAAGTTGTCTATTTGTTTTAGGACCTCCTCTCTCATCACCTCAATCTGACTCAGGTCTTTCAACACCCCTCCCGGACTCAGCGGCTCTGGAGTGGGCAAGCACCTCTCATCTTCCACAGTGAAGACGGAGGCAAAAAATGCATTTAGCTTCTCAGCCATTTCCCTATCATCCTTCAGTACTCCTTTTACCCCTTGGTCATCCAAGGGCCCCACTGCCTCCCTGACTGGTTTCCTGCTTCTAATGTATTTGAAGAAAGTTTTATTGTTGGTCTTTACATTTTTTGCTATATGTTCCTCATATTTCCTTTTTGCCTGCCTGACTACAGACTTGCATTTTATTTGCCATAGCCTTTGTTCCATTTTATCAGCCTCACTGTGAGTAGCTTTCCACCGCTTAAAGGAATCCTTTTTACATTTTACAGCTTCCATTACTTTGTTTGTTATCCAAGTAGGCTTTTTCTTATACCTGTTTGTGCCTTTCCTAACCTGCGGAATATTTTTTTTTTAGCTTCTAGAATCGTAGTTTTAAATAGTTTCCAAGCTTCCCCAATGGTTTTGACCCTTTCTACTTTTCCCTTCAGTTTCCTCCTCACATGTCCCCTCATATCCGAAAAATTACCCCTTTTAAAGTTATCCTCCATGGTTATATCCTGATTAAAGTATCCTCCATGGTTATATCCTGATTAAGTCTGCTGGCAATAAGGTGACGAGAATCTCTTCAAGTTGGGCAGTGAAAAGCAAATTGGAACGACCCCTATATTGCGAAAAATTACCCCTTTTAAAGTTATCCTCCATGGTTATATCCTGATTAAAGTATCCTCCATGGTTATATCCTGATTAAGTCTGCTGGCAATAAGGTGACGAGAATCTCTTCAAGTTGGGCAGTGAAAAGCAAATTGGAACGACCCCTATATTGAAGGCAAGAATTTAAGTGGAACAGTCCTGGAAAAAGGAGAAGGGACTTTGTTTTGAGATGGCCAGTTCCTGATACAGCAAGATGGTGCCACAGGGAAGAAGAAAGAGGGAAACAGCAATGGAAGAGAAAATTAGAGTGTGTTATATCTACTGAGGGAGACTTATTGTTAATTTGCTTCTAATGGTGGAGGGAAAAATAATGGTTAAATGAAATGCCATTGTTCTCTGTAATTTGTGTCTAAATTAAATAGTGATTCTCCTGAACTACTCTTCACATAGTCAGATTTGTTGGGATGTTTTCACAAGCTATGATGATGATTGATCACTCTCAATGTTAAAGAAAGCTTTTTATTATTGTTAAGCAAACTTTTTACAAGCTGTATGTGACCTCCAACCCTTGGGTTTTTAGTGGGTTTTCTTTTCTTTCTCCTATAGTGTGTAGGTTCCCTACCTAATTTCGTTGTGGGTTTTAGTAAATGCAAATAAAAAATCCCCTACGGGGGGCCATAACCCCCCCCCATTACCTGCCTAATTTCATGGTATTATAAACTTGCTTACAGGGCTATGAACTACTCTAAAAACGTATCCACAGAGAAGAATGTATAGAATATAATCTTACCAAAACATCAGTAATTTTTGTACACCTTGACCTTACTGTGTAAACAGTATAGTACTAAGAACTGATTAGATGAGGTATTCCCACACGAAACCCCTTTTGGGTCATTGCCTGTGTCCATGATAGAGGTTTTTAAGGAGGTGCCATGAGACTGTTTTATTTGCAAGGGCTTTTATGGAATTTAAGCTGCAGGCATTTTCTTGGGGACGGGTTTTATTGTAGCTTGTGTGTTTTTAATTTTGGGATGGTAAGCTGCCTTGAATCACAAAGGAAATATTGGGTATAAATATTTTTTAAAATAAATGCAATGTTAGAATTCTCAATGTGATTATATGAACCTATTTTTTGTTGCCAAGGTGGATATTAATAAAATGAAACCAGGTTGTAAACTTTCCTATAGTAACTTGCTACTAAATTGATCAATTTTAAGTCACCCCAGGTCTTTTAATTACCTCTTTTAATTTTAGATGTGTAATGAAATGGGAATAATATTTGTGTAGTGGCTAGAAACCAGACACTATATAAAAGTTAAATGGAGACCTGTCTGTGGGCTCACAATCTAATGTAGATATTAAGTTGGAGGGAGGTGGATGGACTAGGAAAGGTAGAGACTGAAGGATCTTAAGTTGGAAAGGTGAGATTTCGTATTTGCATAAAATAAAGAGCGTTGATGGGATGTTGAAGAGAAAGGGCATTGTGTAAGAACCAGAAAAAGAGAAGACATAAGAAACTAAGAAGGCAACCAAAGGTCTGTCTAGTCTAGCATCATGTCCTGCAGTGACTAGTTAGGTGCTTCTGGGGCTGCGTTCACACACACTAAATAATCCACTTTCAATTCATTTTCAATGCATGGTCCAACTGGATTTTTACTGTGTGAACTGGCAAAATCCAATTCAAAAGTGCATTGAAAGGGGACTGGAAGTGGATTATTTAGTGTGTGTGATCACAACCTGGGAAACCCCAAAGAGGAGCATGTGGGCTGCTCACTTGGTGTTCATCTCTCTGTGAAGTATTTAGTGGCTCATTCGCTCTGAACTTGACAATTCTGTATTAGCTGTCGTGGCTAAAAGACATTGCTAATTTTGCCCTACATGAATTTGCTTAATCCCCCTTTAAAAACCACCTAAGCAAGTGGCCATCACCTCAGTTTCCAGCATGTAATGCAGTGCATTAACTACTCATTCTGTGCAATGGCACATCCTTGGCTGTCCTGAATACACAGATAATCTATTTCATTGGATAAACATGGGCCGAACTACACGATAAGCCTACAGGGTTTGGGGTGCATGACTAGACTTGCAGTACATAGACTAGACTTTTACATAGACGGAATTCACTGTAAAAAGACCTTATTTGCTCAGCTCTGCAAGGGGGGGGAGCTTCCAGCCTTGTGGACTCTGAGTGGAAAGGGGGCATAAGATGCTTTAAATAAATAAAAACAAAAAAAATACCTCCTGCCTCGCTTTCACCAGCAAAAAGTGTGGCAGGGGAGTGCTTTTCACCCTTTTTCTCTGGTTCTATGTGCCATAGGAAGGCCACATGGAACCAGAGCAAAGGGACAAAACTCCTCCCCCTTTCTGCTGGTGAAAGAGTGGGAGGGAAACCAGAAGTTCCTTCTCCCCCCCTCTGCAGCATCAAGCAAACAAGTGCTTATAAGGTGAATCCCACCACCACCACCGTGTATATCTGACTGCGACTCTGGTTGGGCATACCTGACCCAGCACATGTCAGGCGTATTGTATAGTTATGCCCTTAGTTGTAGTATTATGAGAAAAGGAACAAAGGAACACTCTGCTTTCTCCCTCCCCAGTTGTTTTATTCACTTACTAGCAATACAACGAGCTCTAGAAAGATGTGACGTGTAACAAATGCATTGGCTGGAAGCAGATTAAGTGCCTATTAGCAGTATAAGGAGAGATATGTATAAATATACACATAGATACACACGCTGGGTATATGTACTTTGAGACCAATGTTCCCTCTAAGCTGTGGAGTCCTGTGAGCAAAAATTCTACTTTGTGAGCTACTGGCATTAAAGTTGTGAGCAGGTGATTTGGCTACTGCATAAATTAGCTTGCTCTGGAGCCGTCCTTCCTGAGCTAAGACAAAAATGTGTGAGCCGGAGGCTAAAAAACTGTGAGCTGGCTCAGACTAACTCAGCTTAGAGGGAACACTGTTTGAGACATGTATTTATTTTGCCATATAAACTCATGGCTACTGTCGGGGGACCCCACGGGGCTGTCAAGGCAGGAGGCCACTTGTTGTTGTTCAGTCGCACAGTCGAATCCGACTCTTCGCGACCCCATGGACCAGGTCACGCCAGGCCCTCCTGTCTTCTGCTGTCCTCTGAAGTTCATTCAATTTCATGTTCATTGCATCTATGACACTGCCTAACCATCTCATCCTTTGCCGTCCCCGTCTTCTTTGACCTTCAATCTTTCCCAGCATCAGGGTCTTCTCCAGTGAGTGCTCCCTTCTCATTTGGTGGCCAAAAGTATTTGAGCTTCAGTGCACCCGTCTTTGTATGAATACACACACAGTAGGATAGACGTATACACATATGCACACGTATGAACAGACGCGTAGCTTACAGGCATGTCTCCATTCCACGCATTTCCGCACGTGTGAAGGCGCCTTTACACAGCCTCACTCAGCTTTTTCTTATACATCTGTGTCTATCTATCTATCTGTCTGCCTGCATACAACCCCCCCCCCCCCCACTCCTCTTTCTCCCACTCTCCCTAGACCCCGGGGCAGAGACCCGGCGAAACGCCCTGCCACTGCCTCCTCGCCCGGCCACCTCCGGTGCCCTCCCAGCAGTGGTGGAGTTCTGGAAGAGGTGCCAGAGCTTCTGCTACTTGTGCTTGGGCTGTGGTGGGGAGGCAGCGGCGGTCTCGCCATCATCCTGCAGCTCAGGCGGGAGGGCGCCATTGTCGTGCTCAGCCTTGGCCAGGCACTGCCGCTCCTACTTGCTGAACCAGTGCTCGGGCCCATGCAGCTCCTGGATCTTGGCCTCACCCTCCTCCTTAGCTGCCTTCTCCTCCATAGCGCCGGCCCCCATTCGCTCACAGCCTGCCCGGCTACCTGCACCTGGCCGCAGCCGACAACTGCTGCAGCGCTACCATGATCAGCCTCGGCCTCATCACCCTCCGCCCGCTGGAGCGTCCGGCCCGTCCATCGCCTCCCAGCACACTGAGGCTGAGATGCTGAGCACCGCTTCTGTGGGTGGGACTCAGGCAATGCAACCAAGTGGATAGGGACACCTTCTGAGTGGCAGATCAGCCAACTGATTTGGGAGTGTGTGGAATGTTCAGGAGAGTGCCACTCGAAAATACTTTTATTATATAGAGAGATGATTCTCTTGGAAACAAATTAATGTATATGGACACACAAGCACACACAAATCCTATCAGCAAGAGCATCAACATTTCTCAAAGGTGTTACAAACAGAGAGACTGTTGTGGACCCGAAAATGTTTTGTAACTGATACGCAGATTAAATCTTGAGGTTGTGCTTCTGTGTTCTTGGAAATTATTCATCCTTTCCAAAGGACTGACTGGAATGTTTGGGTTTTGCATATTTGACTTTAAAAAGGTAATGAAAACAAAAACAATAAAAAGAATTTTGAGATGTTACTTATAACTTGGAAGGATTATTTTTTTTTTAAAAAAAAGTCCCTAATACGTGGGAAAGTGGGAAGTACTATTCTACATTGAATTTGCTTTGTAGGAAGAGGGCGTGAGTAGCCGCATTGGTCCAAAGTTCTGGGGAACTCAGAGCTTGCACATTGCTTTGTGCCATTTTGTTTGGTCCTAATGAAAAGTATTTACATGCCATGTGTGTTTAGACGAATTTATTTCTCTGATTTTTTCTCACTGAGCCAGTTTCTCTGACTTCTCTCAGAGGGGTAATGCAAGGGGTAATTGTTCAATGTAAATTAAGTTACTGGCTTATTTAGCTACTGGAATGGGAAGTACATAGGTGTTTAGCTAAAGGGAAAGATTATTAAGGAAAACAATTTCATTGCCTTTTATTAATTTGAACACATGACATGATTCAGTTTTATTAATATCTCAAAAGAAGGCTAAGCATGAAATGAGGCAGAGGAAATGTAGCCTGTAAAACCAGATATTGAACACTGTTTTGAAGGAAGCTTTTTTTTAATATATAAAGCAAAATGATTTGCTGTCCTGACTGTAATTTCCCACAAAACCATTATGTGACGTGGGCCATTTTATTCCCATTTTAAACTCATTTTATAATTTGTATAGATTACCTTTGTAATAATCTGTTTTTCAAATTGTTTTATAGCATACTTCTGTTGATGGATATGCAGAGCCCCATGTCCAACCCACAAAATCAAGTAGCAGGCAAAACATACCCCGTTGTAGGAACTCAATCACATCTACAAATGAAGACCATCCTCACATTGGAAATTATCGCTTACTCAAAACAATAGGAAAAGGAAATTTTGCTAAAGTGAAGTTGGCTAGACATGTTCTTACTGGTAGAGAGGTAAGCTTCTTAAGTTTGTGAATAATATCACATGTTGTCTTGTTCTGATCTGGCTGTTTGCAGTAACAATGCTGATCCTCCAGCTCAGTGATATGAAACAGACTTTTCTTAGGGCCAAAGGACACATAATAGCTTGTGTGCTTGTGTGCAGTCTAGAGTAGGATCTGCCATTAAATTGCTATGAAGAGGTGAGGCAAGGGGCATGAATCCTCATGCTACCCTTTTTAAAATGGTATTTATTCTCCTGGTGAGGGCAGCAGGGCTGGAAGTAATTCAGTTGAGCTCCTCCTTCTGCCCACCAATGCTATGTTTTAAATCATCTCCATGTCACTTCATAGGGAATTGGCTGGTCCCAGGTTGGGTACTGTTGCTATGATATCTATTTGTAGCCATTAAAAGGTAAAACGTGTAACTTGTGTCAGAACCAGTGCAGCATATGGTCAGATAGTTTGATTTAGAATGTTGGACTTAGTCTGGGGAGGCCTGGATTCAAAACCCTGCTCAGCCAAAAACGAATGGTGATGAACATAAACCAGTCACTCTCTTTTAACCTAACTCATTCACAGAAAGGTTCAGGAGGGTGAGTAAAGCCTGAACTCTTCAAATTAACGGCAAGATAAAAATGTAGACAAATCTCTTGTTTTGAGATTTTCTCTGAAAGGTCAAGCTCTGATTAACAGAAATACAAACTCTTAATTAAAAATAAAGGGGAAATACTTAAAAAAAAACTTAATTCCTTTTTTTCTCTGACACTAAAACCACTAATTAAAAGAGAATCTGCATTCGATTGTCAGTTGTGGTTTTAAGCAGAAGTGCTTTTTAGGTACTGTTGGACTTAAAAAAAGAACTATTAGAAATCCCGATATTGCCAGCACATGAAACATTTATGTCCCGTAAAATCTGTTTAAACAGATGATGTGATTTGCTCTGAGAACATGTAACATAGATGTACGTCTGTACATTATAGAGTGTGTGCTGTATAATAGAGTATAGTTGTGCAGGAATTTGCAACTTCAGAATGGTATTGAGCACTCATCTTAACACACTGAATATGCTCACAGGCTCAGTCTTTGGCTGTAAGCTACCTTGTTTTCTTTGCTATTATCGGGCCATTACCAAATGCTGTACTGTCTGCTGAATTAAGCCTTTAAATGCCCAGACATTTAAAACCTTAAATACTATAAACTTTCACCATATCCTCCTTAAAATTGCATGTGTTGTATTAAAATGTAAGTTTTTTTAATAGTTCAGATAATTCTTTTCTTTCTCTATTTAGGTTGCTGTGAAAATAATAGACAAAACCCAGCTAAATCCCACCAGTCTACAAAAGGTGAGAATTGTATTATATTAAATGGCTGTATGGAAATCTTATTATTCTTGCCCTTACAGAATGACTAAACTGCTCTGAAAATAGTTTATATGCTCTGAGTCACTGTTCAAAGACTTGGCTTAGATGGAGGTATATTTACATCTCAGATGGAAGATTGGGGTTGGGGAGTTGATCTGCATTCTGGGTTAAGTGTGTTTTGGTTCATGGCCTGGATTCCTAAGAGTGAGACTATGCCAGTAGTTTGCAGTGAGATGAATGGCTGCATGTACCAAGGACACTTTCTTGTACTGAAGTTGAATAGATAAAAGGATCAGATTCTCTTATAGCATGACTTGCCCCAGTTGCTTGAGCTACCAGTAATTATTAGTCCTTTAGATATTCCATGCAGTGCTCCTGCAAATGAGCTAGAATCATTGACTGTTTAGGAGACATATATGTTATCCACAAAAATAAACTTGGGGGATCCAAAAAGTCAGTCTAATATCTTTGAACACATGAAGCTGCCTTATTTTAATCAGCCCATCGTTATTATTGAGGTCAGCATTGTCTGTTCCGAGTGGCAGTGGCCAATGCTCCCTCTAAGCTGTGGAGTCTTGTGAGAAAAAACTCTACTTTGTGAGCTACTGGCATTAATTAGTTTGCGCTGGAGCCATCCTTCCTGAGCCAAGACAAAAATGTGTGAGCTGGAGGCTAAAAAACTGTGAGCTAGCTCACACTAACTCAGCTTAGAGGGAACACTGGCAGTGGCCATTTCTCTCAGTATAGCTTGGAACTGCTACCATTTGCTAACTGTTCCAGGTAGCTCTGTGTGTCCACCAGCCTCAGTGTGCAATGACAGTTGATCAGTACAGACATTTAGTATGTCCAGACTGTTTGCTGCATGGGGAAGCTACACCACACAGGCAATTTGAAGCAACCTCCACGGTGCGACTGCATATTATAGGAATGTGTAGCCAGACCTTAACTAATTTCAGTTAGAAGCAGAAGAGAGAGAGGACTACCTACTTTGCTGGGTTGCTGAACGTCGGCCTGTATAATGGGGACCCTTCATTTGCATTAAATTAGATAGGGAAGATCACACACAGAATGTTGGTCAGGAGCAATAAGCACTGGTATGTTCTCCGTAGACACTTGGTACTAGATTATTTGAGCACCCTAATACCCCACCCCCAATAATGTGGAAGAATTTATTCACCTCCTCAGATAAGGAACAAATGCCTTCAAACAAATATTTTAAGAACCACACTTGATGTCTAAAGATAAAGACATTACAACTTATTTCATTCAATACATAATGCCTCAATTGAGTTTCTTGACCCTCTAACAGTTCATCAGTTAGCAAGGAAGTTGCATATTGTTTCCATTGGATGATAATACATGATTGTATTTTAGTTAATAAGAAATTCTTCTTCTTTCCTTTTAGGTACATTTAATGTTGTTTGCTTCTTTTCCACTTATTTTAAGTAAATGAAAGTGTTAAATTTAATTGGATCAAATATTAATCGTCCTAATTGTGTGGTGTAGACTTGTGTAAATGTGTAAATCCCATTGTTCCTCAAATGTTTGTAGTATGCATAAGGAATAAAAATCCTCTGCTTAATGGAAATAAAATATTTCAATATGTTATTTGTCTGATAATAGCATTTAAATTAGGCAACTGAGAGTCTTCAAATATTCTGCCTGTATAATGAATCCTCTGTAGGCCCATTCTGAGAAGATGGCATTTCCTGTTCTTTAACCAACCCTTTATCCCTTTCCAGGATAATTTCATAGAGCCTTTATTTATGTTAACCCTCTTGTCACAAAGATTCTATTTTTTTTACTTCTTGATGGAAAATTTAAGTAGTACTAGCATGCTTATGTCTCTTCAGAAGCCCAGGTATTCTGAAGTATATGTTACAGGGCTATATTATGTTAACAGATAAGAGAAAAGCATTAGGTAGTCCTACAGACATTAGGTAGTCCTATAGAGTTTTTCACCTGCCTTCAGCATAAGTCAAAACAGTTATGTTAATTTTTAAATTCTAGCGAAGGGAAGAATTGTATACCTTGTATTAAAATGAAATTTAAAGTTCTGGACCAAAAAAAGCAGGATTCTGCAGTATGCATAAATCAAGTATATTAAACACACACATGTGCACACATAACTTTTCTCTATAACGTGCATAATGTATTATGGTTTTTCATGCCATTGGGAGGAGCAAGGAGCTGTGAAAGACACTGAGGACATGCCTGCGACGATTTGAAATCTTATTCAGCAGGGACCGCTAACCCACATTCA
This sequence comes from Gekko japonicus, assembly GCF_001447785.1. NCBI lineage: Eukaryota > Metazoa > Chordata > Lepidosauria > Squamata > Gekkonidae > Gekko > Gekko japonicus. Next base: position 624,762 of record NW_015175360.1, on the reverse strand, counting down.
AGCATATCTTCACAGACTCAGTCATAAGGGCTGAGATTTTCAGTTAGCTGAATATTGTGCTCAGCTTTGTGCTTTTGTGGAATTGTCGCGCAGACGTAACTATGCCTTAGGACACCACTTGCCCTGTAGGGAGTCCATATGACAACTGAAATTATCAGTGGAGGCTTTCCTCTGCTTTGGCTTCCAGATTCTGTGATAATTTTTAAGGGGAAGGATCAGAGCTTTTACAGTGGTGGCTCTAGTCTGAAATTCTTTCTGTAGAGAAGTTCATAGGTCACATCTCTACTTGTTCTTAGAAACCTGTCAACATACTTTTATTTAGTGCAATTTTGTCTTCTGAAGGATTTGGTTAATTAACTGGTCCCTTATTTTACAGGTTGTGCTATGACACTGGTATGATTTAGTTATGGTATTTCCATAATTAATGATTTTAATACATTTTATGTTAGAAGCAGCCCTCAGGTTGATGCCACCTGTCTCACTTCCCCACTTTTTGCATGAAGCCTTGGGTGCTACTCCCGTTCTTCAGTGAAACTATGTCATAAATATATGTGATAGAAATGAATGCATAGTCTTTCCCTGTCCATCTCTGCCTCCTCTCCCTTTGTTTTCTCTCATGTTAAATTTTCTCCTTGGGATACAAATCCACCATATTTTGTTCTGTGAAGTCCTGTGTACCCAACCATCTTTGCCTAGGAAGCCCGTAAAGTTTTCCCATGAACCTTTCCATTCCTGCAACCCTTTCCAACCTTTTGGGAAGGCTATTCCTGAGGTAGCCAAGTTAGTCTGAAAGAACAGCTGTTTGAATCCGTAGGCTGAAGTGAGGAGGGAAAAGGGAGATGAAATGGACCCCTTTTCTTAATGGAGCTGCGCTTGTGGAAGAGGAAGCAGGAGCAATTTCACCCTCTTGTCCTTCCTCACTCTTCGCTCCCCCCAAACCTGCATAATTCCTCTGTGCATAATTGCTCCTGCATCCCTGGAAGTGGTCTTTCCAGAGGTCAGAAGAAGCTGCTGGGACAGAAAGGAATGCAGGAAAAATCCACGTTCGATGTATGGAGTGGTTGGATAATAACCATATAATAATTTTATAAGAAAGAGTATAAATTATTTTCCTTCATTTTAGTTAGCATGAATGTTTTCTGTTAAGAGGAATTCTATTACTCTGGTAGCCCCAGCTCTATATCTAAAGGCCACAGACATTTACACTAGAAGCACAACTTAACTGCTGCAGAGTGTGCTTGACATCAACATCTAGGAGAGCATTTGATAGAAAGTATATCTACTTGTTAAATTATATCTTAAAATGTGCTATTACATTATTCTTGAGTTACCTGAGCAGCTCTGTTTTGTTTTACCTAGAGACGCGCTTATATAAACATCACCGTAAATAAAAATAGTTTTCTTTTTTTTAAACAGTTGTTCCGAGAAGTACGAATAATGAAGATATTGAATCACCCTAATATTGGTAGGAATTTCCCATTTTTCTGCTGAGTCATATAGTAAATATGTGTTTGGGTTTGTATCTTTTTTTAACGAGGCTTTTAGACTTACGATCAAATTCCCAGTGTATATCAAACCTTTCTCTTTGTGAGTAAATTGTCCTGTCGGTTTCCAGTAGGAAATGAACCAGTTTTAAAAATTTTTTACATTCTTTCCTAGGAGAAGGATAGGGTACCAGCAGGCAATGTGACTTGCACAGTTCTTTGGCTGCTTTCTGCAAGGCCACTGTGTCTTCAAGTTGGTTTTACAGCTTTTATTAAGGGCCTGTTGTGGAAGAACTTATTACTAGTCCAAGAAATCAATATTAGGCATATTCTCGAATACTTGTGCTTCAAACTATGTATAATCAGTGGTTTGACTCCATAGGATTGCACTGTTGATTCAGAATGAAATGAATCTATGGTAACTTTGGGTTTGTGGTTGTTTTTTTTTTAAAGTGATACTGATCAGACAAAATATGTTTTTAAAATCAGCTTTGTTTAAATCAATACCACTTTGTTGTGAAGAACTGAGACCTGTGAAATGAGAAACAGGATTACAAAGTGTATAACTTTCCCTTTCTGCTTTAGTTTCTGTTACCTTTAGAGCCCTACTTTGTGATGACAATTCTTCTGGCTGAGGAAGGCAGAACAGTTTTGTTCCAGAGACAGTTATTGTTCCTGAATCGGCCAGAGGGCTTGTTGCATACAAGGTATACATATTGTTGCATACAGGGTATGCCCTTTTTCCTCCCTCTTCCAGCAGAGAGTGCTGCTTTTCCAACATGCTTGGCTCTTGTTGGCTTATATAAACTTTTAAATGAGCAACATTCATGTTGTTAGTTTACTTGACGGGCAATGTCCTTCTGGTTCTTAACGGTTCTGAAGTCTCCCCTAGCATTTAAATGCTAGCTTTAGTTGGATCAGAATCTGCGCTATTTCTAACCTGAACTAGTTCTGGAAGAGAAGTGGGTGGCTATTATTATTTTTTAAGAATTTCAAGTGTAGATCTAAACCTTGACTTAAGCATGGATTTCCTTTTATCTATGACATGGATAAAGTGCATCAATTGAAGATTACTGTTTTAAATCATTTTTCTTTACTGCTTGAAGTAATTCACTGTCATTCTTTTATCTTTCAGTTAAATTGTTTGAAGTTATTGAAACAGAGAAAACGTTGTACTTAGTAATGGAATATGCCAGTGGAGGTAAGTCAATGCTCTCATCTGCTTCTCTGAGTAAGTCGGAAATACATAAATTTGATGATGGAGGTTCAGCTGATATAATACACTTTGGTGTCTTTTGCATGATTCATAGCTCCATGAAAACCATAGTCAGAACTAAAGACATTTCTTCTTGTTGATGCTTTATCATCTACTGATGTATTTTAAAAAGAGGATTGCAAAGCTACACCCTGGGTATGACAGTCAGGAGATAAGGTGGGTAAACCTGCTTGTAGACTATACTGTTTCGTACTGCAGGGGGAGGCTTACATGACTGAATGCTTCTCCACATACCTGCTAATAGAAGACGAAATATTAGGGAGAAGCCAGCTGTCCTCCTTGGTGGAGGAGGGTATCTTTGTGGTGTTGTTCTGTGCTGAAGATCTTGCAGAGTCCCTCCATTTCAGTGAATCCCTGATACAGGCCCTGCGTACATTGCAGAAGGAGGATGCCACCACTATTAGCGCTCAGCCATGTAGGAGGGACAAAAGTGAATGATTAAAAAGACTCTCAGAAGATCTGCTGCATTTGCAGCCACCACAATGCCATTCTTAGGTGCTGCTGAAGTCAAGTGGTAGGGCTGTCAGAGGTGTACAAGGACTCGCCTTGTGCAGCCATGGATTGGGGGGGACCCCCAAGAGGCTCAGCAGGAGTGTCTGCCAGCAGCCTCACCAGAGCTGACAGCATTCACAACTCAGCAGGGCGTGTCCTCTAACGGACCACTGCTACCCCCTCCAGATTTGGCTGCACACTGTGCTAAAGCTATCATCTCTCCAGCCGCTGTTTCCAGCACACTGTGAGACCACTGAGTAGCCCCTCCCAGGCTAGTCAGGGTTCTGGGACTAGGGTTAGCTGTACAGAAGCAGGAAGAGATCAAAGAGTAGCATGCTTCCCTCTCATCAGTCATGCATATTCCCAGGACTGAGGCCAGCCTTGTGAAGGCAGGAGGAGAATTAAAATCAGTACCTTCTTCTTACTGTTCAGAGACCCTGCCCCAATCTAAGTCACTGTGGATGCCAGCCTGACCAGAAGGGGTTCTGATTGTCCCAGCATCCTAGCTCAATACAAGTCCCCTACAGCTGAGACAGACCCCAGCATAAATTGGCTGGAACTCCAGGCAGTCATAATAGTCCTCCACACCTTCATATACCATGAGGGAAGTCATAACAGACAGCACTATGGCAGAAACTCACATCAGGGTAGAATGACGTCCCATACAGTCCAACAACAGGTGGTTCTTATATTTCACTAAGTGGGCCATTACACCATCAACCCAACACCATAGCAGTGAATTCAGCACCAAAACTGACTGGCCAGGTTGCCAGGATCTGAACCTGGGGAAATGAGCCATGAACCAGAATGTCATTCAAGCAAATAGCAGAGATCTTGAGCTAACAGTCTTGGATCTCTTTGCCTCATCCACAAATAACAACCTTCCAAGATTATTTTCAAGGTATAAAATAGGATGATGAGGGGGAAGGTGCACTCCTTTGTCCCTGGCCAAAAGACTTGCTTTATTCCTACCCATCCAAATCCTCTCATTCTGAGAGTCCTCAGTAGTTCAGGAGGGGGCTGAACTATTTTTCTTAGCCCCTTATTGGCCAAACATGCCCTTGTTCTGAGAACTAATAGATATAGTAACCCATGGATCCTTCCCACAGTACATAACTTTTTTGGAGAAGGACCCCAACCCAAGCTGGCTTCACCTATAGTATACACCTGAAGACTGAAAACAAGGCGCTAGAAACCTTTGGATGTGCAAGACCAGTCATCAACACATTGATGTCTTCCAGAAAACCCCCACAAATCAGATTTATGAAGCAACATGAAAGGCATTCAAAAGATAGTGCTGACACAAGTGTAAGAATTTCTTGAGAACAAGGTTCAGGGCTCTAGATTTCTTTGATTATGTCTTCCCATAAGGTCTTCACCCAGATAGCAACAAAAGCTATTGCTTTCACAGTCTCTCTGTTCATCCACACATACAGTGTTTCCTCAAGAGTGCATCCCTTCTCAGTCATCCTACAGTGCACTGCTTTCCCACTTGGGATCTACCCAGGATCTTCATAGCACTCCACAAAGGGCCCTTCAAGACCCTCAAGTACATTTCCCCTGCAGATTCTGCCCTATAAGTTTCCCTTCCCGCTTTCTTTCACCTCAGCCAGAAGAGTATCAGAGCTTAGAACTCCATCTATAAGAAAGGAACATGGCATCTTCCACAAGGACTCTGTGGTGTTATGGACTGACCCTCCATCCCAAAGGTCAGCTCTTCTTTCCACAACAGTCAAGAGCTACCATTCTTGTCATTCTATGCTTGTTCAAGTCACTCTTATGAAAGGAAATGGTGCTTATTGGACATATGCAGAACCATGAAAATCTGCATCAAAAGTACCACAAGACTTCGAATTTTCAGATACCCTTTTTTGCATTGTTTCACCCTTCATCCATGGATAGGAGAGCTTCCAAATCTCCAATCACGAGGTATTTCCCTCATGTACAAGATCAGCTTCTCCCAGTCCCCTTCAGGATTACCATATAGTCCATTATGGGTGCAGCATCCACCGCAACTTTGTCCGCCCCCCCCCCCCCCCCCCCCCGGAATTCTGCGGAGTATCTACCTGGCTATCCTTTTCTACTTCTAAAAAATAATATAAGCTGGACAATTATGCCTTAGCCAGAGCATCCTTCTGCATGTTTTCCCCAGTTGGCTCCTCAAGCTTTTTCTGCCTGGAATGGAGTATCTTTTCGGTATCCCTCATGAAGATACCCACTGATGGAAAATGAATAATCAATCATACTTTGTGGCTAAGTTTTCTTCAGCGAACTGAAGAATATCCTTTCCCATCTGGATTGTGGCCAGGACACTACTGGGAATAGAGAATCTACTTTCAGTGAGAAACGAAGTCAGTGCCCATTCAGTTGCATCCTGTACACAGGCCACTGTCCTAAGTTCAGATACTTTTTAGTTGGGACATTCTGATCTCCTTCACACTGTTGCAAATCATGTTCTGAGTCATGCCTCCCACTGACAATGGAAGGAGTCTGCAGGATCTTCAGCATAGCCCTATCTGCAGAGCAGAGTGGGAGGACTAAGCCTCACAAGGATTACCCATCATCAATTCAGCCGTGAAAAGAAACTCTCCAAGCAAGTCTAATTCTTCATACTCCCTAACATACTACTTTTCCATATGTAGTGATGTGTCTTTTTTCCCCCATGGGGGGATGTTTCATCTTACAAGCAGCTACCTACAGTCTGAAGTGGTACAGTCCAGGCACAGATTTACTGCCTTGTCCGCAGTTTTATGAGAACTAGATGTGATTTTTCACCTGGTTACCTCACTGTAATGGCTTTTCACTCAAGCTGCCAATTATGTTTAACCACTTTAATTTAATTGGTTTGGTATAGAGGTTACTGAGAAGAAATTCTGATCCAGGCAGTGACGGCCCCAGGTTTTTTCACCCACTAGGCGAGGATACATTCTGGCGCCCCCCCATGTGGGGTGGGATGGGGGCGGGCACCGGAGCTGCAGCGGGCGGGCTGAGGGGGTGAGCTACAAATGCGTGGGGCGGCAGGATCGCTCGAGGGGGCCTGTGCTAGGCTGCAAAAGGAGCTCCAAAGAGACCGCGGGAGTGGGGGCGGCAGAGGGTGAGCGGCACTTTCCCGTCGTCCTGGGCTGTTCCCCGCATCTGTCCCCCCTGCCTCTTCTTTCTGTCTGGGGGGCTGCAAAGAGGGGAGTCTGTTGCCGGGGACGGAGCAAGAAGCCGGCAAGGGAGGCTTCCTGTGTGGCGCAAGGAGGGGATGAGGCCGGCCAGAATGGCGCCCTCATCGAGCTGTCGCCCTAGGTGACAGTCTAAAATTTAACAATAACGGTCTGGCCCTGGATCTAGGGATGCCTTTGTTAAAAGAACATTCACTAGTCAACTCTTATCCCATGGTAAAATTGTGCTAAAATGGGGAATTGTTGATGAAGGTAATAAAAAGATATCTTCTATATAACATGAGGAACTGGAGTGCCCTTTCTGTTGTTATCCATATGCAATGAAGTCCAGATTGGCGGTTCATTTCTTCACTTTTTATGAGTGCTGAAGATCCAGGGAAAGGGCTTGGAATATACCTTTGAGCATCCTGAATCTATGGAGCCCTTTCTCCTACCATGGTTATGGCCCTCGTAGGACACTCTGGAAAAAAATTGTGTTACTGACGAAATGCAAGAAGTCAAAGCACATCCAGTTTTATCCATCAGCTAGGTTCAAATACTTTTGTATTTTTTCATCTTGAATACAGTACAGTTTAATTTTGTTATTTCTATTTTAGGAGAAGTATTTGACTACTTGGTTGCACATGGAAGAATGAAAGAGAAAGAAGCACGTGCAAAATTTAGACAGGTACAGATTATTAAATGTAGGCTATCAGTAAAAACAATTTGAAACTCTGTGCTGAAAATATGGCTTATTGTGGAAGACTAATGTTGGGAATTAAGAGTATTCTGGAAGTTTAGGAACAGCAAGGAGGCAAAATGAGGGCCTGCAGGGAAAGGGGGAATTGGTGAAAGTTGTTCTTCTTAATTCTTTGTACAAGATTATTTGATACAAGCCACAATAAGTAGTCTTAAAAGGCAAGCATTGCAAGTTACTTCACATCTCTGAGAAGAGAACTCACTTTTAAACTGTTGTAAGAATCAAGAGCCCTGACCTGGATAGTCCAAGCTACCCTGATCTTGTCAGATCTCAGAAGGCGAGCAGGGTTGACCGTGGCTGCTATTTGGATGGGAGACCTCTAAGGAATACCAGGGGCATGATGTGGAGGCAGGCAATGGCAAACCACCCCTAAAGAGCCAGTTTGGTGTAGTGGTTAAGTGCGTGGACTCTAATCTAGGAGAACTGGGTTTGATTCCCCATTCCTTCACTTGCAGCTGCTGGATGACCTTGGGCAAGCCATAGATCTGTCAGGGCTGTTCTGAAAGAGCAGTTCTTGAAAGAGCTCTCTCAGCCCCACCTACCTCACATGGTGTCTATTGTGGGGAGGGGAAGGGAAAAAAGTTGTAAGCCACTCTGAGACTCCACGTGAAAGGCGGGGTATAAATCAATCTCCTCCTCCTCCTCCTCCTCTTCTTCTTCTCCTTCTCCTCCTCCTCCTCCTCCTCCACCTCCTCCTTCTCCGAGCCAGTTCTGACAAGAGCTGTCCTTGAAAGATCTCTCTCAGCCCCACCTACCTCACAGGGTGTCTGTTGTGGGGAGGGGAAGGGAAAGGAGATTGTAAGCTGTTCTGAGACACTGAGTGAAGGGCGGGGTATAAATCCAATCATATCTATCTCCTCCTCCTCCTTCTTTCTTGCCTTGAAACCCCTACAGGGTTACCATAAGTCAGCTGTGGCTTGATGGCAAAAAAAAAAAAAAAAGAATCAAGAGGAAATCCCTAAAACGTCTTTAACTGAACTGTCACTTAAAAGATAGTGTTCATCAATATTATTAAACTCACTATATCAGTAAACTGGTTTATTGATATTCATTATTGGCATGAATGCAATTTATAAATACCAACTGTGGTCTGACATATACATTTAACATAGTATTCTCCATTTGGGCCTTCGTTTCTGGGACTTACTTTCTATATCTAGCAGAAGTAAATTTAGAAATGAGTGGGGTGGTTTGAAAAGAGAATGTTTAGTGAATATCAAATAAATTAGCATATTAAAACTTTTGGTTCCTGTAATATGTAAGGAAAGGAAATATGAAGGCTGAGCATTCAAGGTAGATGGCTGTATTTTGGATCTTTATCTCTCTGATCCATCATAACAGGATCTGAGGTTGAATCCAGGTGACATTTCAGGGGTGAACTTCCATTTCTGGCTCGGAGAGCCTTCAGGAGAAGACATCAGAGTGTGCACTCCTTTCAGACCCCTCCAAGTCAGTTTAACGATTGGTGCAAGGGTCAGCCATGGCCTTCTTTAGGCCTTGGCAGCTTCCTGACTATATCAGTCCCCAACATCATCCACAGTGATAGCTTTTACAGTATATTTGGGTCTTTTAAAGATGGCATTAACATAGTGTTCCTTCCTTCTGTTGTTAAATTATAACTGTATTATGATATAATCATGCAAGTTCTCAAGTTACACTTATAAAAATCATTATCTGAAGCAAAAGGAATGTTTTGAAACCTAAATTTTAACATTCAAACTTAAGTATCTAGTAAGGCATACTGAGAGATAAAATTAGAATAGTTTTTTGCAATGTATTGTATTAGGGTTTTTGTGTATGTTCTTGTAATAATGATCATGGTGGTATTTCAGATTGTGTCTGCTGTGCAGTACTGTCATCAAAAATGCATTGTTCATCGCGATCTTAAGGTATGTTTGCTTTCTTTCATTCAAGAATTAGAAATGTGCTGGACCAAAACTATTAGGGTTATTAACTATTAGGGTTATCTACACAAAAGGAAGATGACCCCCTTCAAAAAGAGTTAATTACTCAGCAATATTTTTTTTACTGGACATGACTGTAACTTGTATGCGAATATAAGATGACACCCCCCAGCACCATAGCTAGATGAGGGGTGGGGTCGGAGGACCGGAAGAGGGGGCACTGCAGATTCGGGAGGGGGACTGGGAGGAGGCGCCCCCACCGCCTACCTACGGCCCTGCCCCTTCTTCTTTTTTGATGGCATACCTGGATAAAAAACAGCCTTGCATTGGAGTAAATACTGAAACATTTCAGTGCTAAATCTTATATCTTCCAAATGAAGCCTTCTTTTATTATACATTCATATCTGCTGGAGATATACAGTATACTTTCCTACTGGTGACAGAGAGGTGTAAATATATGTGTTGCTAATGTTATAGCAGCTCCGTGATGCTTATGTCATGAAGGCAACATCTGATCCTCTTTCTGCTGATATCATATGTTGAGCTCCTTGTCCACTTTATTCATTGTCAAAGATATGCTTGAGTCCACTTTTTTTGCATTAATCCCTTCTATTCTACCATTAAGACTGAACAGTGCTAACAACTCCAGCCAAAAACTTATCAGTTTCCAATCCTGAATCTCTTTAGTGCGGCCCAGAACAAGCGTAATGCTGCCTCATTTTCTAACAATGGTTAGAAGACTGGGATTACTGTCCCCTTCTTTGTCAGAGCTTCATGGTTCTGTCTGAATACCTGTGAAGGAAATGGAACCAAGATAGGGCAAAATTTGCCAGTGTGAGGAGGGTGAAGCAGGGGAAAGTGAGATAAGCCTCACAAGCCCTTGCAGGTTCCCCACTTGTGGGGAGCATCTTATTTTTGCCTCCCCCACTATTTCCTCTTTCTCTTCCCTGAAATCCCCCATAACTCACCCTTTTTCCTGCTTCTTCTCTCCTTCCCACCCACCAGCTGAACTACCTTTATCTTCCCCCCTGTCTTCAGCTGTCAATCCTTCCCTCCCCCTGGCAGGATCTACCCAAGAAAACTGTGGCCCAGTTGTGCAGTGTCATTTTGTTTGTTTGTTTGGATTGCAGATTTTTCCTGCAAACCTGGGGCTTGTCTCAGGATTGTAGAAAGATCTGTCTTGCCTTTGGATGGCTCCAGTCTCTGGATTTAAGTATCCACAGATGGGGCCATGATGACAATTAGATGTATTGATAGTGGCAAATTAAAGGATAGCATTCAGTAGTAAAACAAAACCAACAAAGCAGCAAAAATTGCTTCTTTGTAAACAGCTGTGCTACTGAAACAGTCTTTTGTTTTAACATTTTCCAAATCTGCTTTGTTAATTCTATACCTGCTGCAAAAGTCATTATCTGGCTCTCCTCATCTCTCATTCAGATTTGGAAAGTCATTGCTGGCTCATTTTTCTCTCAAAATCTGGTTTGCACTGTGGGCCTAATCATACAGCCCTTTCAAAATGAAAGTCACCATAAAGTGTTCACCACTAAAATAAGTGATTGAGACACCATGAGATTCACTTAAAAACTAAGATAGAAAATCTGATTCTGAAATTAGAGTACACATTTTTTAACATTAAAAGAATGGACCATAATTCATTCCAATGGCCTCTGGAATGGGCTATAATCATGAGGAAATCGAGATAGCATGGTTTTCGTAAAGCATGCTTTTCTTAATGACGGTACAACTAAATCTGATTCTATATGTTGTCGAAGGCTTTCACGGCCAGAGTTCATTAGCTGTTGTAGATTTTCCGGGTTGTATGGCCGTGGTCTTGGCACTGTAGTACCTGATGTTTCGCCAGCAGCTGTGACTGGCATCCTGAGAGGTATAACACAGAAAGATGGAGTACTCTGCCTACCATTTTTCTTCTCACCTTGACACAGAGAGTGCTCCATCTTTCTGTGTTATACCTCTCAGGATGCCAGTCACAGCTGCTGGCGAAACATCAGGTACTACAGTGCCAAGACCACGGCCATACAACCCGGAAAATCTACAACAGCTAATAAATCTGATTCTGTTTTATATAAGAATCAGTAGATGATTTTTGGTAAGGCTAGTATTGTTTGAATTCCTAAACTAAGCATAATAGTTTAGATGCTATCCCAGTGTTCTCCCCACATCCAAGACAGTATCCAAACAATGCTCAAATTGTATTTGGACCTCTGATTACGAGCTTTGTGGAGTTCTCAGCTGGTTCCTAGTGATATGGATTGTATGCTTTCATAGAGCTTCTTGGGAGTTGTAATGGGGTGGGTGAGCAGCACAGTGCTTCTGTGATTATTTAGATTCCTGACTGCAGATGGAGCCCGAGACCATTATTCTGTAAATTATAGTGCCTTTCAAAAAAACACTAAACTTTAAAGTTCATCTGCCAGGAAGGAAAAGGGTTAAAGTTTCAGGTTCTGAGCATGCACCCATAATGGCTACTGACCTCAGTTATCTAGTCTGGAGGCCAGCATCATGCACATAAAGCGCAAGACATCAGCTCAGAATAACTCTCACTACTAATTAAGAGCGGAGCAAGAGTTTCAAAGTAAGGTGTTCTGTCATAATAACATAGCACAAGTATTGCTAGCAGTGCAAATTTATGTTAACAAGTCTGTTATTTGTAAACTTTGACAGCGTCACTAAAAGAAAAGAAACCTTTACTAAGCCTGTAACTTTTCTGCACTATTTATTTATTTGATTTGATCTACATCCTGCCCTCCCCGCATAGCAGGGTCAGGGCAGATTACATCAAATTTGGTAGAAAATACAATATACAAAAATTAAAACAGTTAAAAATACCAATAAAATGCAACATTGTTGCATTGTTGCAATCCTCGCCCCATCAACACTGGAATCCCCGACCCCAATGTGGCCTCTCCCATCAGAACGTATTGACTCAGAAACTAACCTCACTAACATCTGGAGGCTAGCTTGATGACACATCTAAGCCCACCAGAGCCTAAAGCCTACCCTCTAATCTTAGTATACCTTCTCCCAACCCACCCACCTATCTGCTCCTGGCTGATAGCAACAGTCATGCTTATCAGCTAAGGTAAAATCATGTACAACACAAGTGATAAAAATTGCAGCCTTCTGCTCATTTTAAATATGCACATTTTCAGACTTCTGCATTTAAAGCATCTTATATTCTAAATAGTGAAGCCGGCTGAATCTCTGGATACTTAAATCTGATGCCTGGAGCTGTGAATAGGCAAAGTAGATCTTTCTACAAACCTGAAAAGGCCCCCAGGATTGCAGAAAAATGTGAAATCGTTAAAACAACATTGAGGGGTTTAAAAAACCCAAGAATGATAAAAAAAAGCATCTGTAGCTTTAAGTAACAGACTCACTCAGTGGCTGTTGCTAGGCAACCACAGTATTCCAGGCTGGGTTTGTGTGAGTAAAAAGGCGGTGGGGGAAGGGACATTTCCAGGCCTATTTTGGCCTTTGAGGGAGGACTCATTAGGGCCACATCTGACTAGGGTTGCCAGCTCCAGGTTATGAAATTCCTGGAGTTTTTGGGGTGTAGTCTAAGGAGGACAGGATTTGTTGAGGGGAGAAGCCTTAGCCAAATATAATGCCACAGAGTTCACTCTCCGGGGGACAGATCTCTGTTTTTTGGAGTTCAGTTGTAATTCTGGGAGATCTCCAGGTCCCACCAGGAAGTTGGCAACTCTAGGTCTGCAGCAACCTCTGCGTGACTTGATACCACCCCACTTACATGACTCAGCTAGGCCTGGCTGCTTGCTACTGTTCAACAGCAGCCACCCTATGAAAGCCAGTATGGTGTAGCAGTTAGAGCTTCAGAGTAGGGTCTGGGAAACCCAGGTTCGAATCCCCATCTCGCTGTGGAAGCTCACTGTGTGATTTTGGACCACTCACATACTTTCAGCATGATCTATCTCAAAGGGATAAATCAAGATGGGTAGCCATGTTAGTCTATCTGTCGCAGTAGAAAAGAGCAAGAGTCCAGTAGCACCTTAAAGACTAACAACATTTGTGGCAGGGACAGGGTATGAGCTTTCGTGAGTCATTAAGGTGCTACTTTACTCTTGGTCTTTTCTACTATCTCACATCATTGTTGTGCAAATAAAAAGGAGGAAAGGGAAAAAATCTAGGCTTCTTTGGTCCTCAAATAAATATAGCTGAAGATGGGAAGCAACTAAAAGGTAGTTTGGTGAATGGTTGAGAAGAAGAGAATGAGGCAGGGAAAGGGGAGAGGATATGGAGCTGCCAGGAGGAGGGGAAGAGGAAATAGTGTGAGGAGGAGGATACCGAGGAAAGTGAGGCACCCTCCACAAGTCCTTGAGGGTTCACTGCCATGCACCACACAAGTCAATGTCTTTTCTAGGTAGGGGTTTCTGGGCAGGGAGAGGAACAGTTTAAGACCGAGGGGCAGATAAAGGTAGGTTAGCTGTTGGATGGGAAGGAGACAGGGTTGTGAACTCCCAAGTTGGGAAATTCCTAGAGATTTTATTTATTTATTTGTTCATAGGGTTGCCAAGTCACTTAACTTGTGCGGCGGGGGAGAGTTGTTCCTGGTCTGGGAGATTCGTGCGTGTGCTTTGTGCACGCGCAGCGCAGTGATGTCACCTGGAAGTGACGCCATCACATTGGGCACGTTGCAGGCCGACGCTCTAGCAATCAGCCTGGAAACTCTATGGTACCATACAGTTTTCAGGCTGATTGCTAGAGCGTCGGCATGCCCAACGTGATGACATCACTTCTGGGTGATGTCATTGCACCGGGCATGTCAGCCCAAAATGGGCACTTTGGGGGCGGGTCCCCCCCCCGCCGGCCTGATCTGGACCGGTGGGTTGGGGGCCCTTTGGGTGGGCAAACCCCCACTCCCCCGGGGGACTTGGCAGCCCTATTTGTTCGAGCAGGCTCAGGGCAGCTTACATAAAAGATTAAAAACACATAAAAACTACACAAATGTAAAACATCATAATTAGTCATAATGGTTATAAACAATCATAAGGTGCTAGTAACAATGTTGATCACAGTAGAAGTATTGCATAGCGGTAATAACAGGCCATGATGGAATAGTCACAAAGGAATGGTCAGTGTTGGAATTCAGCTTATCTAATCCATTTATACTGGCAAGCACAAGCTGCTAGTGGTAAGTCCAGGGGGGAGGGAATAGACCTAATCCCTGTACAGTTGTTAAATGTGGCTCCTAATTAAAGCACTGGTGGAAGAGCTCGGTCTTGCAGGCCCTGCAGAACTGTAGAAGAGGTCGAGGAGGATGGTGGAGTTTGAGGAAGGGAGTGACCTCAGAAGGTTATAATGCCATAGGACCCACCTTCCAAAGTGGCCATTTCCTTCATGGGAACTTGGGTTGCCAGCCTCCAAGTGGGGGCTGGAGATCAGCCAGATGACAGAGATTAGATACCCTGGAGAAAATGGCTGCTTTGGGTGGTAGACTCAGTTGCATTATACCCTGCTGAGGTTGCTTCCCTCCCCAGACCTGGCCCTCCCAAGGCTCCACCCCCAAATCTCCAGGAATTTCCCAACTTGGAGCTGGCAACCCTAAGGTAAACAGATCTTTGTAGGTGGGAGTCCCAAGCGATCTTCAGTTTGGCAACCCTAGAAGGAAGCAGGAAAAGGGGAGAGGCTACATAGCTTTCAGGAAAGGGAAAGAGGAAATAGTGGGGGAGGGGGAAGTGAGATGCCTCCCTCAAGTCCTTGCGGGTTCCCACCTGTTATCTATATATCTAATAGTGATGTGTGGCCCCCATCTGTGGATACCTAAATCCGTGGATCAGGACCACACCGATGCTAAACATAATTTTCTGCAAACTTGGGGTACTCTCTAGGTTTGCAGAAAAATCTAAAAAGTTAAAAAGTACATTGGGGGTTTAAATTCCTCCCATATTAAAAAAAAAGGAAAAAAAACCCCATCAGTTGAGCTGGTGATAGCCACTGCTGCAGGTATTTTCCAGGAGTGGCTCTGTGGCTGGCATGGTGGCTGGCACTAGGAGAGGTTCCATGCCTAGCCACAGTGACAGAGGACACTGGGAGCTGTTCCAGACTCAGAGTGGCTCCCAGGCATCATTGCTGTCATTGTGGGGACCTGGAGCTGCAATGTGGGGGAGATGGAATTCTCTCCCGTGAGTCTTGCGTGCCTCCCACTTGTGTTCTATCATTCTCATTCCTTGTAATTGCTCCTTGTGAATGGCTATAGCTGTTTGGAATGACCAGTTTTTCCAGGGATTATCTTTTCATGTTGATGTTTATCATTAAAATTCTTTATTTTCTGTGTTTTCCCTTTTAGGCAGAAAATCTTCTTCTTGATGGAGACATGAACATTAAAATTGCTGATTTTGGTTTTAGTAATGAATTTACCATTGGCAATAAACTGGACACTTTTTGCGGAAGCCCTCCATATGCTGCCCCTGAACTCTTTCAAGGAAAGAAATATGATGGCCCAGAAGTAGATGTCTGGAGCCTTGGAGTCATTCTTTACACTCTAGTTAGTGGATCGTTGCCATTTGATGGTCAGAATTTAAAGGTACAGCTGAACATATTAATTGTTTAATTCTAATCGTCTTCAAATTTTCTGTCTCAACAATAACTTTCTTCTTTGTTTTTCTAAAGGAACTGAGAGAACGGGTATTACGGGGAAAGTACCGGATACCATTCTATATGTCCACAGACTGTGAAAATCTACTGAAAAAACTACTGGTGTTGAATCCAATCAAGAGAGGGAGCTTGGAAGTAAGTCATCTGATGATTATCCTCTTTTGTGGGTGGGGAAGAGGATAAACCTCAATAAAATCAGATGAAATACAGATGGAATAGTGTCCCACTATGTCTCCTTTCTGATATGTCAATTCTAAATATGACATGAGGGCTATTTTTAAAAAAATCCTACATTGAAGGTTCCATTGTAGAAGAAGTCATGTGCAGTCTAAATTTTAATGTGTGATGACGAAATGGGTAGGGTGCTTATTAAGATTGCCAGACACACACAGCCCCGGTGGAGGTGGGGATCCCCCACCACCAGGCCCTGCATCCCAGCAGCTGATCAGGTGGCTGGTGGGGGGGATTTAACAGGAGAAAGATGAAAGCCTAGGCTATGTTGCCGGCATCGCACAGGAAGTAACATCATCATGGCAGCGACGTCTGGGCGATGCTATGGTATTTGGGCAAAAAACTTTGTGGTAAAAATGGCTTCTACCATAGAATTTTTGTCCAGATACCACAGCATTGCCTGGATGTTGCTGGTGTGATGATGTCACTTCCTGTGCAGTGCCACTGACATGACCTGGGCTTTCCTCTTTCTCCTGGTAGGTCCCCCCCCATCCCCCACCAGTTGCCAGGAGGGACCTAGCTACCCTAGTGCTTACTGAGTCTACACATGCAAGGAAACAGTGACCTGTTGTCATGAGCAATGGATGAGCTTAGTCTACATGGAAGGAGCTTGCTATTTTCTGACTTGCATCTAGGAATTTTATTAACCCATGAAGCTCCCTGATATCCAAGCTATTTCATATAATATGTTTAGAATTGGGGTGTTTTTCCTCAGATTAGTACCATTAAACAAGCAAATGATTAATCCAATAGGTCTTTGAGTTTGAAGCAAGGCAAGAAAAGTGAAGATCACTATTAATATAATTTTTGCTTTATACTTATGTAGGCCAAGACATCAAAACCTCTATATATTCTGAATGGAAACTGGCTACTATTATGTGATAATTCTGTCTTTCACATTCATGTCATTTTTATTGATATTGTGCTTCTATTGTACATTTATTTTATTATAGAGTGTTCATTAGTTCTATGAAATGTAAAAGGTGTTTGAGCTTAAGAAGAGTTAACTGTTCTCAAAACCTATCACTTTGTTTTAGTAATTTTAACATTGCTTGTTTTATTTAAGATGGTTTAGTTTTAAAAGATACTTCTGTACAAGTGTCTACTTGTCATTTGACATGAAAGTTGTTGGGCTTTGTTTCAGTAAAATACTTTGGCCATTCTGGCACATTTAAGAACCTGGTCATGATTGTTTCTGAGTTCTGCATCCCAGCAAGATTTACTGCTTATCCACAGCCAATAAAATTTCAGCATGTGATAAAATGGTTTCAGGAAGACAATATGTATTCGCCATCAGTGACCTTTCTTTCATTGTAGCTGGAGATGGTGTTCCACCAAATTAATCTCATTTAATCACTTTCTGACATAGATAACCTGAATACTAGCTAGGAGATATACCCCTGATTGCCTGTGACTGCATGCAGACTGATTCTTTGTCAGGTTACTAGAAGGATACGGTTATGGCTAGTTTCTGCTTCACTGATGTGTAGCACACGTTGTCATACTTTTTTTCTGTAAAGTGGAATAATTGGGATCAGTAAAGGTCAGTTCAAGGATAATGATCACATAACAAAATTTTGAAATCATCTAGTCCAAAAGATGCATAGTGCTTATATTTAGGGTGGTCTTTGCTGTATTTTTTCTGCTAGCTTCATAGCACAAGCTGTAGTAGGAGCAGAGTTTTGCAATCTGACAGTGTTTGGGGGGCGATGAGAGGTAAGAAGGTTCTGGCACTTCAAAATATAGGAGACTTCTCACGTTATTTCCGTATATGATGTGAGGAACAGGATTGTTCCTTGCTCCCAGTCTTCACACATTGATTTCAGGTTCTGAATACTTCATGCAAGGACAACTGTGCATGGATAGGTAGCTTTCCAGAAGGAGAATAAGTTATGCACAGTAGTCCTCTGTATATGCTAGTTTTGCATAATGTTTGTAAACTTTAGCTGTTTGTAGTTCTAATTTGGGTTATCTGGCAACAAAAATGTGATCTTTTGAACATGGAGTCTGTACAGCCTAGATGTTGTGTCACAAAAAGTCTGATGAACCAGTGCTGCTCCTCAGTCCTTACAGAACTTGCCAATAAAGAGCATTTTTAAAAAAGTCTTTACAGGCCCTCCATCAGCTCGTTATTAGTGTTGGTAGTTATGATTGTCTTCATTTCCTGTATTTTTAATAGGCTTTTCTAATAGTCCTTATTGGTACAGCTTTAGGGACTTGACCCTATGATAGGGTTGCCAACTCTGGGTTGGGAAAGAACTGGAAATTTGGGGGGGTGGAGACAGAGGTGGGTGGGGTTTGGTGAAGGGAGGGACTTCAACAGGGTAAAATGCCATAGAGTCCACCTTCCAAAGTGGCTGTTTTCTACAGGTGAACTGATCTCCGTTGCCTGGAAATCAGTTATAATACTGGGATACCTCCAGCCACCACCTGGAGGTTGGCAGCCTTATCTGTGAGTAAATACCCAGTTACATTGTACACTTTCCTCCAATCCCCCAGTCAAGTTGTGTCAGCAACCTTAGGTGTTGTTGGTTCAAAACCTGGCTGCTGCCAGAACATAATGAAGCAGAGTTCAGGAATGCTGTAGAAATGTGTGACTCTGTCTGCCTTTAAATGAAATCCTGGGCAAATGTCTGCGAGTCACAGTATGTCACAAAGTTGGGCATATAAAGTAATAAACCAAATAAAGCTCTGTTAAATAAATCATACAATAAATAGCAGTGGGAAGGGAGAATCAGCAGAAATCACCACCACTGGGCTTATCTTCTTGGCCGAATGCCTATTTTTGTGCAAAGTGTATTGTGCAGAGTGTATAGCGAGCCCTTGAAACTTTTTTGTACATGGATTGAAGCATCTGATTCCCTTTCATCTTGTTGAAGTCCTGTGTGAGTTTTTCTGCTTACAGGCCTTTGGATGCAGCAATAAACAAACAGCTGAATGTTTCCACTGTGTTTCATTTTCCAGCAAATAATGAAAGACCGATGGATGAATGTTGGCCATGAAGAAGAAGAATTAAAGCCATATATTGAACCTGAACCAGATTTTAATGACACCAAAAGGATAGGTAAGAATTTTTATATGATCATCTTTGTCTTCCGGTTCTTTACTTCTTATATTTTGCCAGTCTAATTCCTCATGTCTTTTTATATGACATCCTTTTTATTTGAGAATTTTGCCAGTTTATTTTATTAGTTTGATGGAATGGTTCCTGTTTAATCAGTTTTTCTTCTGTGGAAGTGACTTTGAAATGATTCCTAGAGAACGTCTCCCTTGAGTTATCCTAGCCTCATCTTATTTGTCTTCTATTGCCATTTATTTATTTATTTATTTATTTATACCGCCGTCCACGAACAGGTTCAGGGTGGTGTACAACAATTAAAATAATACAATTAAAACAGCGTTAAAATAACAATTTGCAAAGAATAGTATCCTGAGATACCATGTAAAAATAGAGAGATCAGATGTTAAATAAAACCCGGTGTCTAATCAGATGTCTAATCAGGCCACTGATGGGTGATTGGCCAGAAACTGGGGGAGGGGGGGGTGTCTGCTGCCTCAACCAAATGCCCGGTGGAAGAGCTCCATTTTGCAGGCCCTGCGGAACTGTAATGTCCCACAGGGCTCTGATCTCATAGGGGAGCATGTTCCATCAGGTGGGCGGCCAGGGCTGAAAAGGCCCTGGCCCTGGTCAAGGCTAATTGGATGTCCCTGGGGCCAGGAACCACCAAGAGATGTTGATTTGTGGACCTCAGTGCCCTCAGGGGCTCATATGGGGACAGGCAGTCTCATAGGTATGGCCCCTGGCTGTATAGAGCTTTAAAGGTAAGTACCAGCACCTTGAAACGGATCCGGAATTCAATAGGCAGCCAGTGCAGTTCACGCAGCACTGGGTGAATATGAGCCCGTGCTGCCGCATTCGGCACTAGCTGCAACTTCCAGAACAGAGTCAAGGGCAGCCCCATGTAGAGAGAGTTACAATAATCCAGTCTGGAAGTGACCATTGCATGGGTCACTGTAGCTAGGTCCCGGGGAGTGAGATATGGGGCTAACTGCCTGATGTGTGTCAGATAGAAAAAGGCAGACCTGGCAGTGGCGGTGACCTGGGTCTCCATGGAGAGGGAGGCATCCAGGAACACCCCCAGGCTCTTCACACCCAACGTAGGCACCAGTGGAGCCCCATTGAAGGTTGGGAGCCTGATTTCATCAGTTCCCACGACTCACTGTCAATTCCCTCCCCCACTCCCTTCTTTTGATGAAATTTTCAGGAAAGATTTGTGATTTGTTCCGTTCTGCTTATGGATCTTTTCCTGAAAAATCCATCTGGATAGCCAAGTCTGAAACAGGAAAAAATTCTTATATCAAATGACTATATGTGCCCCTCCCCCCCCCGCAAGATACAACAAAATCTGTGCAGCAAGGCTAACCAGGGCTAGTATCTTAGTTTCAACCAACCTAGGTGTGAAGAAAAACATAAAATGATAAAAATAATTATAAAAAAGGTTTTAAACAAAACCCCGTTATGTCTATAGCTGAGTTTGTGAGGCATTTGAGGGTTGCCATAGCAACTGAAAATGGCACTCAAAATGGAGATAGTGGTGTGAGCCACCAGCATTCATGAGGAGAGGAAATGAAGGTAAAGGGGGGAGGGAGTGGGGAGAAAAGGGAGGTGGGGCAGTGGAGACTGGGGGTTCAAAATGATATTATCTGTACCCCATGAGTCGTGGATTTCCATCTGTTACATAGATATCTCTGCGGGAGCATATGAGAATGAGTTGACACATTTAAATGTGTATGGTTAAGAAAAAATCATCCTGTGGTGTTTTTCTTAATAGATATAATGGTCACAATGGGTTTTGCAAGAGATGAAATTCATGATTCCTTAGTAAACCAAAAATACGATGAAGTTATGGCTACATACCTACTCCTAGGCAGAAAACCACCTGAGGTAATTTATCGTTACTTTTGTCTGTTAGTTTTGAAAATTGTTATTGTCTGGTAGAGATTATTGATACCCGAATATACTTTTTCAGATCATTGGATTTATGAGTGGTTTAGCTTAGTGCTGTGCAATTTATTTTCTTGGTATTTTTCAGTTCAGGTCTATTGGACCCCCCCAAAAAATTGGGTTTCCTGGAAAAAAACCAAGATCCCAATTCCGGTAAAGTATTCAGATCTGGGATTTTTCAGAAAGTCTGGATTTTTTCCGGTCCAGTAGACCCAAATCAAAAAATATGGAGGGGGGGGGGAGCGGTGGCAAAGCCACAAAAAAACAACTGAGGGGCAGCTCAGCTGGGACTCATCTAGGCAATCCCTTTAAACTGGGTTGCCCAAAAGAGCTCACAAAGGAGCCAATCCTGCAGGAAGAACTCTCCCCGCATGCTCTGCTGGGCATCCCAGTTTAAATTGGACTGCCCAACAGAGCCCGCCAAGGAGCTGATCCTGCATGGAAAACTTGCCCCGCAGACTGGGCTGAGGCCCTGCTGGGCAGACTGGTTTAAACCAGACTGCCCAACAGAGCCCACAAAGCAGCTGAAGCTGCGGGGAGAACTCTCCCCATGGGGTCTGCTGGGGCTCTCTTCGGCAATTAGGCGGATCAGCTCAAAAGAGCCCTGGCTGAGCCGGCAGGGAGAGTGCCCTCCCCCCGGCTATTTTGCAGGCTGTCTTCTGAAGTCCCTTTAAACACCCCTGTTTAAAGGGACTGCAGAAGAAAGCCCCAAAACAGCTGAGTGGCAGGAGCAACCTGCTCCAGACCCTCAGTTGTTGTTTGGGTTTGCTGGTAATTCCTGAATATATCTGGGATTTTTTCAGGGATTTCCCCCCGGTTCTCCCGAAAAATCTCGGATATATTTGGGATACCAAAATATATTTTAAAAATTCCAATAAGGTGTTTTCCAGGTATATTTTCAGTTTGGGTAGACCCGATTGCACACTCCCTAGTTTAGCTCATACATGAAATATTTCTCAACCCTTCCCACTAGTTTTCAGCTTGATGATTTGATCTTTTAAAACTGAAGCAAATTATCTATAGGCCAGCAGTGTCCTGGGGCCTGCCACTATTAGCAGTGTCTTGGAAAGATTGTGTAACATTTGCAAACATTTATAGCTATTGTTGTACAACAGAACATTTAAAGCCGTTTAGCCAACAGTTACATAGTTTGATACAAATTTGCTTAGCACTTGAATGAAATTCATTGAGACATAGTGGAATTGCTTTATACATTTTGACCAGCTTTAGGTTGTGTTCCATTTTTATTGTGAAAATGAAATAAGCAATCCTCCTAGAACATTATTTACACCAGATTAACATAATTGTACTGTCCGTTGAGGTTTTAATCAACAATGCAAGGCCAATGGAGACTGAATGGTGCTGGTTATCAGTATGTAAAAGCTGATTATTATTTTTTTAAAAAAAATATTGCTAGAATCTGCTAGAATCCCAGTTCGTAACTGGGAAGGATTTTTTTCTCTCCTAGCTATTGTTCTTGTGGCTTAAGGGGAAAAAAGGGAAATATGCCTTTCCCTACCACAAGCTATCAGTGGACAAACTGGCATAGATGACTAGTAGGTAAAGAGGAGCAACTGACCAGTTGATTGTTCACTCTGGGACTTTTTCATAGCTGTACTAAAGCTTAACCAGCATAACCTGTGGAAGTTGGCTCCAGCATACTCTGTTTATGAGACTAGTAGAGTAGCACATTTCTTTTCCTTCCTGCTATTTGTCTCATCAGAACTCTAACCAGCTGCTTTCCCACCGGCAGGAGAAAAGATACGTGGTCTCCCCATATTGTTTCCCTCCTAGATAGGGAAGCAGAAAGCAGCAAGAGAAGACAGGGTTAAACAGCACCCCAGTGGTAACCCCCCTCAAAAAAAAAACCCTGTTCCTTTGTTTTTGATTACAACCATCAAGTCTGCATCTGATATTTTATATAATCTCTGAAAAACTGCCTAGAGTGGCCTTATGGTGACTGCAGGGCCCTGTCTAGGTCTTAGGGATGCCAGTTCCCATGTGGGGGCGGGGGAACCCCCAATTTTGTGGGCTTCTGTTTGCTGCCGGCCAGTAGGGGGGAGCCCCACATCAACATCAACCACCAGTGGCCACCCTTTTCCTTTCCCTCACTGGATCTTCTGAAGACTCAGCGAGGGGAGGAATGGCAGCCACCAGCCCTGTGGTGTCCTTGCTGCTGGCTGCAGCCATCAAGTCTTCTTCCTGCTAGCAAGCAGGAAGAAGACTCGATCTCAGCTGTCAACAAGGTTGGGTCTCCCTTCTCTTCCTCCCGCCTGCCAGCTGAGCAGAGAGGGGGTTTAAACTTTAAACCCCTCACTGCTCTGCTGGCAGGTGAGGGGAAGAGAGGGGAGGCACAGAGGGAGAGGCAGGAACCATGTGGCCACCCTCCACTCTCCTCCCCTCACTGGCACCAGGTCTTTTCAAGAAGTCCCAGGAGAAGGAAGGGAGGGGGCGGCTGTGTGGCCTCCCTACTCAGCCAGCAACAAGGCCACCCCACCCTCTCTCTGTCCCTTCCCTCGCCTTTTTTTTAAAACCCCCCCGGGGGGGGGGGGGGAGGTGCATGGCCTCGCCACCAGGTCTCTTCTGCTGGCTTCTCACAGTTTGGGAAGCAGGGGGGAGAAGGGGAGGAAGACTTCCCTTCTTCCCAGCTGCCTCCTCCCAACAAACTGCACCCCCACACCAGATTTTCTGGCTATGAGGCTGCATGTCCCCATCTGCCAGTGCCTGAACTCCAAGTGGCAGATTCGCTGCTTGCAGTTCAGGCTGCCTCCCTAACATGTTGACATCACTTCTGCATGACGTCATCACATTGGGGACATCCCCACCCCCTCCAGGGATACCCCCCCCCCCAAGTCCCCTGCCAGTAAGTTGTCAGGACCTGGCAACCCTATCTAGGTCCAAGAATATACCTAACATGGTAGTAAATATTATCTTGAGATTTAATCTTATGTCTTGTTAGAGATTGTTAGAATTGCTCCTAAAATTAGTTGTCTTAAAAGTAGAGATTTGAATAATGCTTGCTAAAAAGGAGGGTTTTTTTAAAGGTAAAAGATTATGCTTAACTGTCTAAATACTGTTGGTTGTTCTTGTAGTTTGAAGGAAGTGAGTCTCTGTCCAGTAGTAACCTGAGTCAAAGATCTCGACCAAGTTCTGATCTCAACAACAGCTCTATGCATTCTCCTGCTCAGCTGAAAGTCCAGAGGAGTATATCGGCCAATCAGAAACAACGGCGGTTCAGTGAACATGGTGGGGATGG
Source organism: Gekko japonicus (assembly GCF_001447785.1). Taxonomy (NCBI): domain Eukaryota; kingdom Metazoa; phylum Chordata; class Lepidosauria; order Squamata; family Gekkonidae; genus Gekko; species Gekko japonicus. Next base: position 600,575 of record NW_015175360.1, on the reverse strand, counting down.
CATTCAAACAAGTAAAGTAGCAAAATACAATTTAAAACTGTGTGCCGTGTTGTCTGGGCTTGGCAGCTCGACTTCTCTGTGCATTAGTTGTGTGCCTCCTCATGTCCCATCATGATGCTTTTCTCATGTGAGCATTCTGTGGTAAATATAGTTTGGGTTATTCAGCAAATGTGTGAATTTCATTAGCATTTCTTTTGCTATTTATAGCTATTTTAGCTGTCTGTATAATTAAAACTGTGCTCTCTGTTTGGTGTCATTGTTCTGAATATAAAACCTGGGCTAGCATATCCTCAGTGCAGTAATTTTTAAAGGGAAGTTGATTAGACTATTAGATTGGTGTTACTTCCAGAGAGCAAACAGTCACATATGACTGATCAAAATCACAAGCCAGTGGCTGCAGCCTAGAAGGCTGGATCCCTCTTTGCAGTTGGCTCTTTCCTAAGAACATAAGAGAAGCCAATGTTGGATCAGGCCAAAGGCCCATCCAGTCCAACACCCTGTGTCACACAGTGGCCAGAAATACCAGGTGCTATCAGGAGGTCCACCAGTGGGGCCAGGACATTAGAAGCCCTCCCACTGTTGACCCCCCCAAGCACTAAGAAGACAGAGCATCACTTCCCCCAGAGCCCCTATCTATACCTTGTGGTTAATAGCCACTGATGGACCTCTGCTTCATATGCTTATCTAATTCCCTTTTGAAGCCGTCCACACTTGTATCCGCCTCTTCTGGTTTATAGAAAAGGAGGGAACAAGTTCCCTGTGGGCTTATAAAACACTGCCTTTCTGTAATAAACAGATGAGAGGTCTGTGTAGGTTGTGTGTATTTGCCCCAGTCCAAGAGTGCTTACTCAGTAGCTCATTTAAACTGGGGCCCCAGCTATCTTATCATTTGCCACATTTCTATCCTGCTGTTCCTTCAAGAAGCTCAGGATGACATACAAGGTTCTCCCCTGCTCCATTTTATCCTGAATAATCCTAGATAGATTAGGCTGAGAGAGAGTGACTGGCCAAAAATTATCCAGTGAGCTTTAATGGCTGAGGAGGGATCTAATACCCAGGTCTCTGAAGTTCTAGTCCAAACACTACACTATACTGGCGTGCCACATATGCAGCTTGGGGGGGGGGGGTTGATTCATGGAAACACCATAGGGTTTTTGCTGATTCGTGGTGACTCCATGGGTTTTCAAGGCAAGAGACATTCAGAGGTGGTTTGCCATTGCCTGCCTCCATGTCACGACCCTGGTAGTTCTTGGGAGTCTCCCATCCAAATTCTACCCAGGCCAACCCTGCTGAGCTTCCAAGATCTGACAGGATGGGGCTAGCCTGGGCTATCCAGGTCAGGAACATCTGTAGCATTAGCATACCAGAAATCCATAGCTTGGGTGGGTTGTCATTTTGTGTGACATTTTACATATAACAGCCCCGTGTAAACAAGATGTTGGGTGAGTGTAACATCACAAGGGTGTAAAATTATTCTTTCTCACCAGCATCCTGATTAAATTGGGCTATCTTTATGGTATCCGGAGTGGCATAATGAAGCTTTTCATATCATTTGTGTGTGTGAGGGGGGTGTTGGTAGAATCCAGGCATCCCATGTTCTCTTCTTACCTAACAGCTAACCTGTGCTCTGAGGAAATTCATTCAGGCACCTCACAGTGCAGATCTCATAGAAGTAATCTGGAAACAAAGATACACTGCACAGGAAAGATGAGAGGGGAAAGGGAGTAAAACTTTAAAAATCAGTTAAGAAACTCTTTTCTGTTATACATTTTGCTGTCCTTTTAGAAAGTTCTAAGAGGCCCAGTGTTGTGTAGTGGCTGGAGTTTCAGACTAGGGTCTGCAAGACCCAGATTCAAATTCCCACTCCACCATGGAAGCTCACTGGGTGAGCTAGGGCCAGTTACTAATTCTCAGCCTAACCTACCTCACATGGTTGTTGTGAGGATAAAATGGAGGAGCGGAAAACAATGTAAACCACTTTGGGTCCCCACTGGTAAGAATTGAGGGGGTTATAAATAAAACAAGCCTGCTTGCAGGGAGGGCGGGGTATAAAATAAATAAATAAATAAATAAATAATTTAATATAAATAAGTACATGGGCATCTCAAAGCAGATAAATCTGGGATGTACAGCCTATGTTGTGGAATTCCATGATGGCAATGATTCTAGATTGACATTTTCATGAGAAAATGGTTGGCTATAACTGTTATACTATGGGCACAAAAGTGGAGCAGTAGCCATGAAAGGCAAAGTAGACATGTAACTGAACCACTAAGAATATGCACGTATTTTAAGTAAATGCGGAACAGATGATAAACTAACGTTTCCTGTATAAAATCATGCAGTGAAGATACTGGTGGGTGAATTGTTTTCAGATAGCTTCTCTGCATGATATTGTGTAGAGAGGCATCAGGATCTCATTTGTATTTGTTGTCTAGATATTATTTTTAGTATACATGGGAATAATTTTCAAGTCGACTGATGCAGAAAACACTCACTCATTGACCTTACCTCTGTTTGACAGTTGGCCCAGCAATTCCTCCTGCTGTCTCATACTCAAAAAGGGGTCAGGCAAATAGTGTGGAGAGTGAGCACAAAGAGGAATGGGATAAAGATGGAACACGTAAACTTAGCAGCACTACAGTTGGGTCGAAAGGAGAGATGACAGCAAGCCCACTTGTGGGCCCCGAAAGGAAAAAATCAACGCCTGTTCCAAGTGTAAGTGAGCTTTCTGTTCCATGGTGGGGTAGAATTTTCTCTGTAGAACAATAACAAGTATTGTAGTTAATATTCTTGAATAGTTAATATTCTTGAGTAAAATGCTTAATTTTGGTTTATAAGCAGTGGCATCTCTCAATTAAACACTGCTGGAAAAGAAGGCTGGGGGGGGGGCATGGCTCCAGTTATCCCTTACTCCAGTCTGGCTCCTAAAAAACCTTGTCAGATCCTGAGTTTTGCAAAATCTTTTGCACTTCTTGGAATAGCAGTGCCTCACAGGGCAAACATCTGATTCTGATTGGATTGTTTTTTTACTCTTTGAGACAAAAATATTATTCTACGTTTTATTGTGTCATTTGGACTTCAAAGCAGTCAGAGGCTCATGTAGTAGTCTAGGAAATGAAAAAGGTACCCTGATGCAACAGACGGTCACATAGTTGTAGTGGTTATAGAGCAGCATGGGCTAAGGTAGCTACAGCAGTATCCTGCATAAGACAAACAGAACAGGTCTCTCCTACAGCGCTGCTTATCTGCTGCTTAATGTGTGTGGATTTGTATCATGTTGCTATCTCTTTAATTTGGCTCTGTAGGTGAATTGTTTCTGCTGTCTGTTGCAGGCAACAAAAATTGCCGATATATACGCTGACAAAGTTTACCATTCCACGCATTGCAGAATTACCTTTGCCGCTGGTCAGCTTGCAATGCCAGTAATGCACTGTTTGTTATGGTTAGCGATAGGCAGATGCACGTACCTCATATGCTACTGTAATGCATTCAACAAAGATGGGCATGGCAGTAGGTCCTTTTCAGTGCTGGGACAGTGCATCATTCTTAGAGATCTCTAAGGATTTGTGCATTTTGGACCTTTTGTAGTCCTATTTCCAAGCCTAGATCTTCCGCTTCGTCTCTAAAATGAGCCTACCAATAGTGGACCCCTTGTATCTGCCTACACAACTAGCATTTTGAAGAGTCTACTGCCGTTGTTGGTTATGATGTTATACTCTGTCTAAAAATTAGGGATGTAAATTATTAAATAATTAAACAATAAGGATTCATCATTTATAGATTACTGTGAAGGTTTAAACAGTAAGGTCAATGGTGAACAGGAGTTGCGGTGGCTCAAGTGGTTAAGACGCTGAACTGCAGGCTGTGGAAGGTCAGCAGTTCAGCAGTTCAAGACCCGGGTGCCGCATGATGGAGTGAGCTCCCATCTCTAGTTCCAGCTCCTGCCAACCTAACAGTTCAAAAGCAAGAAATTGCAAGTAGATAAATAGGTACCACTTCGGTGGGAAGGTAACAGCGTTCCGTGCGCCTTGGCGTTTAGTCATGCCGGCCACATGACCACGGAAACGTCTTCGGACAGCACTGGCTCTTCGGCTTTGAAACGGAGATGAGCACCGCAACCCTAGAGTCGGATTCGACTGGCTTTCGAGCAAGGGAACCTTTACCTTTACCTTTACAATGGTGAACAAGGAAGTATGTTATTGAGAGCAAAGAGATAAATGAGAGGATATGTAGGGTCAGTCTTCTTCTCTGTATCTGAGGCTGTTTCTAATTAATATTTAAACAATCATTTAAGTGGTTACTTTTCAAAAATTAAATTTATGTCCCTACTAAATATGTAAATGCCAAAGCACTGGCTTATTCCATATAGAAATGGTTTTGTATGCGAATGTCTGACAACTCAAATCAGTGTTCTCTTCTTTGAGGAAAGATTATCCAAAGCAATCAGAAAGTAATTGTAGTCACTGTTTGCCACAGGCCATAGGAATTTGCATTTATTTCCCTTCAGGCTCTATTCATTGTATCTGCCATTTTGGATTCGAAAGTGCCTAATAATGGGAGCTTGTTTTGTTCAAATAATGCAGAAGTCTTTGATTCTGTAAGCAGATAAGAACTCCCTTTTTTCTGCCCATATTATCAATTAGATTCAGTGTCATTAGAGAAGCACAGGTTCTCAAGATGGGGAGGGGAGGAGATGGGAGAGACAAGGTCAGAGGCGAAAAAGCCCAATTCATACACTTAGCTCAGCAGCTTGTCTATAGATTCAAAAGGCAAGCATGAGTACTTATGAACTCTTTCCATGGTTACAGTTTCATGTGTGATGTGTCTATACATGTAGACAATTTGTACAATCCTTCTACAGCTCATATCGTTACACCTCCCCCCCACACACACACACACCTTTTATGAAGGGAAGGATTGTGTAAATTGTATAGACAGCACTTTTTTTTGTAGAGGCTGAATAAGTGTTCAAACTTTCAGACTTCCCCATTATTCTTCAACCAAGTGTATGAACCGGGTTAGTCACTTCTGGCTAAGGCCACAAGTCAGGTGGGAGCACACGCATCCACATTTTTCTGAGGAGGAAATTCTCAGCTGCTTGCCAGCACAGAACCTCCAACCTACTTTTCAAGTTCCTTTGAGTCCAAAAGGCAGTCCGAGATTTGGCACATGAACCTTTTAAACAAAAGGTATGTAATGTTCCTCCACTATGGTCTTGTCCATTTTTTTTCCTTTGGTAATTGAGTTTGAAACTTGTTGGTATTCAGAAAAAAACATTTTGCATTCAAAGACATTTAAAGAGAAGCTAGGAGGTTATCTGGGGATTGTATCGCCCGTCTGTTTTTAATGTGCCACAACTTGATACTTTCCTTTATAGAGCCAGCTTTGAGGTGTGAGTGTGCCAGTTTGTATGTTTAGCTGATTTGCTGGAACAGATATGGACGATCACAGGGGGAATGCATCCCTTTTCATTCTCCTGGACCACCCAGAGGCTTTTGACCCAAAGGACCATAGCACCCCTTTGAAACATCTTGCTGGGAAGGGGCTAATGACTAGTGCTTTCTGGTCTTTCATGGTGTGAATAGGTTTCAGAAGGCTGTGCTGGACAGCTACTGTTTTATCCTTTGTCCTTACAGGGTTTCACATGGTTTCATAGTCTCCCTTGCTATTTAACATCTACAAGAAACTTTTGAGGGAGTTTATATGAACATTTATCTGAAGATGACACACATCTCTCTCACTTTACTTTTTGTGTAATTCCAGGGAGATGATGGAAACCCTAAATCAGGTTTGGAGGTAGTGAAGGAGTGGATATGGGCAGACAAGATGGATTTACTTTTGGTTGGACATACAACCAAAATCTAGATTATGTTTATGAGTGGTTCTAGATAAAATTGTGTCCTGAAGGATTAGGTTTGCAACCTGGGGGTACTTGTAGATCTAGCATTGCAGGCTGTAGAGGTGTCTGTGTTTTAGAAGCTTAGGCTGCGATCATATGCACAATTAGACCTGACATAGGCACGAATGCCGGGTGGATTTAAAGGGCGTGATCAGTCAACAACAGATTAGACAACAACAGGCCGCCGGCAACCTGTTCTGCTCCGCCGCAGAAGCAGAGTTAAAAGACACCGGGGGAAATCCAGTAGTAAACAGATTGCAATGGGCCACGGACGGACTTTCCCCTGTCTGATCACTCCAGCACGCTCTCATGGCGTCGGGATGTTCTGATCAGGCCATCCCAACTCTGTGCTGTTGTCCCCCCCCCTTCGGAGTATGCGCATCATTGCATACTCCTTAGGGAGCCCTCAGTGCTCCCCCCCCCTTTTTTCTGGCGCATGTGACTGCACCCTTGGGCTGGTTTGCCAGCTGTGGCCATTCATGGAGAAGAACAGCCCACCCCATGGAGATCACATCACCAGTTTTGTACCAACTGCTTTGATTATATGCATGATCATACTTTTTTCCACTGTAGCCCACAGTATTCCAGACTCCTGGTATGTGAAACTTGACCTCTGTAGTGGAGCCAGTTAAGGCGTTCACTGTCCTAAACTGATCCCTTGACTTAGTGCTGACCTATTTCCTCTGCTACTCTTTTACTGAGCCTCATGACTGACTGCTTGTTTTTATATCTGTTTTTATGGCTGTTACTGCACTGGTATTTTATTGCTTTTAATGACTGATGATATAAAGTTTTAATGGTTAAGGAGGAATATTCTTTTGTGTTTTATCTTTTTACAATGTTGCTTATAAGCTGCTTTGTGTGCTGTTATAGTTTTTTAAAGCAGAGTATAAGTCCCTTAAAGTTAAATATAGTGCATGCATATATTCTTTCATGTGTTATGTCTCCCTATCTTCTTTCCTTGCACATTTTCAAATATGCTATATGTGAGTGCTTTGTTCAACCTTACTTTGTATCTTGATGTTGATTACATGTAAATTCCTTTCCTCTCTAGAATAATCTGTTTCCTGGGACTAGCATGACGCGAAGAAACACCTATGTCTGTGAAAGATCTACAGATCGCTATTCTGCCATACAGAATGGAAAAGATAACAGGTACTGAACCTGAGCCTTCCAGAATTTATGAATTTAGATTCAATTGTCATGGAATTTACACTTTTGAGACGTTGTTTAATGGACTTTGGGACCGATACATACCTGAACAAGTCCTGCAGGCAGGGATAGAGAAGAAAATGGAAGTCCCCAGGGCATGGCTAAGGGGAACTGTGCCCAATATCTCACAGCGTCTTCCAGATGCCGTCTTGTTAAGGTGGTTGAGCCAACCTGCCCTCAGGCTGGAATCTGTCTGGCTTGGACAGCTATATCCCCATCTCTGCCTTGGACTGGCTAAATAAAATCATGTTGAGTTATATTGGTTTTGTGGCAACTGGTTTTATGCTCAAACTCTGAGTAATGGTTGCCCTTGCTTCCTCTTTCTCCTGCCCTGAGCACAGCTATTTCTTAGGTATGAGGATTGTTAGCCAGAAAATCACTAATTTGATATTAAGTAACAATTAATTATTCTCTCAGCAGGCAAGAACAGATACTGTCATTTAACAATTAAAATTATGAGATTCTGGTCAATGAAAAGTGTCCCAAATTAAATTTTGATATCTTGGTTCTTGGTAAATTGATTATATTTGCCTGCTCTTAACTATAGGTAACATTTTAAGGTATTTGCTGATCTTTGATCGTAACAAATCGAATCGGATTGAACATTGATTATATTTGCATCTAAATGTTCTCTTTAGAATTCCTCTTTGGCCTCTTGGAATTACTAGAAGGTTCATGTAAAATGTCATCAGTAGCAGGGTGATCCGATGTAACACTGGGCAGCATACAGTTGATGGAGATCTTTTACCATCCTCTTTCACTTAAGCACCATTGTACCTTTGCGCTGCTTTGACTGCCATCTATTTTCCACTGAGTTTCTGAAAGCAGTTAGAGATTTCCGTTTAACTCCATTTTCTCTTTTCTCAAGTCCATGAGAGTGATCGTCAGTGTTTAAGTACTTTCCCCATGCTCTACTTGGGGTTAGAATGTAACCTAAAAGTATGCATCCAGAATTTGAGCAGAGCCTATAAGCAGCTGTTAGTCAACACTGTTCTAGAAGAAACTGATCATAAAATTTTTCAAGGGATTTCAAGTTTGTGTATGAAAACATTTAATTGCAAAGAATCTACTCTACGTTTGAAGGTTTTATATGAAAATACTTGGACAGAACATCTTGAAATCTCAAGATATTTCTTTTGATTCCCTCCTTCTGATAATAAAGCCTAACGGAAATGTCTGCAAGCAGCACCTCCTCTGCTGGCTCTGCTGTCACTTGTGCAATATCAACACGACCTCGACACCAGAAGTCCATGTCTGCCTCTGGACATCCAATAAAAGTTACATTGCCAACTATCAAAGATGGCAGTGAAACTTACCGGCCAAGGTATTCTTCAATACGTTATGGTGATCTTTTGTGTGGTTAGATGTTATGCAAACACAAATGTATTATTGCAAGTGATACAGCATGCCATGTTGCTGCGTACTGATGGTCTGTATTGAATTTCACTTGTGGCATTAGGGACTCTGAAGAAACTCCACAATGTGTAAGGGTTGTATATTGTTTAGGGCAAAAACAGAGTCAGAAGTGACTGGGGGACTGTCCAAGAGACAATATGGCTAAAGGAATGTGGGATAACTGAGCAGCAAGGAAGCCATTGTAGTCCTTGACTTGAAGATAGAAGGTGCCAAGCAGAAAGTAGGGCTTCATACAAGGGCTAAGCACTGTCAGCAGGAAGTGAGTGGTCCGACAGAAGACGCTTTGGAAGAATGTGCCTGGGAGCCAAGAGGGGCTCCAGAGGTAGATTGACTCAAAGCTGGTATTTTTGTAACAGATGCAAAGAAAAGACATTTTCCCAGTCACGGCTGCTACTGTCCCCTTTGCTACTTGGCAACTTTTAGGAAGCAGTGTGGGCAAAGGAACAATAGAATTAATGAGAGCTGCTGTTCATATGTAGATTCATACTAACCAGTCAGTTGTTTTGGCTTCAGGTTTCTCTTGGCATTTATTTATAACCAGGGTGAGGAGCCCGCATTCCCGTGGGTTCTGTTTTATAGTGCCTATAGTGTGGAAGTGTCATCATGGATTTATTGATGAGCAGTTGAACTTCACAGGACTGATTTTTGGCCCTGCCAGAAGAGGCAGGAGCTCTTTATTATGCCCTGCCCTGCTGTGCCCACCCTGCTGGTTCCTTCCACACAGGGGTGGGTGTGGAATGGTGCCCTTGCTGTGGAAGGAGCAGCAAGCAGGGTCAAGGTAGGGGGTAGCTTTCTCACCTCTGATCCCTATGCTGCTTGCTGCTGCCCCCCGCCCCCATCATGTTGGCACAGAAGTTCCAACAGTTGTGCCAGACTCCCTCACAGCGTGGGAAAAAACCCCTTTCCCCTTCACAGCTGAGCCACAGGGCTCAATCTGCCGCTACACAGCTGTGAACTGAAAAGGGGGTCTATTGAAGGGGAGCATGTAGAGCAAAGCACTGTAATTTTGAACATGGAGCTCAGCTCTGCCCACAGCCACTATGCATTTCCCCTTTAAGCCAGCAGAAAGCAGGGTTTTCATTTGCTCCAGTTTGGGGGGGGGGAGCCTGGAAAGCCCCACACATCATCCTCAGAATAAGCACAACATTGTGTAGAAGCTGCCCCCCAAAGCAGCTGATCCCAACAGGGCAAAATCCCTGTGTAGAGGTAGCTCTGGTTGCTGCTACTGTTGTGTATGTAACAATTAGGGCTCTTTTTCTGGAAAAAGAGGTGCCGGAAGTCTCAAGAGGGAAATGAAGGGGGGAAACACGGGATTCTTTGAAACAATATTATTTTCAGGCACTACAGACTTACCTCAACTTTAAAGCAGTTTCCAAACTTTAAACATGTCACCAACTTCCTCAGTTCTTTTTCGGGTCTTGCTTTTGGTGCCTAACACTGAATGATGACCTTGAAGCAACCATGTTTTAACATACTTTGTTGGATCAAAGACTAGGGATGTGCTTTTGGTTCGGTCAAACTGAATAAAAACCCAAATAATACCTGTTCGGCGTTATATGAGCATGCCGAAAGCCAAATTGGATTCTCTGATCTGATTCGGCTGGCTGAATAGGGATTCCCTGAATAGCGCTGAATCTATTCGGCATTCATTTGGGAAACCCTTTGCTGGGGGAGGCATGCTGCAGCGATGTGCCTCCCCAGCAAAGGGAAGGTATTTTAACTTTAGATACCTTCCCTTTTCTCTGGGGCTTGTGCTGCCTCTGCAGCATTGACTCCCCAGCCAAGGGGAGGTATTTTAAGTTTAAATACCTGAACCTGAAAAATACCGATTTTTTCCCCCCATGCACACCCCTATCAAAAACTGTTAAGGGAGGTCCGACAATTTTTATAAACAATAAAGATGTTATCGTTTTGACTGACAAGGAGGATCTTTCTGAAGTGACACTCAGGTTCATCTGGGAAAATCCCCTTTCACACTCACTGGAGGAAATAGCTATTGTATTGAGAGTGCACTGAATCCGAGACAGTTCCTTGGGCATCGCTTCTCTGAATGTTAGATGTTTTCCGAAGGCTTCTTGCCAATGTGCCTATTTCTTCTTCCCCATAGAGAATGTTGTCCCTTGAGTTTGCTGGCCAGTTCTTAGAATCCAGAACTCATTCCATACCTTGACAGTTCTGTGTCTTCTTTTGAAAGCAGTCTTTTGAAAGCAGTGGGGGGAGCCGGCCAGAGAGCACGCAAGTGACATCATGCTTCCCCGGTGCCCCTCATGAACTTTTAAACAGTATTTGAGAATTTTGTTTCCACAAAGAGGTTCCGGAACGCTATTCTGGTGCGTTCTCCGAGAAAAAAAGCCCTGGTAACAATAGTTTAAAATCTGTGCCTGTCCACTTCCATTAGAAAGCAAGGTAGCTGGGGCAAATGGGGCCAGCAGGCAGGCAGTGTGGCCAGCAGCAACAAGTGGCAGTTCATCTGCTTCCCCATCCCCTGGCTAAAAGGAAAGGAGAGCTTGACGATGGGCACCATAATAAGGCTTTGTAGATAGGAGCCTTGTCCTTGGATCCTGCCTCAAAATGCCTACCTAACGCGGCCATGTTTTGTATTTAAGTGTCCCATTTGCCATGGCAGAAATTTTATTCATGTATATCAAATAGCATTTACTTGCTTCTCCCCCCCCCCCCCCCGTTTACAACTCTGTTTTAAGCCTTCCCCTTGGGAAGAAAAATCCCATGTAGCCTCTGAAATAGTGGTGGGACCTAGTATGGGCAGTGTAGAACAAGGAAGTAGAGCTCCTGTTCCTTTGGGAACAGGAGCCTTAAGAGTGTAAAGATTCCCTTCCTGGTCATCTCTCTTTGTAGAATTAACAAGGAGATCTTCAAAGTTAAGTTTATAATCTGCCATATCCCAAGGGTGTCGGCCAGGTTGTGTACCTGAGGACCATGCATGACCTTGAATATCAGTTTTCGATCAGGACAGTTAAGTTTTGAGAACTGATGGTGATACTGAAGGCTTTTCTTAAATGTTCTCCTGCCTTCTCAGCAGTGCAACTCAGAGAGCCCCTGCTGCTTCCCCATCTGCTCACAGTATTAGCACTACCACTCCAGACCGAACCCGCTTTCCACGGGGGAGTTCAAGTCGCAGCACTTTCCATGGTGAGCAGCTACGGGAGCGGCGCAACGCCACTTACAATGGGCCGCCTGCATCGCCATCGCATGAGACAGGCACGTTTGCGCAGACTAGAAGAGGGACATCAACTGGCATTATCAGCAAGATAACATCCAAATTTGTTCGCAGGTTAGTACCATGCATTTCTTAATGTATCCATCTTTCAAGATACCCTGAAGGATTACTTAGGTGCACTTGATTCCTGAGTCTTTCACAAGGTTGGTAGCAGTACATTTCCAAGCATACAATAAATTTTAAGATGAGTCGAAATCTTTCTTGCTTTGTTTTCTTCCATAATTATGTGTTTACCTCTTCAATTTTACTTGTTCTAGATAGTTTGAAAAACCAGGATCTTGTTTTCTCTTGGCTCAAGAAGCTAACCTTATTTTAGGATCAGGGTTCAGAGAATAATTTTGCAAACAATAATACATTGCTAAAGCTAAACAAAGTCTCACCATAGGAGACAGCTTGGAAGCCCCCATATAAGCCCTTGGCTTCTCTGCCCTATGCACATTCACCTATAATGTATTTATAAAGGCAGTTCTTAGTTTTTCCATGCTGAGTTTGAGAACCATTTGACAGCACATAAAATGTCACACTCCAGTCTCCCCACATGTATTCACTGAAAGCAAATGACCATGTTTCTTTTGTATTGCTTTCAATTGCATCTAAACTTTCAAGTTATGATTGCATTCCTTTTTAACATTGTCTGTTTTTCTGTATACAGTAACTTAGAATACATTTCATTGACCTACAACGTACAAATATGTTGTCTAATGTCTGAGGTACTTTTTGCAATAGTATAATGAAGTATATTAATTCCCCAACATGTAATCGGATATACTTAAAGATCAGTATCTCCTAAAGATTAATTTTTGTTGTGTTTTTTTTAAGTTCTTCTGGTAAGTATGTGAAGTATTTTACATAACATTGTGTATAGATGGGATTACACAGCTTTGAGCCCTCAAACCAAATGCAGCTCACCGGTCATATACAATGATAAGCAACAAAGGAACCTGTTGCTTTTGCCACTTGCCTGAAATTATAGAAACATTTGGGTGCGCACGCCCACAAACCTATCAAATCTAGTACATTTTCATCCTGACCTCCTTCTGAGGCACTCGGAGTTGTATACATGATTCTCATTTTATTCTCACAACAGCCCTGTAAGGTAGGTGTGGCTGAGGGAGAATGACAGAATGAGCTTCAGAGTGGCGCTTTGAACCCAGGTCTCCCAGGTCCTAGTCCAGCACTCCAACCACTACATTACACTGGCTGTGCGGCTGTTGTGCTGCGTTTGGCTTGGTGGGTCACATTCTATGTCAGTCTAATATAATATTCTTGTACAGTCAGTTATAATGTTTAATGGGCCAGATAGTGAGTAAACATCTCTTACGTAAACTGGGATGCATCATTTAGCATAATTGTCTGAGATATCTGAAATGTTGACATGGAACATTGGTTTTATTGTATTTAAATTTAAAATGCAATACCAATTAATACAGTGTGCAGTATAAGGAAGCCATCCTCAAATATGTGTAAGAAACACTGATGAATCCTGAGTCTAACAAGGTATTGTTGGGGTTGCCATTACTGACCCCCTAGATAGGTGCAATCTGAGATATCTTCTGCAAACACTGTTGAGAAGTGGTGCCTTAAACAGAGTTAGCACAAGCAGGCCATCATTCTCCCTTGCCATAGCTTCATGGAAACTGCTGTTCAATGGCATACTACCTCTGAAGATAGTGGTCCCCATGTAGCCATTCTGTCTGACAGACAGTTTATAGACCTGATCCCCGTGCTTTTGTCTGATCTTCGTATCTGTCCATAGAGTAAAATATGTCTTGATGTGGGTGAAACTGGGAAATTCCTGCACTTTAATATGCTATTTTCAGGTGTCTTTGAAGGGCCTGAATAGATGAACAAATCACTGGATAATGTTACTGCTGGATGGGCTGCAATACTGTGATTTAAGGGTATGCCAATGTGCAAACTGTTACAGGACTCCTTTAAGTCCAGCCATTACAAGTGTAAAACACCTCTCTGGATTAGGTTCTTGTTGACTGCTGTAGTGTTCTCGCCTTTTTAATGGGTGTAGGGGGAAGAATGGAACCAGACTCATCATATGTGATTATTCTGGTTTTTGAATGTCACAAGGTGGCTATTTTAGATAGCTATAGTGGAAGAGGAAAGGGGAATAGAGACACTGGAACATACCCAGCAGGGTAGAACTAAATTGGGGTTTCATAGGAAGAAATAAAATGCAGCGGTGACAAATACTATTAAAAATCTCAGAAAATGATAATTTCATGCTGAATATTTGCTCAACAGTAATTTTAACTTTGTTCTAGGTACAGGTTTTCTTGACTCTTTTAAATTTATTATTACAATATATATATATTTATCCTTCATTTATTAAAATCTCAACCTTAACTTTGTTTTGAGGGATCCAAGTGAAGGCGAAGCCAGTGGCAGAACTGACACCTCAAGGTGAGGAGCCACTATTAATACTTCGCTGCTAGGTCCCTTTGTGTTCTGAGGTTCATGGTTTTTTAAACTAATATGCAGAACAGAGAGTCTTTTACTGATAAAATATTATGTATGATTTTACTTTCCATTTTCTCCTTCAAATATTACTAAGGCAAATAGCTTTTTAAAACATTCATGACTATGATTCAGCAAGTGTTTTGACATCAGTAGACATCACTGGGTGCAACTGCTTCCAAAGTCTTTGCACAGAGTTTTGTACATATAAGTATTAAAACATAATTCTTCATTGTTTCATAAAAGCATATATTACCATTCTGAGATTTGTGCCAACTTTCCATTAACTCAGATCAATAAGCCCTTTTGGACATTGTGTCCCTTCTCCCAGGAAATATTTTTTTATAAAATGCAAGTAGTCTATCTTGATTCTTTTATCCCGCACTTCTGGAAGTGCTAGAAGCTCTCACCCCTTTGCTAGTAGCAACTGAACCTTCTATCTTATCTAGCTTCTCTGTACATAGTTATCACTAGAAGACCCTAACACATTTTTCTGTCTTTAGAAATACAAATGTGTGTATTATTGACTTTCATGCAGCTCACTACTCCTCAAGCAGCACCTTCTGGTGAAACAACAGACGTGTTTTCCTAGTAGATTTATGTTATAGTTACTGCTGTAGTGACTGAGCATATTAAGGAAGTTTGAGGGGAGTGGTTTGTGGGAAAATACCAAATTACACTTGTGTATGATTCCTGCTTTCATCTTTGCATGGATTAAAGACTGCCTTTTAACACTGTCCATCTCGAGGTTAAAACCTGTCAGTGGTGAAAAGGCACTCAACTAATGTTAGCAAATGAACACTAAAGTCTAGAGAGTGGATCCCCCCATCCTGCCTTTCAAATATATATGCCAGGATGCAGTTAGCTTCTGAAGGTGCACCGGAGTGTTTGTGTGCTCTCATTGAGCTTTCTTCTCCGTTTTTATTGGTTGTGGCTCTTCATCTGAGGTGCCTTCATGAGTTTCCTGTGTTTGACAGGTAGCTAGAGGGCGTGCTTTCAGAAGGGCAGAAGCTCAGCACATGATTGTTTGCTGAATCAATATCTGATCATTTGCATAGACATGTAATAAGCAGTAGCTTTTGTGATGATGAAACATTGTGTTCCTCACTTTACACCCCAGATGACACTCTGGGGTCACTGCTCCCTACTCAGCCATCTAGAATTTAGAGATAGGCATATTGCGCTTGATGGTGTTATCTGATGCCTACTGTACACTACATAATATTGGTGTGGGTAGACAGTTGTGGGCAAGGACAGGGTGATAACTTGGAGCTAAAGAAGCAAAATGCAAAAAGTATGCACAAAACAGTACTGCGGTCCTTTGTGCATCGGCTAGGAAGAAAGTCCCCCTGATCTCAGTGGGATTTACTTCTGAGTAAATATGCACAGGGTATAATCTTGAATAATCCCTCTCATTTCTTCTACATTGTGGCACCACAGAGTAAGTCAGAAAAAAATCTTGGAGAATAGCTCCATACTGGGCATGATTTCTGCAATTGCCATTCTTGCAAGTATGATTTTTCAACATGGGTTGGGGTGCAGCATTCCTTGTGGATCATGTACACTGAAAATATTGTTTTACAGTGTTTTAGCATTTTTTATAAAACTGCATAATAGTCCTATATAACCAGGTTGTTGAAGAGACACGAATATTTTTAACTGACCGTGGAGAGAGAATTGCCTGGAGTTGGGCATTTTAGATAAGAAACGTCCAAAATTGTTCCCCTCACTTTCCAGGTCTCCAGCTTGGAATAGGCAAATAGACTCCCACTATGAAGAAGTATAAACCTAATGGTGGATTGCAGGATGGTTTCTTTCCCTCCCTGCTTTTTACCACATGTCTTCTGTTTTGTGTTATCCTAAGATGTTTTAGAGATGTGTGGCATATTCCAAGTGGTGCAGTCAAGGGAAATCTAGTCATTGACAGCTGAGGTGCCTCCTATTGCAGCTGTGCATGACCAAGGTTATGCTTGAACTGGAAGGATTTTCTAAAGTGCCTAGGACTGAAGTATAGTTCCTATATTTCTTATTTGCGTACTTAAACTTATTTCATCTTTCAGGAGTACTTCTGGGGAACCAAAAGAGCGAGAGAAGGAAGATGGCAAAGATTCTAAGCCACGGTCTTTGAGGTTCACCTGGAGTATGAAAACCACAAGTTCCATGGACCCAAATGACATGATGAGAGAGATTAGAAAAGTGTTAGATGCTAACAACTGTGACTATGAGCAAAAGGAGAGGTTCCTGCTCTTCTGTGTTCACGGCGATGCACGACAGGATAGCCTTGTGCAGTGGGAGATGGAAGTTTGTAAATTGCCACGCCTATCGCTCAATGGAGTCCGCTTCAAGCGAATATCTGGGACTTCGATCGCCTTTAAGAACATTGCATCCAAAATAGCAAATGAGCTTAAGCTGTAAACAGCAGCATCGTTTTTGGGATCAGGGAAGATTCATATGTGATCTAAGCTTACATTTTGAATGTACTGGTTATGCCTAACATTGATTGGCCTGTGAAACTCCCCATGTAGAGACTGTCCCTATTGCAATAAGGTTATACATAGTTATTCTGAACTGTACAATTTAATTCAGTATGACCTATATTAAAAGAAAACTGTAGCTAAAGAAGTTATGTTCACATGTACAGGTAAGTATATTGAGCATTCTGTTCATTTTATGTTCAAAGAGTTGTATAATAAAAAGGAGGCTTAAAAATTCAGATCTTGTATAGTTGCCTAGAGATCTGCACAGAAGAGTGTTTCACTTTGAGTCAGAAAGATCTTCCCAGTCATTATTTACATTTTTTGTGGTTTTTATAATTCTTACCTCCTATCATGCATTTTTTTAAAACTGCGTCCATAGTAGAAATGCACAAAAAATTGTTTTCACAACTGTAGCATGAACAATTTTAGTTATTTAAAAAATCATATATAAAAATGAATTACCAAGTGAAAAATAGATCAGCTTTTTTATTATACATGGGATTTTCTTCTTACACCTTTCACTTTTACCTTCCCTATAGAGCAGTATTTAGTTTGGAAAAAGAAAACCGATGCAAACATGTTTACAGTGTTGGCTTTCAGTGATGAAGAAGGGGGTTGTAGGAGTGTTTAGCCACTGGATCCTTAAAACATGATGGGAAATAGAAATCACATCTTGGTAACATTTTGTTTGCAAATTCATAAATCTTGCTGCCTGGTCAATGAAGCAAAAGAATAGAAGTACTGTTTGTATTCAGCATAGTGTAAAATATTGTTTGCTTTCTTCTAAAACAATACAAATTCCACTTTGTGAAAATATATCTTTGCATTGAGACTGTTTCATAGCACAAAGTAATCTGAAACTTTGACCAGTTGTCAGAGCTAATAAATGCCACCTCAGGAATTAACTGGTTTTGAAATATTCTTCCCCCCTTCCCCTTCAAAAGAGTCAAGACCGCTCCATATACTTTACAGCTAAGCATACTTTGTTTATAACAATAGATTATCACTTCTGTGACTGTACAAATTTTGTTCCCATATATCTTGTGTTTTAATATTTTGCCCCATTTATTGTATTTATTCCCCATCATTACACCTGTAATGTGCAGCTGTGCATAGGTATTTTGCCTATGGAAGAAGGAATGAAATCCTTCATTAATTAGTGATATAAACTATGTAAAACCACTAGTACTTGGTACATTTTAATATTTGTTATTTTGTACTGAATTAATCATAGAGATTGGTTGTGCAATGTTATTTAATGTCGTAATTACTGTAATTTCAACATATGGGCCCCATCTGCACACTCCTGTGAAGATTAGAAAAGTCATTCAAAATTGTCACTTTATAAGTTCTTTTTTAAGCTGTGGTAAACTCTGTAACCCGAAATTAGAAGGCTGTAAGTGTAGCTAAATGTGCCATTTTGAGAATGGCTTTCTGACAGATGGACTTGACATGCTGTACTGTACTGTGATGTAGCTCTCTCTTCCTGTAACAGTTCTGTTCTGAAATGAACGTGTATTGTTGCCTTAGAAAAAGGATGGTGTTTTGGCAAGAAAGAACTGTACCCCTTTTTATCTGGTGTTCCTTTAAAAGAACAACTTTTTTTTTGACGGAAGTCATCCTAATTCACATTCACTGATGCACTCTATTAAAAACTTACTTGAACTGTTCTTATCCTGTTGTCCTTGTGCTGCTGAATATTTTGAGGCAAGTGCGAGGAGGGTAGCAAAGGGAAGGGGAAAATAAATATATAAAATCAACCCAAGTGTCGCCTCTGGCAGGGAAGAGGGTTTCATTTCTTTCTAGAAGTTGTTGTTCCATTAATGCCCCCCTGGGGTGGTTGTTTTTCAGCTATGAATTAGGGGCTTCAGTCTTCTAACATTTGCCCATTCATTCATTCATCACATCTTTGTCTCACTCATTCTCCAGCGAACTTATGGTGATCTATGGATGGTGATTATCATCCTATTTTATATATTAAAATATTTATTTCACACCTTTCCTTGTGGTTCAAGGTGGCTTATGTATCACAGTTAACACTATTTTCCCCTCACAACACCCCTGTGTGGTAGGATAGATTGATCAGGAGAGAGGCTGATTGCTCCAAGGTTACTCAGTGAGCTTCAGGACCCAAGCAAGAATTCAAAATAAGGTCTTCCGAGGCCACTACAGCACATAGCTTACTTAGTTATTAAATTTGTTTGTCTTTTACCCTACATGGCGCTCAATATATGAAACTGTAGCAATAATAAATTAAAATCAAGTCAAATGCTTTGGTTCATAAGACATTGTAAATGTTCATTGCCCACCCCAAAAGTTAACCCCCCCGAAAGTCAGTCCCTTAATGGAAGTGTGAATACATCTCAAAAAGCTTTGGCATGCCAAAGCCTGAGGTGAAGGGGGTACAGGATAGGTTTCAGGACGTACACACATTCATTTCCCTCTACTATCCACTCTGCTCAAGACAAGTTTTGCAGGATTTTGAAGTTCCACAGTAACATCTCTGAACAGAGAGTAGCAGGGTTTTAAATAACTAGGGGCAAAACAAGGCCAATGTCAATGCAGCCTTATTTATTTGTTTTCACTGTTTCTGTGCCACCCTTCAGAATCCTGCTTACAATTAAAATATCTCCCTTATATATAAAAGCTGAATGGTGGTGGCACTTCTCTAGAACATTCCACGCGCTCCGGAATTGGTTGGCGCCCTGGTGTGTCACTCAGAATCTGTCCCTATCCACTGGCTGCATTGCTTGAGTCTCGCCTCCAACATTCTAAGTTTACTGTTCCTCTCCCCCTGTTTGCTGTTCTGAGGTAAAATGTGTCCAATCTCCAGGTGAGGGCTGGAGATCACTCAGAATTACAACTGCTTTCCAGATGGCAGAGATCAGTTCCCCTGGAGAAAATGGTGGACTGTGTCCTTATATCCTGCTGAGATGGCCCCTGTATGACAGCCAATGTGACGTAGCAGTCAGGGCTTCAGAGCACGGGAGAGGCTGCAGGTGTGTGGGGGATGGAAAGCTGAAGAGTGAGGGGAAAATAAAGGTAGGTTGATGATTGGCTGGGAAGGAGATAGGGTTGCCAACTCCAGGTGGGAAATTCCTGGAGATGTGAGGGATGGAGCCTGGAGAGGGTGAGGTTTCAGGAGGCGTGGGACCTCAGACAGGCACAAAGCCATAGACTCCACCCTCCAAACCAACCATTCCCTTCTGGGGAACAATTGTTGCCAATCTCCAGGTGAGGGCTGGAGATCACTCAAAATTAAAACTGTTCTTTAGGTAGCAGAGATCAGTTCCTCTGGAGAAAATAGTGGACTCAGTGTCATTATACCCTGCTGAGGTCGCCACAGCAAATTGGCAGCTTGCATCATTCTCCTCTCCTCCATTTTATTCTCTCAACAATCCTTTCAGGTAAGTTACGTTGTGAATATGTAACTGGCCCAAGGCTTCCATGACAGACTGGTGATTCAAACCTAGATCTCCCAGATCCTAGTCTGAGAGTTTGACCACTAGACCACACTGGCTTTTGTGGGGTGGCTGCTATTGAACCATAGCAAGCAGCCAGGCCTGAGTGAGTCATGCAAGTCAGGTGGTAACAAATCACCCAGTGGCCGCTGCTGGACCTAGAGCCAGTAAGTCATCCTTTAATGGCCAAAACAGCCCTGGAAAGGGTCCTGCCTTTTAGTGGCAGAAACCAAGGCTTGAAGGCTGGTAGTACTGTTGTGGTTGAGGGCATTCATTTCTTAAAGCTAGAAGCACTGCTTCTGTTTTGGGAGATTTAAACTCCCCCCCTTTAAAAGATTTCAGATTTTCCTGCCAACTTGGGACTTTTTCAGGTTTGTAGAAAGATCTGTCTTCTCGATGGCTCCAGTCTCGGGATTTAAGTATTCACAAATCTGTCTATGTTGAGAATTAGATACTACAAGTGGAGCCCCGCAAGAAACTTGCAGGATGGTAATCCCATTCCTCACACCTTTGCTTCCTCCCCTCTCCCCTTACCTCTTTCTCCCTTCTGCCCTCCTTTCTTAATCTCTCTCTCTCCCCTCCATGTATGTTACTTCCTCTCTCTTTCTTATCCGCTGTTTTTCTGCTTCCCCACCTCCATCACTCTTTCTCTCTCTCTGCCCCCCCACTCTATCATTCTCTCTTTCTGCCCCCATCACTCTCCCAGCCTCCTGCCTGCTGCTTCTCCCCCCCCCCCCCCCAGCAGTGGCAGCACTCTGGGAATCACAATGAATCTCCCAGCTACAGCCATCAATTCACCTTAGGGCTGCCATCTCCAGGTTGGGAAATTCCTGGAGATTTGGGGGTTGAGCTTTGGGACAGTGAGGATTGGGGAGGCAAGCAACCTCAGCAGGGTATAATGCCACAGACTCAACCCTCCAAAGCAGCCATTTTATCCAGGGAAACTGATCTTTGTCACCTGGACAACAGTTGTAATTCTGGGTGATCTCCAGCCCTTGCCTGGAGGCTGGCAATGGTAGTTCTTGTGGTTTGGAGGGCGGAGTCTATGGCATCATACTGGTCTGTAGTTCCTTCCCTCCTCAAATTCTACCCTCCCCAGGATCCACCCCTCAAATGTCCAGGAATTTCCCAGTCTGGAGTTGGCAACACAATTTCCTTCCCACCCAACAGCCAACCTACTTTTATCTGCCTCTGTCTTCAGCTGTCCATCTCCTCACTCCTCCCCCACAGCCCCTACCTAGGAAAATTACAGTCTTCCTCCACAGTGGGGATCAAAGCAGCTTAC
Organism: Gekko japonicus; assembly: GCF_001447785.1. NCBI lineage: Eukaryota > Metazoa > Chordata > Lepidosauria > Squamata > Gekkonidae > Gekko > Gekko japonicus. The sequence continues at coordinate 579,115 of NW_015175360.1, read as the reverse complement.
ATTATTCTCGCCCCCTTTTCATCTGCACAACAACCCTGTCAGGTTGGTTAGGCTGAAAGTATGTGACTGGTCCAAAATCACCCAGTCAGCTTCCACTGCAAGATAGGGATCTGAACCTGGGTCTTGCAGACCCTACTTTGAAGCTCTTAACTGCTGCACCTCACTGGCTTTCATAGGGTGGCTGCTGATGAACAGTAGCAAGCAGCCAGGCCTAGTTGAGTCATGCAAATCAGGGGGGACCTGGCAACTTTAGACTACTGCCAGGCCTAGGCTGGCCAGCCTCCAAGTGGGGCCTGGAGACGGCCCAGAATTACAACTGGACTCTAGACAGCAGATGTCTGTCTCCCTGCAGCGAATGGCTGCTTTGGAGGGTAGATTCTGTGGCATTATACACAGCCGAGGCCTCTCCCTTCCCCAAATCCAGCCCTCGTCACAGCCCACTTCAAAATCTCTAGGAATTCCCCAGCCTGGCACTGGCTCCCTCCCTGATGGCCCTGGCTCCTGCCCTGAAAGCCAAAATAGAACTGGAAAGGGGCCCTCCCCCCTTCCCCTCCTTTTACTGACAGAAATAGTTAGAAGCCCCCCCCCCCCCACAGTCTAATCTCTCACCATTGATGTCTGGAGTTAGTTCCCTGCAGAGGCCATTTCAAAAGGTATTGGGGGGGATTCAACCCTCCCTTAAGAGATTTTTTTTGGATTTTTCTGCAGCCCTAGGAAGACCCATAACTATGTAGGAAAAGCTGTTGGGAGAGAGTGAGCCCTCTGTTGGCAGAAATAAGTATCCACACAGGGGACAACTTGGCTATCTCTCTTCTCTCTTTATATATAAAGCTCATTTTGTGTGAGTCCTGGAACACACACCCACAGGCTTTGGCCAGGAGACCTGTCGATCACAAGGTCTCGCCATCTATTGGTGGCTGCATTGGCAGGGTCTCGCCATCCATTGGTGACTGCTTGCCCATGTGTTGTCAATGTCCCACCCACCCTCTACCAGAATCGCCGCCCAGCCTTTCCGCCTCAGTAAGCTGCAAGGCGGCAGAGGTGGCATGTGCTCTGGCGGCCGAAAGGGCTTGCTTGCCCGGCACCCTGCCTTCTCGCCTCCTTCTCCCCCACCCTGGCGGCTCTTCCGCCCTCCGCAGCGCGCCGCCTGCTGCCCTGACACTCTGCTCCTTCGCCCGGACTCGTGCTCCTCTGCCCCTCCTTCACTCCGCCTCCGTTAGGGGCTGTGGGACGGCTCTGGCTATGGTGCGGCCTATAGGTGGCCTTCTGTCCCACCGCCGACTGCCTGCGGTCCTGGTGGGGACCAGTGCACACCCGGCCCCGCACTCCTCCGCGCCTCCAGGCTGCCTCGCGCTTGGCCAGGGCTCTGGGAGGGGGGGGAGCACACCTCCTCCACAATGCCATGCTCACCCAGGCCCTCTGCTAGAAGCTTGTTGCATTTTGGGCCGCAACGGGCCTGCCTCCTAGTTAGATATATAGACAAGACAAGAAGCGGGGACCTGCGGTACTCGTGGGGGGGAGGAGCTACATATAGAGGAAGCCACTGCAAGTGAGCCTGCTCCCCCTCTCCCCCGCCCCTGCCTGGCCCCAACAGCAAGGACTGCACGGCTCCCAGTTGCCAGGCCCGCCAAACCTTCTCCCCCACCCCCTGCCAGCAACAGCGAGGCCTGTGCAGCTCCCAGCACCAGGCCGGCCAAACCTCTCCCACCCCCCGACGGCGAGGCCCACGTGGCTCCCAGCCGCCGGGCCCGCCAAACCTTCTCCCCCCCAGCAGCGACAGCGAGGCCTGAGCCACCAAGCCTTCTCCCTCCCCCCTGTGGCACCGGTGGCAAGGCCTGAGCGGCTCACAGCCACCAGCCCACCAAGACTTCTCCCTCCCCCCCCAGCACTAGCAGCAGTCGCAGGACAATTCCCAGGGCATTCTCTGCACATGTGCAGGGAACACTCTTACTTTTGGGAGGATTTAAGTATCCCCCGTATAGTTTTTTAAACTCTTCATATTTTTCTGCACACCTGGGGATTGCCCCAAGTGTGCAGGAAAATCTCTCTGCCCCCCAAGTGCCCCCAATGTGCGGATTTAGATATCCGCACAGAGGGGGCCTCTCGACTATTAGTATATAGATTAGAGTTCTGTTCAATGTTGAGAATGTTTAGCATAAACCTGCTCTGTGTTTTAATAGCTTTCCCCTCCTCTTGCCATGAGGATTAGAATCTTGCTCTGTTTATACAGGAATGTTTACATGTGAAAGATTCTATACTGTCTGCATCATAGCATGTGTTCTTTCAACAAGCACTGTGGCCTTGGAGATTTTTTTTTAACTCCTTGATAATCCACATATAAATTTGACATATAATGTTAAAAGTAATGTGCCTAAGGGTTTTTGGTTGTTAAAGAGGGGCTAGCAAACAACATCTCTGTAAGTTTGGATTCTGCCACACACACAAGTGGCCTTGTACAATGTTTCTTTGGTCATGCATTTTTGTTCTATTTCAAAGGTGATCCTTAACAGGTTTTTATCTCAGTACTGGAGACCTCAACAGCAATAGTGGGGTGGGGTAGGGAAGGAAGTCAGAAGAATTTTTTTTACTGACAGCTCCTGCTGTGAAAAATTCTTAATATCTTGATAATTAAAAGAACAGTCTTAATGCAGTGGCTGGACAGCGAGGCGTGGGATAATACTTAATGACTTGGTAATGGCTTTAGTACATGCATCCAAGGAAAACAGGATAAGCTTATTAATGAATTCCTGCCAGCAAGGCGCTGAACTTAAAAGAGGAAATAGCATACAGTTGTAAAAAGGAGAGGTAGTGAGGATTTTTTTTTTCATATCTAGTTTCTCTGTGCCTAATGACACTGAGTTAAATACTGTTAAGTTTATACTTATAAAACTGACATTGTTTCGCTATTATATGTGTATGTGGAGAGGAGATTTCTTTAAGCAGAATGCAAGTAGATCTCCAGGTACTCTGGAGGGAAGGTATACAAGCCTAATGAATGCAGCGTCACCCCTCCTCCATTATTGAAAATGGGAGTTTCCAGGGTTCAAGTCATGAGGTAAGGTGCTTACAGTCCACATTCTTTCCTGTCCCTCCCCATTCCACTGAGCCCTTCCCCCACTGACACAGTCATCCAGTAATAATATAAGGGAAGTGTCCTTGTTGTGGGAACTGTGTCCTTTATGCCTGTACAATTATATCATGGTATCCACTTGGGTGAACTGGGCATCGAGGTTTGTTTGTTTGTTTGTTGGGAGGGTTTGTTTATATGCTTCTGGACAATTTTTTTAAAAAATCACTGAAAATGTACAGTGCCTGTGTAGGGTTGCCAACCTCCAGGTGGGACATGGAGATATCCTGGAATGACAAAGGATCTCCAGGCAATAAAGGTCATTCCCCCTGGAGAAAATGCTAGCTTTGGAGGGTGGACTCTATGGCATTATATACCATTGAGGTCCCTCCTCTCCACAAACCGCACCTTCCCTAGGCTCCATCCCTCTAAATCTCCAGGTATTTCCCAACCCAGAATTGGCGACCACATACCCACTGGAATTTAAAGAGGCACAGCTCCAACCATCCTGTAACAGTTGTATCCTATGGATCAGGCCATCAACATCAGCTCTACTTTCTTGAGGGAAGATCTGTATTTTCCAAGGGAACAAATTTAAAAGGGCTCAGAGATACTTGTGAAGGCTTGCTGAATGCTAGCAGCTCAATTTAATGGCAGAGTTCGCATGCCCAACTCTGTTGGATCCTGGCCTAAATGATAAAAAAGGGAGAAATCTGGTTTGCATTACTGTTTGCAGAGTTCTCAGAGGAACACAGAAGTCTGGCGGCGAGGAAAAGAATTCAAGCTGTTCTCCTAACAATACCATGTATCGCGTGTTGTTGTTTTTTCCTCTCAGCCTGCATCGGCTCTTTAGACCGGACTGAAGTGCTTTCTCGGTGCGAGGGGAAGCGGTGCTGTAAATAGTTTGGAGCTGGGCCTTTGAGCAGGGTGGTGGCTCAACCCGTTCCTCCAGGCGGGGAGGCGGGCGGGCTTTGGCGGGGGCCCAGCCGAGTCCCAGCCTGCTCCGAACGTCTCTCTCGAGCTCCACCGGTGGCCTCCCTCAGCCAGGCACCGCCTGACCTTAGGCGGGGAAGAGCAAAGGTGCCTCTGGCTTTCGCAACCAGAGGCCGTCCGAGCATGATGACCGTCGGCGGGGCCAAGGTGGGCGTGGGGGGGACCCTGAGAGCCCGGGGGCTCCGGCGGGGGGGCCCCGCAGAAGACACGACCGCCATCCTCGAGGAAGAAGAGGAGGCGGAGGAGGAGGCGCAACAAGGGAAGCGGGCGCCGGAGGGCCACGCCGAGGAAGGCTCCGGGGGCTCCTCCAAGCGAGTCGCGTTTGCCATCCTCCCGGACAAGTACGAGCCGCTCGGCGCCGACGTGGAGCAGCAAGCGCAGCGAGCCGAGCGCAAAAGTAGAAAGCGCAGGAAGAAGCTCAGGAAATACGGCAAGGTGAGGGGCAAGCCGTGACGAGGGGAGAGGAGAAGGCTGGGGACGGGCGAGTCGGAGCTGCGCGCCAGCGTGGGATCCAGAGCGATCCCTAAGATCCAGAAGATCTCCGGCGCCTCCAACGACTGTGCTGCTTATATGGCTGGCGAGAATCGGGCTCTGGGTCGTCCCGTCTCTGCCACCTTCGGTTGCTGAGCTTGGGGTCAAGCTGCAATCGCCCTATAAACAAATAGAAAACCATGTAAGCAAGGGAGGTTCGTGCAGTCCTTTTGGGTGAAGGGGAGTGCCCAGAAACCCCTACCCATGAGTCACGATCAGTGGACGTGCATTAATCTAATCTAAACATTCTCCAAGTTCAAGTTTATGGTTGAAGTTTAGTAGGCGTCGCTCATTGGGAGTGGAGGGAGGCGGGAGGACGTTAGCTTTTCGGTTTGTTTGGACGGTTGACACGATTGTGCTTGCCAAGCTGGAAACAGAGGCTTTTCAGAAGCAGACAACTGGAGGATTCCTCCTGTGGTAGCTTTGGCTTCAGTTCAGCATATATTTGAATCAGGTGTCAAATATATACAAAACTGAAATTCATTCGGGAATAGGTCTTAACACCCAGGGCCCAGCATCACCTGTTGTTGTTTTTTAAATCAAAACGGAGGAGCCAGTCATTAAGATAAACAGGGCAGTGCATTACAAAAAAAATTGGGTAGCATCGCTGCTTTAGTGTAAAGAAGCCCCAAAGGACCACTATTAACTAGCACCAATGCAGATTAGAGTCTTTCCTCAGTTCGCAAGGATCCTGCAAACAAACTGTGTTACTGCAGCAACAAGAGGAGTCTTATGGCTCCTTAAAGGCTAAAAGTGTACAATGCAATAAGCCTGTTAGGTTTTAAGGTGCTATAGAACTCCTTTTTTCTTTTCTAAATGATTAGAAAAATCTCCATTTACCACGCATTAGCCATCCTAGTAGCCCTGACTCCGGTAGCCCAGGCTACTAGCCTGATCTCTCAGATCTCAGAAGCTAAGCAAGCAGTATTTGGATGGGTGACCACCAAGGAATACAAAGGTCATGGCGAAGAGGCAGACAATGACAAACTACCTCTGAACCTCTCTTGCCTTAAAAACCCTGTGGGGTCACCATAAGTCAGCTGTGACATAACAGCAAAAATAACAACCACCACCATCCTAGTAGTAGAAAAGAACAAGAGTCCAGTAGAGCCTTAAGGACTAACGAAATTTGGGCAAGGTAGGAGCCTTCAAGAGTCACTGCTCATGAAAGCTCACACCCTGCCGCAAATGTTGTTAGTCCTTAAGGTGCTACTGGACTCTTGCTTTTTCTACTGCTACGGACAGACTAACACTGCTATCCATCTTGATCTGTAACCATCCCAGTAATCATTCTGTGTACCCAAAATTACGTTCTTTTACACCACATGGTTGGGGGGTGGGGGTGGAAAGTGCCATCAAGTCATATCCAATTTATGGCGATTCTGTAGGGCTTTCAAGGCTAGACACATTCAGAGGTCATTGGCCATTGCCTGCCTGTGTATACCAGCCCTGGACTTTATTGGTGGTCTCCCAAGCGTAGCTTTTAAGGTAGAGCTTGCCTGGGCCATCCAGGTCATAAGAACATAAGAGAAGCCAATTTTGGATCAGGCCAATGGCCCATCCAGTCCAACACACTGTCACACAGTGGCCAAAAATACCAGGTGCCATCAGGAGGTCCAGCAGTGGGGCCAGGACACTAGGAGCCCTCCCACTGTTGCCCCCCCCAAGCACCAAGAATACAGAGCATCACTTGCCTCAGACTGAGAGTTCCTATCTATACCTTGTGGCTAATACCCACTGATGGACCTCTGCTCCATGTGTTTATCTAATTCCCTCTTGAAGCCGTCCATGCTTGTAGCTGCCGTCACCTCCTGTGGCAGTGGATTCCCTGTGTTAATCACTCTTTGGGTGAAGAAGGACTTCCTTTTATCTGTTCTAACCTGACTGCTCAGCAATTTCATCAAGTGCCCATGAGTTCTTGTATTGTGAGAAAGGGAGAAAAGTACTTCTTTCTCTATCTATTCTATCCCATGCATAATCTTATAAACCTCGATCATGTCACCCCTCAGCCGTCGTTTCTCTAAGCTAAAGAGCCCCAAGCGCTTTAACCTTTCTTCATAGGTGGTCTCCCAAGCGTGTTCCAACCCTTTTATCATTCTAGTTTCTTAACCACTACACCAAACTGGCTAAGCAAACTGGACTCCAAACAGACCCGTTGCCAGAGCGACGCGTAGCGTCACATCCTGGCGGCAGCGGTGCAACGCGTATCGCTGTCCCCCGCGGCAGCCCTAGGTGACAAGAACTGTACACAGTATTCCAAATGAGGTTGCACCATCAATTTGTACAGGGGCATTATGATACTGGCTCAGGATAGAAGCCGCAGTGACTTAAAGGTTAAGATGCTGAGCTGTAGACCAGAAGGTCTGTAGTTTGCCAGTTTGAGACCCTAGTGCTGCATGACGCACTTAGCTCCCGTCTCTAGCGCCAGCTCCTGCCAACCTAGTAGTTCGAACGCTTCAGTGGGAAGGTAACAGCGTTCCGTGCGCCTCGGCGTTTAGTCACGCTGGCCACATGAGCACAGAAACGTCTTCAGACAGCGCTGGCTCTTCGGCTTGGAAATGGAGATGAGCACCGCCCCCTAGAGTTGAATACAACTAGCTTTCGAGCAAGGGAAACCTTTACCTTTTATAAGATAGAAGTACCACCCCTTAATCCTGGACTAAAAAACAGTAATATAGATAAGCATCCCTTTTACACCCATAAAGGTGACTGCATTAAAAGGTATTGGGGGGCACTGATTACCCTGCCTGGAAGGATGGTACAAATATGTAAAAAAGTACAACAAACAAATGGATGTACATTAGGTAGTCTTGAGAACAAAAGGGCATGGGCTAAGGAATCTCTAACAGGCATGCAACCATCTCGAGTATGTGCAGGAAAATACCAGGAATCAAAAAATGGTTCATTTATTCATGGATGGCTTTGGGTGAAATGTTTTTCCCCAGGCCTCTGTTCCCCATCTGAAAAATAAAAATAACTCTGTAGTGGTTAGAGTACTGGACTAGGATCTGGGAGAAAAAAATGTCCCTTTAATAGAGGCTTAATGTGTAGGAATGAGCATTTCTAGTTTTTCATGGCATGCAGGTATATAACATTACCTAGTAAATTTTTGCCATTAGGTCTGTTAACAGTCTTCATATGGGTGAGCCAATGATACTGCAGAGGTGTCTGGAAGGTAAGATGGATCTGGGTAGAGCAGTACTGAGACGGTTCCAGTCTGTCCAGTGAGATCCAGCGTGGTGTAGTGGTTAAGAGTGATGGACTCTAATCTGGAGAACCGGGTTCAATTACGCACTCCTCCACATGAAGCCAGCTGGGTGACCTTGGGTCAGTCAAAGCTCTTTCAGAGCTCTCTCAAGTCTAGCTTGCCACTTTAGTGGTGCATAATGCTAAAGGGATAGAACTTAAGGCTGCCAGACAATCTTTGGATCTCCTGGCTATACTACACACATTGCCATAGGATAATTATAATTAATTATTAGTCTGTCCTGTCAGACTGTCCACAAAAGGTTGCAGTGGGAGATGCTGAATTGTTCCTGTGGGAGCTACGCAGTGGCAGGCAGCAGCTGCCTGCTTGGCTGAATGTCTCTCGCCTTGAAAATCCTGTGGTGTTGCAATAAGTTGGTTGCAACTTGACAGCAGCCTTCCACCACCAAGGCCCCTTAATGAGATCATCCACAGTTGCTGAATAGGCTGTTCTCAATATGCTGTAGATTATCCTGAATAAGCCATCAGCTGCTGCTGTCTCTGTCCTGACCCAGTGACTGAATCCAGTGGCCACGTGGCTGCAGGAGAGCAAACTGAAGCTGCATCCAGAGAAGACAGAGATGATGCTGGCTGGAGAGGAGAGGTGATTCCAGACAGGACAGAGATGACATTGGCTGTTTTACTTGGGAAGGTTCTCCCTGTCTTCAATGGTGTACAGCTTTTGCTGATAGTGTTAGAGGGTAGCTGTGTTGATCTGCCATAGAGCAGCTAGATTCCAGTCCAGTAGCATCTTGGAGACAAATGGTTTTTAGCGTATGAGCTTTCGAGAATAAAAGCTCCCTATCTGACAAATGGAGCTTTTACTCTCAAAAGCTCGTATGCTAAAAATCTTGTTGGTCCCTAAGGTTCTACTGGACTGGAAACTAGCTTTGGTTTGAGACTCTCTTAAGATCTTGGGAGTCTTGCTGGATCCTGGTCTCCTGTTGGAGAAACAGGTGTCACTGAGGGCAAAAATGCTTTTCCTCAGCTACATGTAGTTAGGAGGCTTACTCCCTATTTGCAGACTCCTGAAATGGCTGCAATGGTCCATACTTAAGTAACCTCAAGTCTGAGTGGCTGTAATGTGCTGTACATGCGGCTGCTCTTGAAGACAGTCTGGAACCTGCAGCTGGTGCAAGATGGGACAGCTTGTTTGTTATGTGTGATTAGCCAGCAGGAGCACATTGCTCCTATTTTGAGATCCTTTCACTAGTTGCCAGTTAGTTTCCAGGTTCAGTTCAAGGTACTGGCACTTACCTTTAAAGGCCTTCGTGATCTGGGGACCACATGACTTGGGGCTCCTACCTTCCTGGCAATGATCCTGCAGAACAGAGCTGTTCCAAAGAGCTTTGGAGGCAGCCTGAGCATGGGCAAAGAGGACTGGTGAGGGCATGAGGTGTGCGCGCATAGGTCTTTTAAAATGTTTTATGTCTACTGTTTTGGATGTTTATGAAATTGTTTTGATGGTATGGTTACCGCCTTGGGTCCTGAAATGTTCAGGGGAAAGGCAGACAAATAAATATTTTAAATAAATAAATATAACATCCTGTTAAGCCTTTATGAAAGGAACAGGACATTTTTTCTCTCCAGACAATTGGTGGTCCTAAGGATTGCTGGGGTGAGGAACCATCTTGTAATCCACTTTGGGTCCTCGCTGGGGAGACAATTGGGGTGTAAATAAATAGAAATAGATGTTAATGTGGGCAGGAATACATGAAGTTGTCTTATATTGAATCAGATTCTTCGTCCACCATGGTCACTGTTGTTAGGCTCTCAGGTGGAGATCGTTGTTGTCAGATTCCTGAAACTGGAGATGCTGGAGGTTGAACCTGGGACCTGTTGTCTGCAAAAAAATAAATAAATGCTCTACCACTGAGCCACAGCCCCTCCCAGATAAAATGGGAGTAGCTATGTATGCTGTCCTGAGCTCTTTGGAAGAAAGGTGGGATTAGGGGGGGAAAGTACCAATACAGTGCAATAATTTTTCAGCATTTTGGGTTAGGTCTGTGTGAGACCTTTTGGACAAATCTTTTTTTGTGTGTGTGCATGTGCCTGGAAGTCATGATCGACTTCTGGCGACCCCTAATGGGGCTTAGACATTTCAGAGAGGTGGCTTATTATTGGCTGCCTCTGCATCCCAGCCCTGGTATTGCTTAGAAGTCTCCCTTCCAAGTACTTGCCAAGGTTGGCACTGCGTAGCTTCTGAGATATGACGAGATATCTTTTGGACAATTCTTGAAGCAGAAGGGTGCTTTTCCAGCACAAAACAGAATTTTCTTTGCCAAAGAAATAATTAGTTAAATCTGATGATGGAGTTGGTGAATTGTTCTCTCCTGTTTAGAAGAACCAAGTTCTATCAGAGCGCTAATGAAGCTGGTGTTCACACAGATCAAAAGAGAGCTCTGTCATTTCCATCTTGCAAAGACTCTAAGCTCCTCCATGTGACAGATGCTTTGCATTTCTTTGTGCTGCGTTTCTCTTGGCATCCTTATTGTGACAGCATTCCAATTAGGAAGAAGTATGAGGCCTGACTCCCCCTCCCCCAATAGTAGCAAAGAGCTTAAATGCAGAAAACTCCCCTTCCTTTTAGATCCGAGGCACAACTGCTGGTTTGCTGCTGGAGCTATCACTGAAATCAGTCTTTTACTGTAGGTATTCTTCAGGGAGGCTTGATGTCAAAGCAGCGGTATTTCCATTCTTTCCAGGGAAACCCAACCTCCCAATATAAACTGGTCTACAATTCAGTGGCTCTATTTCTCTTTCCAAATAGAAGTAAAAGGTCTACCAAGCTCAACAATTCTCATACTTTTGCAGAAGAAAAGTGTAACGAACAGTATAAATTAAAGCCGATAGAAAGGGAGAAAACTGACAGCACAGTGGTTATGTTGAAACTGTTTTCCAGGAAAAAAATTGTTCGATACATCCATCCATTTCACTGAAAAGAAGATTTCTGAAGCAACTACAATTTGTACTCTGTACAATTTTACTACAAAGTCTCTGTGGCTGGCTGGCTGGCTGGCTGTGTAGTCAATGTGAGCTGGGGAGAAATTGTGGCGAAGGAAGATATTCTAGTGAGGAGTGAGAGTGGCACACAGGAGGGGAAGAAAAATTAAGTGCTTCCATCCCCATGTGCAGATCCCTGTGGTATAGTTGAATTGCTAGGTATTCCAGTTTGTTATTAAGCTTGCTAACTTCAGGTTGGGGAGCTCCTGAAAATTTGGAGAGTGGATCCTGGGAGGGTCAGAGTTTGGGGAGGGACCTCAGTAGGGTATAATACCATAGAGTTTTAATTGTATTTATAGAAAATTCTATGTAAGCCACCCTGAGCCCGCATTGGCGGGGAGGGCCAGAATATAAACTGAATTTAAATAAATAAACAAACTGAATTAAATAAATAAATAATAGAGTCCACTGTCTAAAGGATCCATTTTCTCCAGGGGAATTCTCTCTGTGGTCTGGAGATCAGTTGTAGTTCCAGGGAATCTCCATACCCCACCTGGAGGCTGGCAATCCTGTTTGGTGTCTAGATGCCCAAATGAGCAGAACTGCACAACTCCTCTACGAGTGGGTCCAAATCTGTCTAGGTATTTTTGTTCCACTCTTCCTTTATGGAATTCAGGGCATTGTACCTGGTTCTCTGCTCGTATTTTATCCTCACAGCAACCTTTAAAGGTATGTTATGTGTTTTTGACAGTTTTTTAAAAAAATTCTGACTAATGAATGAAATTGTCATAGGAGGCAACATCCCTTCTGTTTATCACCACCTCTGATGGGAGAAAGAGGGGGCTGTATTCCCAGGGACCTGGCAAGATGGGCTTTTCTCCTATATAAGTCCTGTTTTTTTCTGGTGGAGGTGCAGCATGGAGGAAGAGGCTTGTTCTAGAATGTTTTGCATTTAATAATTTATTTTAATTTTTTACATTCAAAAATAAGTGCTGCTTTGGAATTTGTCCTCCATCCTTGCATAATACCATTTTTCTTTTCTCGCACAAACAGAGTGGTACTAGAGTTGTTTATTTATTTACTTACTTCATTTAAAATCTCCCTTTCTCCCCAGGGGGGACCCAAAGTGGCTTGCAGTGTTCCCCTCTCCTTCCTTTTATCCTCACAACAACCCTGTGAGGTAGTTTAGACTGAAAGTACATGTCTGGGCCCAGGTCACCCAGCAAATTTCCCTGGCAGACTGGGGATGAAGAGAAATTTCCTGCTTCCCCCTCCCTCTATAGCTTGTTGTGCCCTCCCCTCGAAATCACGTTGTCAGTGGACCCCTGGGGACAGTGTGGATGCGTGTGTGAAGCAGTGCTCTGCAGTGGAATTGCCAGAACACACACACACACAGTTTCAATGGGTGGAAGTGGATTCTACAGGCAGGAAAGGAAGTTGTGATTCAAGCCACTGTGTAATAAATATCTAGATGTGTGTGAAGTCTTGTATCTTATATGAATTAGCTGTAGGGCTGTTGACCAACTCCATCTGATTTCAGCAGGCACAGCCAACAAAAGCGAGTTTTGTGTTTGATCTCAATCTGCAGCCTTTTGCTACAACTCTTGGTGAGAGAGTCACATCCTGCCTTACAAATACTGCTGCATTGTATAGAGGGTTTAAGCTCAAGTGGGGGGCTGGGAGTGTTGTGTATCTGTTTTGGGAAGGGCTTTGGTCCTTGCTGAGATGAGGGTTCCATTGTTCTGGCCAAGGTACAAACGTTTTATTGTACCATCTCTGCCAAGTCAAATGATGTGATGTAATGTTCCCAAGGTCAGGGAGGAGATCTGGTGATAAGTGCCATTTCCATGACCAATGGCTGTGGATAAGAGAGTGCCAGCCTGCAGGTTTTATACCTTTCTCTTCCATGCCAAAGGGGAAGCACTGAACAGGAGATCTGCATCTTGTGCATGTGACCTCATGATTCTATGTATAGGTGTGTTTAGTCTGCAAGAATAACTGAACATCCCTTGATATTTGGCATAATACCCTGGTTACGGAGGTGTGCTGGGTGCAATCATTGGTGTATCCCATTTGAATTGCTCATTTGCACAGCACAGCAGGTCCTGGGATCAGGCTGTAAGTAAGCCCTTCAGTCAATTGGAAGGTTAATGGGAAAGGAAAGGGACCTTGAAGACATTGATTGACAGTGCCCTAAGAAGCCAACACTTCTATCCAGTCCGTTTGGCTGAATGCAAGATGGCTGTAGGAAATCCAGGATGTGACTCTTCATTCCTAGGCAAATTCTTTTGAAAATATTTGGTAATATCCCTTTTAGAATAAGGACTGGGAATCATCCAACCACCCATTTTATCAGCATGACAATTTCATCCCATCTTTCCTTCAGAGAACTCAGGGTGGTGTACATCATTGTTTCCTCCACTTTTATACTCACGACAATCCTGTGTGGTAGGTCAGACTGAGACAAACTGGCCCCAGGTCACCCAAGAAGCTTTCATGTCAAAGTAGGGATTCAGTCCTGTGTCTCCCAGATCCTAGCCTTCACAATTACACCACACCAGCTGTCATCTGTGCATCACATGATTGCCTGAAGCTTCCTTCATATCTTGTCTCTTCCTTTTTAACACTGTCTTTTTAACACATGAAGACAATAGCCCAAGAAGTCTGAGCTATGATATAGGTTTTTACCTTTGCTGTGCATTATTGGAACCCATTCCTACGAACCCATTCCAGAAGTTGTTACCAAGGGATGATCATATGATCAGCGTGCCTCGGAAGTCAGGCACTGCATGTTTATGCTCAGAAACCTCCATCCCCGTTAGCTGATGTCAAGGGGGAATATTTATCATAAGATAAGAGCTGCAGTTATCGTACAACAAACATGTCGGTGTGATGCAGTCTCTTGTTCAACAGATGGCCTGGCCATATTGAAAAATGTACTTGCCTATCCCTCCCTTGAATTACTCCCCCCTCCATCAGTTCTCTCTGCAGGAGTGTGTTGTTTCTTCATCTTTCTAACTCACGCAAAGATCAACAAGGGAGCTCTAATCAAAATCTGCTGTGATGATCTGGCCCATGGCCAATCGAAACAGACAGTTAAGTTGTATAATACAGCCCTGAGGCAACCTAGAGGAAAGGAAATGGCTAGGGTTGAGGAGAGTTTCATTCCAAGTGCCTTCAGTGCCAAGTATTTGCAGCGCCAGTGCAACAACCATGTCAGAGAATGAATAAACCGGGTCCAGGTCACGGGCTTTTCATTCTTTATGGATTTGTTTAGGTGGTGCTATCCACATACATTGCATTTGTGACTTTGTTCACCAACTCTCTAGTTTTCATGTTCATGTGTTCCTTATCGCCTTCATTCGTTTCCATTCTTTACCAGCATTTATCTTTCTTTTTATTTCCATTGGTTTCAGTGAGAAGCACATTCCCGACTGGGAAACCTTTTCTTTCCTGTCTTGGCCAAATTTCAGGCCAGTAGTTAAAAGTGTCACTATTTTGGAGGTTGTGAAAATCCCACTGGCAGAGTAGAGACAGGAGGGCTTTTGTCTTTCTTTGCTAGACTTCTCAAGTGAAATGTGTGCAGGGGGGGCCTGGAGCTCGCAGGTAAGGAGAGCTGACCTCTGGCTTCGCCATACCAGGCTGTGGTCAGCTGACTTCCAGTTTTGGACTTGAGCTAGAAGCAAAATACTGCAACCAACCAATCAAATACAGCAAGGTCACAGGGAAGGGGTGCCAGGGAGGGCTTGGCTCCCCTTGCCTACAAACATTCTCCATTTCGCTTTAGAAACAGATCGCCAGCCTGCCCCTTCTTTACATGGGAATGGAAGGATACTGAGATAAAAATATGCGGACTGCCCTTTAGGCCTGGGATTCAAAAGTATACCTATCTTCTCACTGCAGCCATGATCCAACGCTCTGTAGCTCTTTTTAAATAAAATTAAAGCTTTTGAGAAAACGTGGAGCTTTGTCACTGGTATCTTATATAGAGATCTCGGATCTTTCCTCAACATAGAGTACAGAGGAGGGCAACCAATGTGATTAGGGGGTTGGAGGACCTTCTAGGGTCCCCAGGTCCCTTGGACCTGCCAGCAGGGAATGGGGTGTATGAACTTATCGGGAGTGGGGAGGAATGCTGAAAATAAACACAATGTGCCTACACAACCTGGAAATGAAGCAGGGACATTGGGGGGCGATGCTCTGGTTTTGGGGTAAACTTCTACCATATAGTTTTGCCCCACCCCAAGATCCCTGACATGCCTATGTAACTTCTGGGTCACATAGGCATGTCACGTTTATTTCCAGCTTCTTGCCTGTTTGGGAGGGTAATTGGGTGGTGGTGGAGAGGAGCACCCAAAACCAGGAGACACCCCCCCACACACACCTGCACCTTCTTTATGAGGAAAAGTGGAAGAGTCTGGGACTTTTCAGTTTAGAAAAGAGATGACTAAGAGGGAGGGGAACATGATAGAGGTTTATAAAATTATGCATGGGGTGGAGAGAATTGACAAAGAAATTCTCATTTCCCCAAAATACTGGAACTCGAGTTCCAATTAAGCTGGTGTGCAGTAGGTTCAGGACAACCAAAAGGAAATACTGCTTTATATAGCGAGTGATTAAACTGTGGAATTTCCTGCCAGAGGATGTAGTGATGGCCACAGGAATGAACAGCTTTAAAAGGGGATTAGATAGATTCATGGAGGATGTCTGCCAATGGCTTCTAGCCATGGTGACTAAGGGGAACCTCCATATTCAGGCAGTAATCCCCTGAATCCCAGAGCTAGGAAGCAACATCATGTTGTTGGCCCTTCAGAGGAACTGTTTGGCCACTGTGTGAGACAAAATGCTGGACTAGATGGACTATTGGTCTGATCCAGCAGGGCTCTTCTTATCTGTCACATCTCATCTGATTTGGCCCTGCCTTTCACTGGAGAGGAAAGTGTCTCCCTCTATTCCCTCTCACCCCCACAGCAGCAAAGAAGCAAAGTATTTCCCCTGCTTCCTTCAGGTGCACTGCTTGTTGCTAAGAGAAGGTGAGCAAGGTAACCACCCCCCAGTCTGAAGGTGTCAGAGAACAAAATGGCAAGCAAAGAGGACCCACTTCTGCCTGTACAGAATCAAGGAAACCCTCCCTGAGCCAAAGACAATACCATAATGATTGATGTATATTGTAAGCACTGTGTATAAAAACGCTGATGGTGCTGTTCAGCTGCAATATATATTATCTCCTCTGGTTGGAAGAAGCCACCATCAGCTTGAACCAGCTTGACTTGACTTACATTTGTCAGAAATCGTTTAGTTAATATTAGATCAAAGAATGAGTCAGACCAAAGGAACAACATTCTGATTAGCTTGAGTTCATCTGCAATATATATATTATCTCCTCTGGTTGGAAGAAGCCACCATCAGTTTATCTGTTGAGTATCTCTCTCTCCCCCTCATTGTCCCTCCTGCTTCTCTTTACTGTGAAAAGCAAAAAGTGGCTGTGATAAGCAAAGAGTGAGGTGCCAAACAACCACCATGAGTGACGTTTGCAGTTTTTAGCAGTCAATTTCAGTATCATTCCAACACTCTCACTTTTAATTTGTTTTTTTTAACTGGTAGTTATTTCATGAGCGAATATCCAAGTGTTCCCCCTAGGAAGAGGACAAAGCTATTGTAACATTTTGGTATGGGATGTCATCTTGTAGTAATTTTTTGTTTCGTGTTGTGAATATTAAATTAGTCATAAAAATGTGCTTCTTGAAGATACTTCTGGGAATGGGTCAGTTAATCGATGTTTTGAGCTGGCTTTGATAATTGCTTTTACTGTATTTATTGTAATCTGTTTGAATTTGTAAGCCCCTATGAGGGTCCTTTGAGATACAGAACCGGGTAAAAGAGCTAAAAATAAAGTAAAATGGAAAGTGTCTCCTGTAAGGGAATTGCATGGAAAACAAAGATGTAAAACAATTCTGATATCAGAAAATTATATTCACATGGTATGGATCTGACATGTAGTAACTATATTGTATTTTTATCCTGCTATTATGGTCCCTCACTGCAATTTCATTGTCAGAATAACCCTCTGAGGTAGGCTAGCCTGTGTCTAACCCAAGTATAATAATGTTACAGTGCAAGAATTAATCATCCAGTCAGCTTCATGCAGTACTCTGTGGCACTACACAGAGGCCTTTCTGTCCTGCATGATCAAAAGGTACTGTGAGAATTCAGCCTCAGCCAACCCCTTTTTCTTACTGCTGTGGAAACCCTTGTTAAATAGAAGTGCTTTCCTGTTCCTTAATGGCTCTTATTTGTCTTTCTGCTTATCCAGAATGTGGGCAAAGTGCTGCAAAAAGGATGTCGTTATGTGGTGCTCGGCCTGCAAGGCCTAGCCAATGCCTACTCATCGCCCTTTGGTGTGGCTGTTTCGGTAGCAACGCTGTTTCGGTAGACTGACGGTCTACTCCTTTCAAGATGGAAGAAGAAAGAAGCCATCGCGGAGGTGCATATGCCACCTTTGGAAATGACGGCATTTCAGCAATAAGAAATGGATCAAACCAGGACGTTTGGAGGGCTTGACTTGAACCAGTTCCTTACATTTGTCATTTGTCAGAAATCGTTTAGTTAATATTAGATCAAAGAAATGAGTCAGACCAAAGGAACAACATTTTCATTAGCCTGAGTCAGATCTTGTCCTTTAAAAAGAGAGTCAGAGTGCCCTTTTGTCAAAGTCTTGGATTACAGAGGAAGAGGGGGAAAGAGAGAGAGAGAGAATGGTTAAAATAAAGAAGAAAATAGAGGGAAAGAAAGATCTGGTATTCCACAGGGGGAGTCTTCCTTATCACTGTTTTTCCATGTCAGGGAAAGCTGCACCTGTGGTGTCTCTGTGTACTATTGGTATAGAGGGAACACTGCCAGAATTGGGCCAGCCTCAGGAGAGATTGGAGAAGTGAGACTGCTTTATCAGAAAGGGGGGAAAGGCAAGGCAAAAGCTTAGGAACATCTACTGTGTTTCAGACTCTGAGTCCAGTTACCTTGCAGCCTGGTTCTCATTAGGAGGTAGGCCTCCATAGTAGGATTGCCGGGCTGACACTTGGCGAGACCTAGATCTTTAGGGAGTTCACAGAAAGGAAACTTCCTCAGGTGCGCCTTCTCTTCAGATATTATGGTAAAAGCCACACTGGTGAAATTCTCTATTATTCCCAAATAATAAAATAATAATCCTTTGAAGACAAGCTCTCAGAACATGGGCTTGGAAAATCTCTTAGCGAGGCAAAGGGGCAGTTACTGAGGAAGCTAAATATCCGAACACATGAAACTGCCTCATAGCGAATCCTACGATTGGTCTATCAAGGTCAGTATTCTCTACTCTGACAAACAGTGGCTCTTCAGGGTCTCAGAAGGGGTCTTTCACATCACCTACTGCTTGATACTTGTAACTGGAGATGCCAGGGATTGAACCTGCAAAGCAGATGCGCCACAGCCGAGCCATGGCCCCTTTCTTTGACCCCTTCCAGTATGCCTTGACCAGACTGGTAGTCCAAGCGCCTTCACTGTAAACCAGTACTGTGTAAGAAGCAAGGTGTCCTACATCTTATATTAGTAGATTGGGTTGGATTCTGTTTCAAGCTTATTGACAAAGGGCAAGATATGGATGAAATAATAAAATGGTATCTAGTATAGTCCAGCCCTTTCCATAACCATGGTATTCCTTTCAGAATGGACAAGGAGTGGGATTGTAGCAGCAAGTTTGGCTACCAAGCCATTCCTGCAAGTTGGCTACCAACATTCATCGGAATTGTTCATAGGGTATGTACATTTGCATAGTGTAGAGTCTGACAAAGGGAGTTTTGACTCTTGAAAGCTCATACCCCACAAACCTTGTTGGTCTATAAGGTGCTACTGGACTTGAATCTAGTTGCCATGGAGTCTGTGCATGTGGAGCTCTCTCCATGTGCTCAGGAACATTATCACAAGCAGAGACCAAGGGGGGCAAGGTAGAAAGAGCCTGTAGAGCAAATACGTTAAGATGTTTCAAGCCACGTGAACCATATGTTTAGATGCTTCAGCAAATCAAGCTATATGAACCTGTAAAAAACAAGACACACACCATGTTTATGTTCACTAAGGAAACTGCTGTGGGTATGGGATACTGAGTAGCAGTATAGTAATTTCAAGAGTTGTCTGTATATGTAGGACTGGGAAATCTGCTCACAGCATGTAATCAAGGTGGTCTCTATGCCAATGCTTAGACACCAAAAATAAGATATCACAAGCACATCTCACTGTGCAATATATTAAGCACTAAGCTAGATTTCTGGGGCTAACAGTCTTGATGCGATTGAAAGGAGAGGTACTGTGTGTGATGTAGACAGCAGATGAACCAAAATTTTGCATTCCCAAATCATAGCTGATAAGTACTTTTTGATACTCACACTTTCAGTCTTGAAGTATTTATGTGAGAACATGTTTATTTTGAAACAAAATACCATAGGGCTGGGGTTTTGACCTATTGTTAACAAATTTGTGTATTAAGAAGAAAGACTTGTGTTCCAAGGAAAATTAAATGTTAAGTAGATTTAACTACAGAACAATATGAGTGTAAACTGGTTTTCATTAATGAGTTTTCTTTGACTGAACAATGTAAACTTTCTTGAACAATGTAAGATTTCTCACACAAGTCTTTCTGTCACACCTGTCTTTATTTTATTTTACTGAAATATTTATACCTTGTCTTTCTTACAATCAAATGATTTCTCAAGGTGGCTTGCCAATGCAGGTGTAAGCCACACTGCATGAGCACATTTTAAAATTATAAACACAGAAGGACCATAAAGAAAAATCCTGACCTCACGTCATTTGCCTGCCCTCTCAACCAGACCACTTTATTTCAAGTCAGTTCAATTTCAAAGCCGCCTAGGAAAAGAAGGTTTTGCAGTACTTTTGGAAACGTGCTGAAGTGGGTATCCTCTTGACCAGAACAGCTGCTGCCATAGCTGGGCAAGCTTTTCTGAGCATGGCAGATCTAGTGAACTTTGAAGATGACACACAGATGCCCTGGGAAGATCTCAGTGGGCAGATGGGCTCATACATACTCATGTATTACATACAACTACACCTGTGGCCAATAGCCATGCATTGACTCTAGAGAGTAAATGGATATACATGCATATTCTTCCCCATGACAGATGGGAACATACATCCTTGTCCACTTTGCAATGCTGTTGGGGATTGTATGAAGCCATATGGGTATCTGATGTGCGGATTGTCTTCTGTAAGCATTCTGGGTTGCTCCATGGGTTCCAACTGATCTCTTTTTCCTGTTAGTTATTTCGTTCCCATTTTTCCCTTGGTGGATGTCTTGTTAAAATTTTTACTGTGGGTTGCTAGACTTGTCATTCTTCAGGATTCAGCTTGTTCAACTAGAATCTGCAGATGTTAAATCTCCAAGACGGGAGCCCATGCGTCATCTCTAGTGTCAATGCATGTGCGTGAACCTTAAGGCGTCATACAGTGGACAGCCTGCCAGTTCACATGACTGCTACATATGTTGAACTGTTGGCATCAGATTGTAGGACAATTATATATCTTTTCTTACATTTTTCACCCAAAGAACAAAATGCTCATATACTTTAAGTGCAATTCAATGGAAGAAGGCAACTGCAGAGAACTGCATCATGTTGTAGGACAATTATATGTGTTTTATTATATTTTTCACCCAAAAAATAAAATGCTCCTATACTTTATGTGCAACTCAGTGCAAGAAGGCAACTGGAGAGAACTTGAATACAGCATAGAGAAGGTGGAGTAAAACTTTCAGCCACATGTAATTGGGGCAGAGCGGGGTTCAGAGGGTGATCCTTGCTATGAGATTTGGAATGTCATCATAGGTTTCCCTATTTTCATTGGTGACATTTTGAGGGATATTCTGCTGCTTGAAGAAAATAACTGGGCAGAGGAACTCACCACTAAATGGCATCCAATCCACTGCTATTCTGTCTTGTTCTTAAATTATTCCCTGAAAAACATGTGTCTGCAGCCAATAGCTTCACTGATCTATTTGCTTTGCAGTGAAACAGTAGGGAGGCCTTAACGTAGTGGAGTGGGTAGTCATCCTAGTGAAGTAAAGGCTTCTGCGAGTCCACATTCACTTTGACGCCTCTGAAATCATCTGGTAGCAGCAGCCAAGACCTTTTAACTCTGACATTGCGCCAAAGATGAAAGAGCCCTAATATTACTGTTGCTTCTTATTCACTTATATGCCGAGTTGATTATCTTCTATATTGATTTTTTGCAAAGCAGAAGCAGGTTTAAAGTGCTTTATATTTCTCTCATTCACCTCCATGTCCTGATAATTGTCAGCCAAGCAGGCAAGTCTACATATGAGAAGGATGTAAAATGCACATTTAAAAATGGGAATACACAAACCGCCTCTGGCTTTATCTGACTGAAACATATTTTACTCTCATAACCAATTTTGGTGAGGCTTGTGGCACCTTTCAGACTAATGAATTAGTTGTTAGGCTAACAAATCTACAAAAGTGTTATGCTTGCTGTGATAAACTGGTTATTCTTTAGGGAGCCATGCGAATCTTCTGGTTTTGCTGCAAACAGACGAACCAGCTGGAACGTGGAAGCTTAAATAGTTGCTTTATTAAACATTATTGTTCTCGGGTGCCCTCTATTGTGAAAAATTCAAATTCCCTTGAGAATGAGTAAAACTTGCTTTTGAAAGAGTGCGTAGAAGCAAGCACATTGGCTTTTTGCAGAATCTAGAGGAATGCTGACTTCGTATACTGGAGCTCTTAAAGTATGTGAACTGATCGTGGCTCGCCCCTCCTGTTCTAGCTTTTCTAAATTTAGTGTCCTCCTTTACAAACCTTGTTATTCATCCGTTCAATTGCTAACTGTTGGGATTCTGAGATTCAAGATCGATGATTGTTTTGCAAACACAAGAGTCACATTAGTAAAAGAAAAATATCTTTACTACAAAACAAAATAAAGCATGGGTAAGGTACTTTGGATAAAAGAAATAAAATGAAAAGGTTACATACTTGCAGTTACTTTCAGTACTACTATGCTAACGGCTACATCTATCTTTTTTTGGGCTTCTAAGAGGGAGCTTCCTGTCTGCTTCACACAAAAAGCCATAAACTTTGTGAATACATGAATGCTAGATCAAAGCATTTCCACAAGCAAGTTGTTAGTTGACCAATACAAAGGTTACAGGTCACTTCATTAGGCTAAACAACTCCCACAAACTTTCCCGCCGTAGAATACATTATGTAACGTAACATCCTGTTTCCTAACAAACAACACTTAACTCTGTAATGACTGAAGTGTAAGCAACTTGAAACTCCAACACTAACCAATTGCAAACAAGATGGACATTGGCAGATAATCTATTCAGTTAGCTAAAAGGAATACAATGTGTGGCTTGAGTGTACCATTGTTTAGAGGGGTTTGTGTTCACAAGCATTGGGCTAGAATACACGTGAAAAGGAGAAATTGCTCCAAAAGCTTTACTACTTCTGTACCATTGATCAGATTCAATTTGAGTCACATGCAAATGCACATCTGCTCAGAACATGTAGGAACCAGAGCCTCTTTGTGGGTTAACTTTTTAGTCAGTGCAGGTTGTATGGTGTATTTTGTCATGTGTGGAGGTAGTGTTGTGTACTTTCTAGCACAGGAACACAGTGGCAAGTTGAAAGTTTTATCAATGGCAAATATTGCCCTGTTAAATTTTATGCATTAAAACACAACCATTTTCTTGTGTAGGAAACAGTAATATATTAAGAGCCATGGTGTCTTACAGCTCACACCTTTGCTCTAAGTTTGGCATGGGACCTGTTGCTGTGATAAGACTACAGAATCAAAACCTGGGACTCCGGGTTTCTTCAAAAACAGGGATAAGTAACTCAAGATAAACTCAAGGCCAAATTCTGTGGATTTCCCTGTCATTGCTTTAAAGCCAAGTAAGAAGGTGCTTGCGGCAGTCCATTTTCCCCTTTCCTCCTAGAAAGAGACTTGCTCCAGATCACACCTTACGTGCTTTAAATCTGTTTAGTAGTGTAAAGACAGCAGTACTTTAAGGCTAAAAGAGTGTTGTGAATATTTAAGATTTCTATAGAAAACATAAGGGATACTTTTTAAAAAAAATTAACATTATTTTTAAAAACCAGAAATATTTAACCCCCTCCCACAAACGGTCCCATTAAGTAAGGGGGGAGGCAAATTCAAATGAATTAAATTAATCTTTGGTATCTTGTAACACCAAGTCACCAGAAAGATCACATGCAAACATCATAACAAATCTGCTTGTTTGTGATGAATATAAAGGCAGTTTGTTCTCATGTCTGTATGCTCCCCGTCTTTCTCCCTCATTGTGAGGAGGACTGTGATTGAAAGGTTCTGTCTGGGAAGCCTTCAGTCAAACTGCAGAAGGCTTTACTCAGATTAGTGAAGAGGAAAGGAGGTACTGTAGATAGGAGGGACCAAGGCCATGAGGGATTTCGTATGTGACAGCCAGTGCCTTGAACCAAACTCCAAAACTGATGGGCTTCCAATGGAGTGGATGCAGAATGGGACAACTGTGCAAGCTCCTCCTCCCCCCTCCTCCCCCTCCTCCTGCAGCAACTGGAGTCTCCAAGTTTGATTTTGACAGGAAACCTATATAGAGTGCTTTACAATAGTCTAGTCTCAATGTTAACCATCGTGTGGATCCAGGCAGCCACCACATTGGCCAAGTTAAGGCAGGGGGCCATCTTCTGTGCTTGACTGAGTTTAAGGAAAGTGGTTTGTTTGGTTTTTTTGGTAGCTGCATTGACTTGTTTCTCCAGCAGTAATGTTGGATCCAATATAACCCAAATCTGTCTCCCAGCTCTCTTCAGGTCACACAGCTCCATGGTAAACTAGGAGGCCTGGTTATACCCCAAGGGTCAATGAGGGGCAACTTTGTTGGTAACTTCAAGATTATGCATAGGATAGAGCAGGTCAAGAAAGAAGTACTTTTCTCCCTTTCTCACAATACAAGAACTCGTGGGCACTCCATGAAATTGCTGAGTGGTCGGGTTAGAACAGATAAAAGGAAGTACTTCTTCACCCAAAGAGTGATTAACACATGGAATTCACTGCCACAGGAGGTGGTGGTGGCTACAAGCATGGACAGCTTCAACAGGGAACTGGATAAACATATGGAGCAGAGGTCCATCAGTGGCTATTAGCCACAAGGTATAGTTAGGAACTCTCAGTCTGAGGCAGGTAATGCTCTGTATTCTTGGTGCCTGGGGGGGGGGGGCAACAGTACAGTGGGAGGGCTTCTAGTGTCCTGGCCCCAGGTCCTCCTGATGACACCAGGTATTTTTGGCCACTGTGAGACAAAGTGTTGGACTAGATGGGCCATTGGCCTGATCCAACATTGGCTTCTCTTATGTTCTTATAAGGAGCTTCACATGCCAAGCTTGGAATTCTAAAATACCTCCAAAGCATTCTAGAATGCAGTACAATCCATGAGTCTCCATGGAGAGACCATTTTAATTGGATCCCCTTTCCAGCAAGATGCCAGGGCTACATTCACCCTTGCCTTGAGTAGATAGTGGTCAAACCATGGTTCAGGCCAAATCTCCATCCCTGAAACCAACCACAAGCTACATTCATACCTGTCACAAACTAACAGGTTTGTCATGACATTTGAGTGTGGCCGCCATCATGTTAAATGTGTTTCATCATATCCCAGCACAGGTAAGTCTGCCTAAATTTTTAAAAAGGTAACATGAAAGCACCTTGAGCAGTAACCAAACCAGCCTTTTCAGAAAAGAAAAGAAAAGAAAAAACCCAGAGGGAAAACAGGAAAGATATGAACCTAGGGTAAATGAGGGGTGATATATTTTCCAACCAATTCTAGACTTTTTTCCCCTCAGGGTGATCACTGTAAGCCATTTAAATTTCTAAAGGTCTAAATTAATTTTCTGTGGAAACTTACTCAGGATTTGACAAAGTATAGGAAGGAAAATTTATATTGCACATCTCTTATGGTAAGAGGTTTGCCTAACAGCCTTTAAAAAAAAGCTCTTAACTTTACGAGCCATGGATGTTGGAAGAGGAGTTACTGTTCTACTGAAGAAAAACCATTTACATTTGCTAAAGACTATCAAGGGATGTTAATTAGATTTTAAACGTATATTCTCCCTAAAATAAACTGGTGTTTCCTGTCATCTTGTCTGAACAGGGTAAGTCACACCCTGGCTATGGTGTAGCATACCTGGAAATCGTATTTCTGTAATTCTGCAGATTCCCTCATAGTAACTAACAATGGGTGCTATTCAATAAGCAGTCAGTGCAACAGATCACATCAGTAATTTGGATGGTCAGCACGAAAACACCTGCAAGGCAAAGAAAGCTGCAGAACTAGCTTGCCCTGCTTGCCTATGGGCTTTGGGAGCAAAGAGTGCTAAATGAAACAGTTGCTGACTGGCCCAGTTGCTAAAAGATTTCTAGGGGAAGTTGCTCTTCAACCTCATAGTAACTAACAATGGGTGCTATTCAATAAGCAGTCAGTGCAACAGATCACATCAGTAATTTGGATGGTCAGCACGAAAACACCTGCAAGGCAAAGAAAGCTGCAAAACTAGTTTGCCTTGCTTGCCTATGGGCTTTGGGAGCAAAGTGTGCTAAATGAAACAGTTGCTGAAAGATTTCTAGGGGAAGTTGCTCTTCAAGCTTCGGAGCAGTGCAATGGAGAGGAAACTACTATTGCTGTCGATCGAGAACTCATTTATCCACACCATTTCCCCAATCTCAAATGCCCCTCCCAGGCTTGTGGTTTGGCCCACTGGGCAAGGCTGATTGCCTGTACATCCACCCCCTTGTGCTTCTCCCCTCCCCCGGAGAACACCATTCAAGTGATCAGTCTCTGTGTTGCGTGCATTTTAAAATGGTTCCTGGGATTTCCCCTTTGGAACACAAGAACTGCTTTGCCAGTGAAAAAGCATTTGTGTGTATGTGTCTATTGTATGTCCCACAAAATATATGAGAATGATGTACAGTTTCTAATCACATGCATGGGATCTACACACACCCTGAGAGACAACTGGCTCTGGATATCTGCAGTTGTACATGCAGTGGACACATTGGTTGAAGAGGCCATCTTTGTTCTCTCACATTAGCTGCTTCCAGGCAGGAGCCGGAAAATGTGCCCTGGCGACAGTAGCAAGTGGGGGTGGGAATGGAATCCACACAACTCACATTTCTGAGCTACCCACTGCCGCTACTGCCCCCAATCCCCCCCCGTTTGTTATTAGTATACTTAGGCTTGTCCACTGTTGACCTTCAGTTTGCCTTGGCTAAGTGCCTCATATATTCTCAAAAATGTTCAGACCTTAAAGAAGTGTTGCACAGAACTCCAAAGCCTTCCTTTCATTTAAACTGTGTGCAAACCCGTTACAGAATAAATCAGAGCCTACCATAAAAGTCACAGATTTGGAATACCAGTTCTGGAACTGAAATTCTTTGGAGTTCTCTGGGCCCATTTTTGTGTGTGTGTGTACATATACACATGCACATTTTAGTTTCTAAATTTCGTCAGGGAGCCACATGTGGGGTTTTGTTTTGTTTTCTTATGCTTGCTGCTGTTTGTCTTGGGGGCTGTGAAACACCAATGAATGAGATTTTCTTTTGCCGAAACAGGGAAAACAAGTTAGAAGTATCACTTTTCAAAGAAGGCGGAAGAGTAATGATGATACCTTTCCTTCAGTTTGTAGTCTGCAGAGACAGAACTTAGAGTTGTGCACTTTGCCAGAATAGCTAACGAGGAGGCAGGGGAATTATTCTGGCAACTAATTGGCCAGTGATAGAATTAAAAAATAAAGTCACTAATAATGAATGCCTTCTTCCATGGCAGAGCAGGGGTTTGAACAAGGTTGTTGCAGGTCCTAGTCCAACACTCTCAACCACCATGCCATTTGATGCCAGCCAGCTCTCCCTGATTCTGTGTACCCGAAATCTTTAAACGACATGAGGACTGTGCCAAACCCTTTTAGTCCAAGTGGCAACACAGGGGCTAGCAAGATCACCATGTACCTTCTTCTCTATCTTACCCTTCCCATCTCTAGTTTAGTACAACAATTCATACTGAGCTGGAGAAGCTGCCTTCTAGAGATAGTTTTAAACAACAACCCCAGGTCTGCTCTTTCCCCAAGGAAACCAGTTTCATTTAGAGCAACAGACAAATCCCATCCCACCTCACAAAAGATACAAGGGAAAGCTGGGTAAACGCCTTTTATTTTACGCTAACGATAATTCCCCCACATCCTTGAGCCAGGAGAAAAGTGATGGAGCTGCAAGTCTGGCTTTAGCTGCCTTTTGCTTTCATGCTGGCTATCAAGTCATGCATCTTCTTATTAAGAGCGCCTCCATGGACTCCCTTCTTGCCCATGAGGAAGATGAGTGCTTTTGCAGTCTTCCCAATACAGATAGATTTGCTGTCGCCACCTTTGGTTCTGGTGTCCATCACAGCATCTTTATCCATTAGCAAGTTATCGCGGATCACACTGCACTTTTTGCCAGCTATGTT
>NW_015175360.1:544673-551738 GCF_001447785.1 Gekko japonicus | reverse complement strand
ACTTCCTGGGGAGAGATGGCTGCCAGGAGGCCTCCCGGTTTAGAAGCCCATACTGACTTATTGTCAGAATGTCCCACAATGGCTACATCTTCAATGTTTTTGTCCTTCAGGACGGTGTTGATGTAGGCTTTCCAGTCTCCCATCTTGCTTCGGCTCTCTCCTTTGCCAAGTCCTCTGCTGCTTCTTTTGTCAAGTCCCGGGACTTGGGTTTTGTCTCACTATTCTTAAAAGATTTAGTTTAAGCCTTCTGTGGAGTCCTAATTGAATAGTTCAAGTAAGCTGAAACAAAGTCTTTAAAGGATATCAATTTAAGATGTAGAGAGAAGCCACGGGAGAGTTGGAAGCTATGGTCCCAGCTCAGTAGCCTGAGCTCAAGCTGAGAGATCGAGATCAGGACTCCAGATGCTTCAAACTTCAGATGCAGAGAGAGTTCACCAGGTAACACTTTTGCTTGGTCAGCCAAGGTTAGTGTGAGTTCATAAAGCAATGGCTTCTGTGTTTATGCTTCAGCTGTTGCCAAGGAGCTAATTATGATGTCAGAAGTACCACTCATCACAGCCTGCAATCCATTATGACCTCATGGCAGCCATAAAAAAAGTATTCATTGCTCTTCATCTGTTCCAAAAGTAACAAAAATTACATTTCCTTTCTCTCCATTGTCTTCCATAGTTAGATGATCCATTGACTATGAAATGGAACCATGGTTTATAGGAAGTTATTGAAAAGTACTGGATTCGCCGCATGGAGGACTCAGACGACGACATGCTTCAGCACGCGTTTATTGTACTTAACACAGACAAAGACTAACTAACGGCCCAACAGGGCCAACTATATACATATCCACCCAGCACCCCCCATTCCCTATTGGTCAGGAGGAAACGGGCTAGGCGGAACTCCCAGCCCCCCTCTGAAATCTGGCTAAGGCCTTCCTTCGCGGTACGCACCATTCGCTCTGCCTGGCCGTTGGTCGCAGGGTGGAAGGGTGCCGAGCGGATGTGCCTGATCAGGTTTCTCTGTATGAATTCCTGGAACTCCGCAGACGTGAAGGCTGCCCCGTTGTCTGAGACTATTGTGTCCGGCAGGCCATGCGTGGCGAAGATCTGGCGGAGGAATCTGATTACTGCCTTAGTGGAGGTGGTAGACACGGGGCTGACCTCTAGCCACTTGGAGTAGGAGTCAACCGTTACTAAGAATAGTAGTCCCTGGAACGGTCCAGCGAAGTTGATATGTAGCCAGGACCATGGTTTGCGGGTTGACTCCCATGACTGTGTGGGAGCGCTTGGCGGGTTGGGCCAAACTTCTTGGCAGGTTTGGCATCTCCGGCTCGTCCGCCAGACAGTGCACGGCTGTCAATGTCCGTGAGTAATAGGCCATGGGGACCTCGCGGCCATCAGAGAGAATGTGGCCAAGAACCACGCTGACTCCGTAGGGAGAGGCGTCGCATGCAAGGACAACTGGGAGGGATTCGTCAAAGTGGGCTAGCACATCATTAGAAATTAAAAGCGCTTTCACTCCCCTGAACGCCGCCCCCTCCCTCGGGCCCCAGGTCCACGGGGCCAACTTATCTAGGAGCCGGTGTAGGGGTTCTGCTACCACAGCCTTATGAGGCAAAAAGGCGTGATAAAAGTTTATTAGTCCCAAGAACGCCTGTAGTTCCGCTTTGCAAGTGGGGGCGGGAGCCTCCACGATGGCCTTCACTTTGTCCTTTGCTGGATGCAGACCGGTAGCATCAACCTGGAACCCCAGGAAGTCCACCTCTGGAACCCCGAGGAGGCACTTTTCCCGTTTCACTTTGAGGCCGGCCGAGTCAAAGCGTTGCACAACGGCGCGGAGGCGAAGTCATTGGGGGATGCCGCAGCAATCAGGACGTCGTCGAAAAATGGCATCACTCCAGGGATCCCTTTTAACAATGAATCCATTAGTTGTTGGAAAATTCCTGGGGCTACGCTCATGCCGAATTGTAGCCTCTTTACCCTAAAAGCTCCCCTGTGGGTGACTATAGTCTGCACGGTAGATGTGGCCACATCTACCGGCAGCTGTTGATAGGCCTGTGCTAGGTCCAGTTTCCCGAAAATCTTAGCCCCCGCTAATGAGGCTAAAACATGGCTCATGACCGGGACCGGGTAGGAGGGGTCATGAAGGACCTCCCTGTTGGGCTGAAGGGGAGTTACAATGGGCGTTTCCCATATGGCATGCAGGACGGGCTCCAAGACCCCTTGTGCCACCAAGCGGTCCAGCTCTGCGTCAATTTTTGGTCATATGGCGAGTGGGGCTGTGCGGAATCGCATACGGATTGGGGCTACCAGGGGGTCTAACTGCAAGGAGACCGGGGGCCCTTGTAACAACCTAAAGCCCCATCGAAAACTGCCGGGAACTCCTCCCAAATCTCCAAAAAGTCTCTCAGACCACATTTAAGCACCCCCCCAACCCCGACTGTGATGCCCAGCGGCACGAACCAGGCCCGACCCAGCAGACTGACCAGATTTCCCTCAACCACTATCAAGTCCAACCGTCCCAAACTGTACCCGGAACGTCCCCACCTCCCGGATAGGAACTGGGTTCAAATTGGGTGGGCATAAGCGGGGTCCCCCATTTGGGCAAAGTCTGCGGAGCGTGTCCATGGAAACGATGGACGCCGCTGACCCCGAGTCACTTCCATCGTGCAGGGGGACCCTTCGATTTGTACCATTAGTTGGATCTTTGGGGTAGTCTCTAATTTCGGGAGGTGTAGTACCTGTAGCGATGGCCAATCCGTGAGGAAGTAGAGGTCAGATGTCTCTGCTGCCGTCTTGTGGGATGCGGCAGGGCGGCGTGGCTGCGCTGGAGGCTGCTTGTGCCGGCTTCCCTTTGACCGGCAGACTGGAGCGAGATGACCGTTTCCCAAAGTGTGGCATGTCGCATCACAGAAGCGACAAGACTTGCGCTCACGTGCCTTGCCGCAGCTGGCACATGAGGAGCGGCCAGTGGTGGATCCTGATGCCGCAGGACCCAGTGGCTTTCGGCGTACTGTCTGGCGGATGAGCCGGACGTCGTCCTCTTCTGAGTTCTCAGGGCCTGAGTCGGGGAGTATGAGGTGAGTCGCCACCGGCGGACGGTCTCGGTGAGAGGCCTCGTGGGCGATAGCGAGTTGGAGGGCTGTGTCGCGCTTGATGTCAGTGGTACCGATCAACTTTCTTCGCAGCTTCTGGTCGCTGATGCCTCACACAAATTGCATTAGTAGGTTCTCCTCCACCTTTGTAAATGCACAGTCCATGGCCAGCTGTCTCAAGGCGGCCAGGAAAGCCCATCCTCGTCGCCACTGAAAAGTACTGGGTTCGCCGCATGGAGGACTCAGATGACGACATGCTTCAGCACGCACTTATTGTACTTAACACAGACAAAGACTAACTAACGGCCCGACAGGGCCAACTGTATACATATCCACCCAGCACCCCCCATTCCCATTGGAAGGTTTGAATGTCCCGCCAAAGTGGCTATTGGTTGGGGCTGGGGGATCTAGGATCCAAAGTTTCCATTGTTCTCAGATCCAAGCTCTTGCCTGTGCCGCGAACCCCTCGTGGTGGCCCACATACACAACAGGTATGCATCATGACCCTGAGCATGCTTTCTTAGAAGTAAGTCCAACAGAGTTCAATAGGACTCTCAAGCCAGGAAGCATGCTTAGAACTACAGCACTGGTGTAAAATCTATATCATAAACAAACACAGCAGATATAACATTAAAAGACAAGTGTGTTGGCCCTAAAGTCATTCAGAAATGCATTTATTTTACTGTACACTACATCACAGTTGAATCCTACAGTCTATTTCCACCAACGCAAGGGCACCTCAGGCCTATAGCTACAGTGGGGCTTTTCAGGGCTCTGCCCCCCTCTCGTAAAGCTACAACCCCACAAATTTTATCTCAAAATGTAAAAAAAATACATTAAAGAGTTATTTAAAGGCATGTGCTCCCACACCACACCCATGCCCCGAGAACAGTGCCAGCCAGGGGAACTCCCCACAGGACTCAGTGACACTTTTCTTTGCCTCAGGTTAGCTGCAGCTTCACCAAATCAAGCTCTCTCTCTCATTGCCATTGCCTAAGGAAGGCTGCTGTACTGATGTAGCTTCCCCAGGAGACACGGGCTGTGGTCTAGCAGGACAGGTCAGAGACAAGGTTGCAGAGAGTAACCAAAGTCCAGTCCAAAAACCAGGGGTTCCAAATTTACCAAATTCCATTTTGGGATCAAGGAGTTCCAGGCAGCAAGTCCAATCTGAGGTCAGGGGTTCCAGAAAAGCTGGTCACCAGGTCCAGTTTGAGGTTCAAGGTTACAGAGATCCAGTAGCAGTAAGGTTGGTGACTCAGTAGTAAAGTTACAGCCACAAACTGCTGCTTCTCCCAATAAAGTTTACTTGTTACAGCCACAAACTGCTGCTTCTCCCAGCTGAATTTATAGCCAAGTCTTAATGAGTTAAACTCCCAGCCAATTCCTTGGCAGTCATCCTGAAACTACTCACTTGATAGCTGATGACAGGCCATGAGTCTTGCACTTCTTCTTTCTTGCAACTGTAAGCATCTCTGACAGCATCGGTGCTGCAAGGCTCTGGGTGAGCTAGGTAGACTGTGAGTGGCTGCTGAAGACTTGTTTACTGCTTCAGAGCTACAAGGTGTTGGCTTGGTTTCAGCTGTAGGCTGTGACTCCTGATCAGTTGGTAACCTGATCTCTTGTTGTTCTCCTGGCTCAGAGCTGGCTGCACTGCCTCAGGGCTAGCAGGTAGCTCTTTATCTGAGAAATCTGAGTAATCACTCAGCACAGACTGACTTACAACAGTTGCCCACCCAGGAACTCAAACGGCTCTCTGCTTGGGTCTCTCCCTCAGCCACAGAGCACTCCCCCCTCAGAGCAGCACCCCGCCTCTGCCTTTAGCCAATTGTGCCACTCCTTGTTTGGCGGCATGGCAGGAACTCTGCATGTTCCCAGGCCGAGGTGGGGGAAAGGCAGCAGAAGGCTGGTGTGGCAGCAGCACCAATCTGGCTCTGCCACAGTCCCGCCACGCTGAGCAACTTCCCCACCTCAAGCTGCAGCCAAAGCTGCACTGACATCAAAGATGGGTTTTATTCTTTTTATGTAAGCAGCCCTGAGCCGGCCTTGGCTGGGTGGGCAGGGTATAAATCTGATAGATAAATAAATGAAGGAGGGAACAGATTTTCACCAGTCCCCCCTCACTGCAGACCCACACATCACACTCAGCACTGTTCCTGGGGTACCCTGAACTCCAGGGGTAGCATTTCAGGAGGGGTAGGGGGTCTTCAGCAAAAGGGGAGCAGTTCCATTCCAAGACTGGAGCTCCATTCATGGACTGCAGAATTCAGCTCCATATAATTCTAGAAAGGTAATTTAAAACAAATCTTCCTCTCTCATAATGCTAGAGTTCAGTCACCTAACAGTTAATTTGCAGTAGGTGTAGGACAAATACAACATTTCACATAAATCATAATTATACTTTTGGAATCCACTAGCAATGGTTTGATGATAGCTTAAAGGTAAAGGTTCCCTTGCTCGAAAGCCAGTCAAGTCCGACTCTAGGGTTGCAATGCTCATCTCCGTTTCAAAGCCGAAGAGCCAGCGCTGTCCGAATATGTTTCCGTGGTCATGTGGCCGGCATGACTAAACACCAAGGCACACGGAACGCTGTTACCTTCCCACCTAAGTGGTACCTATTTATCTACTTGCGATTTCTTGCTTTCGAACTGCTAGGTTGGCAGGAGCTGGGGCCAGAGATGATAGCTTAGATGGCTGTAATAACTGATTAAAATAAATTCATGGAGGATGTATCTACCCCTGAGAATTAATTATGATAAAACAAAACAACTTCCATATGTAGAAACATTGCATTTCAGAGTGCCAGATGGTGGGGACCAATAACTATGGCTACCACCTTCCTCCCCTGCTTGTGAGCACGCAGCTGCTGGGAACGGAATGGCTGGACTAGATGGCCCATTGCTATGAATTGACAAGTCAGTTCTTTAAAGTGTGGGCACATGACCTCTGAGAGCAATCCTCTCACTGCAGAGAAGATAAGATTGGTCTGTAAGCCTAGGCCATTTCTCAATGCTTATACATGCACGTACAAATTGGGTATTTAAGGAACCATGAACCTTGCTCACTCACAAGCACTCATTCACGCACTCACTGGGGAGTCTTCAAATATTGATTAATGCATGTGTGAATGGCTTATATAGACCAAGAAATCTCAATACAGATGATAGTAACAAAGCATAAGGCTGAGGATGGTTCCCAGTTCACAGATCCAACCCCAAATATTGATGATATGAATAAGCTCTGCACTCCCAGAAGGGCTTTGGATCACCTCAAATCATCCATCCTCAGATTCAGGGGCTCTGCCTTACAAGGTGGCATTCACTGATGCCCAGCCCAAACACTGGTTCTGATAGTAACTGCCCCACAATAAGGTGCCTTCCAGGAGAAATGAATATTAAGAAATTGGGGGCAGCTGCACCCCAGAATAATCTCTGGACCACCCTGACTCATACACTTCCCTCCAGGCTCTGGAGACAGCGCCTTGCAAGGGAGGGGCTGTAGCTCAAGTGACAGAGCACCCGCTGAAGACCCTGCAGAGCTTCTGGTGGTAGAGTGGATAGGCAGCACAGGGACCTTGATGGATTAAGGGTCTGATGCAGTATAAGGCAGCTTCATGTGTGGTTCATGCGATACACCTTGGAGTCCCTTTCTGTCATAAAGAAGCCATGTTCTCACAAACAGCTCGTTGGTCCATAGAACTAATTTAAAAGCTGTTGTAGTGTAATATTATAGCAAACTACGATGTCAGAAAGTCGCAAGTGAATATCTGAGTTCTCAAGAATTTTTCTTGAAGCTGAACCCATACTGAAAGGGGTGCGCGCCTGGAAAACAGAAGCCATGGGAAAGCCCCAACCTATACTGTCTGGGGCAGTCTACCAAAGACAGTCTCTAATCAAGAGCTAGGGTTGCCATCACTGGACTGGGAAATCCCTGGAGATTTTCCCCCCATGGGTGAGCCTGGGGAGGACGGGATGTAGGGA
>NW_015175360.1:542198-544642 GCF_001447785.1 Gekko japonicus | reverse complement strand
TAGGGAAAGGGGGGACCTCAGCAGAGTATAATGATATTGAGTCTACCTCCCAGAGCAACCATTTTTTCCAAGGGAAGCGATCTCTGTAGTCTGGAGATCAGTTGTAATTACAGGAGATCTCCAGCCACCACCTGGAGATTGGCAAGGCTGGGCTGTAAAAAAGTAAAGGTAAAGGTTCCCTTGCTCGAAAGCCAGTCGAATCCGACTCTAGGGTTGCGGTGCTCATCCTTGTTTCAAAGCCGAAGAGCCAGCGCTGTCCGAAGACGTTTCCGTGGTCATGTGGCCGGCATGACTAAACGCCAAGGCTACTTGCAATTTCTTGCTTTCGAACTGCTAGGTTGGCAGGAGCTGGAACTAGAGATGGGAGCTCACTCCATGAACTGCTGAACTACTGACCTTCCACAGCCTGCAGTTCAGCGTCTTAACCACTTGAGCCACCGCAGCTCTGTACTCTATATGTGAGCTACAAACTTTCGAGTTTTTCTATCACCTCCTCCTTTCAGTGCTGAGTATCCAGCCTGAAGAGTTACGAGGACTTCGAAACCTCGTCTAGACGTTTGAACTGGAGTTCAAAATAAAAGTTGCCGCCGTACATCCTGAATCTGGTCCAGCTTGGGCCGTAGTTCACACGCCCTCTCTGACATCGCCCTCTGCCGGCAACCCGCGCGCAACATTCCGCCCGGCGCTTTCGCGGAGGCAAGTGGGGAGGCAGCTGAGCGGCGCCTGCTGCCCAGCAGCGAAAGAGTGCCAGAAAGCCCGTCCCCACCACCAGGGGAGCCGCCTGCTGCTATTATAACGCCCCCCTCCCGCCCGGCGCGCCTTTTGCATGCTGGCTGTTGTTGGAGCTGCAGAGGCCATGGGTGACTCCGGCCTCCTCCCTCGGCCCAGTGCCCGCTCCGTCTGGTTCCTCGCCTCCGCCTTGGCCCTGGTGGCTGCGCTAGGGGTCGCCACGGCTTGGCGGCGGCGGCGGCGAACTAATCGAGGCTTGGTGCGGGTGGGGACGGTGTCGGGGCTCTTTATTTACCCGGTCAAGTCCTGCCGTGGAGTGGCCGTGAAGCAGGCCGAAATGACCCCGCTGGGTCTCGGCTGCGGAGATCTGCGCGACAGGTAGCGGGGAGGGAGAAGGGTGGATTTGGCTGGTCTGTCTGCGAACGTCCACCGTGGAACTGCAGTTTCGCCTCTCCCCCGCCCCCTATTTTTATTCATCCTGTTTCTAGAGTGTTTTTATACAATAATTGCATCTCAACCGGCTTTGGGTGCGCCTTTAGGGCCACTTGAAGCTTGACTATGTGCCCCATGTGGTCGATAGTAAATCCGATTACTTGGGTTCTACTCCCAAACGAGGGTTGTAGATCAGTCAGTCCTCCTAGATGATTATTTGCTCAGAAGTAAGACCGCCAGAGTTTATTTAGAATAATTTCAAAACACAAGTGTGTTGGGTTAGATTTTGATCAAATCCTCCCAAGGAAACCTGCATAGTCTCTTGTGGAATGGGAAGTACCATTTCTCTGCTCCGTGGTAATAGATAGGTGCAAAAGTATAAGAGGACTTCTCTTATTGCTTCTTCATCACATTGGTTACTTAAGTAGTTACAAGATTGTGATTTTTTGTGTGTGATGGATATCCAAAAATTGTTTTCTCTGTCATAATCTCTTTGGGACTACTGTGGGTTCTAATTTGTGGTCCTGGGGTAAATCTGATTGAACTCAATGGGATTTCTGTGTTAATAAATTACAGCTGCCCTGGTAGTTCTGGAAATGGAGAGGCGGGATTGACATAATGCTGGCGTGGAAACCCCTGCTTTTAAAAGTGTCAGGTTTACCTTAATCTTCTTTCACTGTATTGTTTTCATCTATGAGCCTCCTACTTGAAAGAAGAAAGTTCAGATGCAGGTATACATACACACACACACTTTAGCCTGGTAAACTTTTAAATCTTAGGATTTTTTTTACAGCTCTGTTGACTTCAATAGATTTAGAACAGTGAGTGCACTATTACATATACACACACACCTTCCCCCCATCTCTAATGCACCTTTTGATGCTGTACACTGTGGGCCTGAAACAGCTTTCCCCACTTTTATTTATTTATTATTTCAATTTGTATCCTGCCTTGCCACAGAACTAGCTCAAGGCGGCTAACAACATTAAAAACACTAAGACAATAAATACATTAAAATACAATAGAGTATAAATACAACTGCCTAAGCAGTTGAACAGTACTGATGATGATGATGGCATACAATGTACAAACAGAGGCAATTAACCAACCGATGTTTCATGCGGGCCGAGATGTATTCCGACGGCGCATTTGTCAGAGGCGCATTCGCCAGTGGCCCACAGTGGCAGCTCCTAATCGAAAGCCCGGTGGAAGAGCTCCATTTTGCAGGCCCTGTGGAAGTGTAGAAGGTCCTGCAGGGCCCTGATGTTATCCGGGAGCTCATT
>NW_015175360.1:539497-542168 GCF_001447785.1 Gekko japonicus | reverse complement strand
AGGGCTTTAAAGGTCAAAACCAGCACCTTGAAACGGATCCAGTAAGCTATTGGCAGCCAGTGCAGTGCCTTCAGCACAGCTTGGATGTGGTCTCAAATAGAGAGACCCATCAACAGCCTGGCCGCCGCATTTTGCACTAGCTGCAGCTTCCGGATCCGAGACAAGGGCAGCCCCATGTAGAGAGCGTTGCAGTAGTCTAATCTTGAGGTGACCATAGCATGAATCACTGTTGCCAGGTCATCGCGTTCGAGGAAGGGAACCAATTGCCTAATCAGCTGCAGTTGGTAAAAGGCTGCCTTGGCAGTGGCTGCTACCTGGGCCTCCATTGTTAAGGTGGCATCCAGAAGCATTTCCAAACACCTAACCCTCGGCGCTGGCACCAATGACGCCCCATCGAAGGTTGGAAGTGGGGTCCCTACCCCCAGTCCGCTCAGGCACAGGACCTCCATCTTCATTGGATTCAATTTCAGTCGACTCAGTCTAAGCCAGCTTGCCACGTCACAAAGCGCCCGCTCCAGGTCATCTGGGGTAGAGTTGGACTGACCGCCCAACAACAGATACAGCTGGGTGTCATCTGCATATGGGTGGCACCCTAGCCTGTGCCTCCGAGCAATCTGGGCAAGGGGGAGCATGTAGATGTTGAATAACATCGGGGCCAGTACTGCCCCTAGAGGAACCCCACAGGCCAGCGGGTACCTCTGGGATGTCTGCTCCCCTAACGCCACCCTCTGTCCCCGACCTTGGAGAAAGGAGACAAGGCATTGCAAGGCAAACCCCTGAATCCCAGTGTCGGCGAGGCAGTGGATCAGTAGCTGATGGTCGACAGTGTCAAACGCCGCCAATAGATCTAACAGCAACAGCACTGCCATACCGCCTCGATCCAGATGCCTCTGGAGGTCATCTGTGAGTGCGACCAGTGCCGTCTCTGTCCCATGACCTGGCTAGAAGCCGGGCTGAAACGAGTCTAGCATGGAAGTGTCGTCCATAAAGCTCTAACAAGCCCCCCCTGCCACTGGTCCCTTAAAACATTTTGATCTTATTTGTATGTAGCTACTGAAGAACATCCTCCTGTACTACTTCTGTTTTAGGTAGAAATCAGCTGGTAAAACTTTTCATAGCATCCATCTTATTACCTGCTAAGTACTTCAGCTCAAACAGGTGTTGAGCTACAAAGATGGATTCAAAAACTGACAAACCTGTTTCCCACTTCTTTTAAAAACAGGGAGGGATTGTGGTAGAGACTAAGTGGTAGAGCATCTACTGGACATGTAGAAGGTCCCAGGTTCAGTCTCTGGCATCTTCTGTTAAAAGGGTCAGGAGGCAGTAATGTGAGAGCTGCTGCCAATCAGAGTGTATAGTACTGGCCTCGCTAGAGCAGTGGTCTGACTTGGTACAAGGCTGTTTCCTGTGTCTTTCCTCAGTCTGGGTGTCATCTGCATATGGGTGGCACCCTAGCCTATGCCTCCGGGCAATCTGGGCAAGGGGGCAC
This sequence comes from Gekko japonicus, assembly GCF_001447785.1. Classification (NCBI taxonomy): domain Eukaryota; kingdom Metazoa; phylum Chordata; class Lepidosauria; order Squamata; family Gekkonidae; genus Gekko; species Gekko japonicus. Next base: position 540,679 of record NW_015175360.1, on the reverse strand, counting down.
ATGTAGATGTGAAATAACATTGGGGACAGTACTGCCCCCTTGAGGAACCCCACAGGCTGTTTCCTGTGTCTTTCCGCAGTCAGTGTCCATTTCTGGGAACAAGCATTATAGCCACTCTCCATTGTTAAGGTGGCATCCAGAAGCATTTCCAAACACCTAACCCTCGGCGCTGGCACCAATGACGCCCCATCGAAGGTTGGAAGTGGGGTCCCTACCCCCAGTCCGCTCAGGCACAGGACCTCCATCTTCGTTGGATTCAATTTCAGTTGACTCAGTCTAAGCCAGCTCGCCATGTCACAAAGCGCCCACTCCAGGTCATCTGGGGTAGAGTCGGACTGACCGCCCAACAACAGATATAGCTGGGTGTCATCTGCATATGGGTGGCACCCTAGCCTATGCCTCCGGGCAATCTGGGCAAGGGGGCACATGTAGATGTGAAATAACATTGGGGACAGTACTGCCCCCTTGAGGAACCCCACAGGCTGTTTCCTGTGTCTTTCCGCAGTCAGTGTCCATTTCTGGGAACAAGCATTATAGCCACGAGTGACCTCTTGGCTGTTATCAGACTATCCCGGTAAGATCAGGAGTTTCATGTGCTGGTAATAATCAGTGACAGAGGTCATGTATTAGTGGGCAGGACTACAAGAATTTAGTGGCTGCTGGCACAAAGAGATATGCTGCACTTCTGTATAGAAAAAAAATCTAAGCAGAAGGCATAGTTATACAGATTGTTCATTTAACTCAGAATGGTCTGAAAGTACCAGATATAGTTCCATGGAATCTAAATTTAACTCTCCACGGAGTCTAAATTTAACTCAAACTTAGGTAGGAAAGTGTGTGTGACAGCTCTGAACTTGATTAAGGCTGGAATACAGATGTCATATTAAAAATCAGCATGGATTAACAACCTGATCGTTCACTGTCAGTCTTAAACAGCTGACCACGCTAGAATTTCAGCTATGCAAAGTTTAGTTGCCTTTCCATAACACTTAATGCATTTTAATGTGTTCTGAACTTCAGACATTGGCTTGTGGTAAAGGAAGATGGACATAAAGTGACTGCTCGGGAAGAGCCTCGGCTGGTATTGATTTCTCTCACTTGCAAAAATGGATATCTAACTTTGAGCGCTCCAGAAATGAAAGATCTTCATATTCCTGCTGAGTTATCCCCAAAGAATCCAGT
>NW_015175360.1:518255-539081 GCF_001447785.1 Gekko japonicus | reverse complement strand
GAGGAACCCCACAGTCAGTGCCCATTTCTGGGAACAAGCATTATAGCCACGAGTGACCTCTTGGCTGTTATCAGACTATCCCGATAAGATCAGGAGTTTCATGTGCTGGTAATAATCAGTGACAGAGGTCATGTATTAGTGGGCAGGACTACAAGAATTTAGTGGCTGCTGGCACAAAGAGATATGCTGCACTTCTGTATAGAAAAAAAATCTAAGCAGAAGGCATAGTTATACAGATTGTTCATTTAACTCAGAATGGTCTGAAAGTACCAGATATAGTTCCATGGAATCTAAATTTAACTCTCCACGGAGTCTAAATTTAACTCAAACTTAGGTAGGAAAGTGTGTGTGACAGCTCTGAACTTGATTAAGGCTGGAATACAGATGTCATATTAAAAATCAGCATGGATTAACAACCTGATCGTTCACTGTCAGTCTTAAACAGCTGACCACGCTAGAATTTCAGCTATGCAAAGTTTAGTTGCCTTTCCATAACGCTTAATGCATTTTGATGTGTTCTGAACTTCAGACATTGGCTTGTGGTAAAGGAAGATGGACATAAAGTGACTGCTCGGGAAGAGCCATCCAGTGAAGAATTGCAGGTGAATAAAATAATTCCTTCTGTCAACCTCTTGCCCATTTTTCATAATCAAACTGTAAAATCCCTTAGAGTCAAATTGCATCTGTTGAAGTTATGTCACTAAATCATATAAAAGCATTTCAAATGTGTTTGTACATTTTCAATTAAGTTAATCCCTTTTGTTAACAAGAACTATCACATTTTTCTTCTGCTCACTCCTACTCCTGAAGAGTCTTTAGAGAACTCAAAAGCTTGCTTGCTATTTAGTGATATTTTAGGCAGTCCTAAATCAAAAAGATTTAATGCTACTGTTGTTTTAAGCCCCTTTGGAAAGAGTAGTACTTAAATAGTTTTAGTGACTTGTAGTATCTCTGAAACTCTGGTCTGTTTAGTCCATACTATAATTTATGTGAAGCAGGGGTCATTTCCTGCAGGAGCGCACAGGAGCGGAGCTCCGGCAGTAAAGAGCCCAGGGGGCGGGCAGATGCAACAAGCCCCACCCTCTGCTCCCAGCAGCCCTCAGTCAGAGCAAGAAGCAGCCAGGTGTTGCAGAGCCCCCCCCCGGTCCAAAACAGTCCAGTGGCACCTTTAAGACCAAATTTTATTCAGGTACAAGCTCTCCCTCCTCTGTGAGGGCAGATCTGCGCATTCCCCCCCCCCCCCCGGAGGCCACCAGCTAGCAATCCAAAACAGTCCAGTGTAGCCTGAGCGGTGGGTGTTGCCTTCTGACACACTTCTGGTGATGTCAGGGGGTGTGGCATATGCACATAAACTATGCTAATGAATTATGCTAATGAGTTCCTGCACCTCTTTTTCTACGAAATGACCCCTGATGTGAAGGATCTACGATTCGATCTCTTGACAAATTCTCTACGTGTTAAAGTGACCTGGCAGTGTACACATGTGGACAGGTGAAGCTGCCTTATACTGAATCAGATTCTTGGTCCCTCAAAGTCAGTCCTGTCTACTCAGACTGGCAGCAGCTCCGCGGGGTCTCAGGCTGAGGTCTCTCACATCACCTCCTGCCTGGTCCTTTTACCTGGAGATGCCAGGGATTGAACTTGGGATCCTCTGCATGCCTAGCAGATGCTTTACCACTGAGCCACAGCCCCTCCTCAGTGGCATGTTAGAGATGAGTAGTGGTGCTGAGGTGGGATTAATGTCTTCCCATATATATCATGTTGGAAGAAGACCTGATCATGTCATGTGTCTCTTCAAAGGTTGCTTCTGCTCTGGGATGGTTCCCTGTTTTGCTGTAATTGCTGCTGCAAGCGCAATGAAGTGGGAACGGAACCTTTGCACGTGGATTTGCTCAGTGCTTTCCCCTTGTGTTCCCCCAGCAGAGTGGGCTTTTGTCAGGTTTTTTTTTTAAGTAGTTTGCCACTTTAAAAAAGTAGTAGGCATATTGCTGTAGTGTTAGGATGCTACAGCAATAGACTCCCAATATTTTTTTAAATAGCAAAAAAGCCTGCCTGTGATGGAGGAAGAGAATGTCAGGCAAGAAGGGAAATGTCCCTGGATATGGATGGGGACCTGTGGAAACCCTAACGCCTTCCCATCTCCACCAGAACCAAACCAAGTTTGCATATCCCCTGCGTAGTCCTTGGCTCATTCTTGCTTAGTCACTATATATCCTATGAGCCTATTAATCGGTGTATGGGTTTATCGTACAAATAAGAGTAAATTTTCAGAAAAGAATAAAATGTTGCTGCTGTTCAGAAAACGTGTGTTTATACTCTAAATTATTAACTGAGAATTATTTTGTCCTGGATAGCAGAGAATATACTGATATCCCTCACAATCATTCAGGGTGTTTGGCTTTGACATCCAAGGCAGAGACTGTGGTGAAGAGGCAGCTCAATGGATCACAGCCTTTCTGAATTCGCATCCATATCGCCTTGTTCATTTTGAATTAAGCATGGTTCCAAGGAATGCAAAGGATCTTATGGAGCCTTTTCGACCCAGTGATAAGGTGAGGTAATGCATTTGTATTCGTTTTTACCATGTGTCTTACAGTACAGCCCTATGTGCTGTTTTTCTAGTCTAAATGCAGTGTAATAAATAAAATCAGTGGGCTTGACATGAGAGTAACTCTGCATAGGGTTGTCTGTAAGCGCTCTAGACACCTGCAAGAAGAGTATAAATAAGTCAGGAAACAATCCTGGAGTTTTTTTGTCATCTTATGGGCATGGAACAGCGGTCACTGCAGGGGTGGAGAGGGAGGTATTCAGGGGTCATTTCCTGCAGGAGCGCACAGGAACGGAGCTCCGGCAGTAAAGAGCCCAGGGGGCAGGCACACGCAACAAGCCCCACCCCCTGCTCCCAGCAGCCCTCCGTAAGAGCAAGAAGCAGCCAGGTAAGTTGCAGACCTCCCCCCGCCCCCCCGGTCGAAAACAGTCCAGTGGCACCTTTAAGACCAAGTTTTATTCAGGTACAAGCTCTCCCCCCTCTGCAAGGACAGATCTGCACGTTCCCCCCCCCCAATAGCTAGCAATCCAAAACAGTCCAGTGTAGCCTGAGCGGTAGGTGTTGCCTTCTGACACACTTCCGATGATTTCAGGGGGTGCGGCTTATGCAAATAAGTTATGCTAATGAGCTATGCTAATGAGCTCCTGCACCTCTTTTTCTACGAAATGACCCCTGGAGGTATTTGTGAATTTCCTGCATTGTGCAGGGGGTTGGACTAGATGACTCTGGAGGCCCCTTCCAACTCTATGATTCTATGATTCTAAGTGTTGAGAAACAGAAGATGTTTGCAAGTATCTAACTAGTTAAACATTGGAAACTAACTAGAATTTGTAGTTTCAGAATACTCCCAAGGCTGGAACCAATTTTTCTCCCATTGTGTTAATGGGCTATGACTCCTGATGCAAGAAGGTTCTGATTTACCTTAGTGAGGTATCTCGTGGGTCCCTCATTGTAAACCACCTCTTTTGTTTTTTCTTCCACTGCCATAGTACAGCTGTTCTTTCTTGATGTTCATTTCAAAGTAGGTAGAAATTCAGTGACACACGTTGAATGGCTGTTGTGGTGAGGGATGCTTGGTAAGTGCCACAAGTTACCACCTTTTCTGTCACAGGTAAATATATATTCTTGGGAACTGTTTTCCCAGACAGGAACTCTGTTTTATAAACTCAGCCCTTTGCAGCTCAACCTTTGTAGTAATTTCCTCAAGTAACTGTTGGCCAGGACATTTTATACAAAACCTAGACAGAGATGCAACACAGTATGGTAGAATATCATTATTTCTGACCTTTCCAGAAATTTTCCTTTTTGTTGTGTGACCTGTTGGGTCACATATTTTATCACATTTTTATTAAAGTGCCTTTGGACAACCAGAAGCTACATACAAATGCTTTGAGAGCTGCACTCAATTTGTGGGCGAGCAGTTCACTATGCCAATTTAGAAGTGTTGTCTTGGGATGCTGTTAATGGCATTTCCTCTTTAAATGTTTCCCTGCAGATTGCCTACCCTGACTGTAGTCCAGTTATGGTACTCTCTGAAGCATCCGTGGAAGAGCTAAATTCCCAGCTGGAGAAGAAAGTTCAAATACGTAACTTCAGGCCAAATATTGTGGTCACCGGCTGTGGTCCTCATGAGGAGGTAATAGTTATAAACTAATAAAGAATTGCCTTGGCACTTTGTGTTAATATTTAATGAAAATGACATGTTTATAGATAAATATTAACCAGCCATTTACACAGCCTCTTGAGGGAATAAATGTTTGGATTTTTCAGTGAAATGGTGACAATGGGCAGGGGGTACACCTTCAGATAAAATTGGATGCACAGCTGAAAGAATTCCCTCTTGAGTAGCATACATCCACGAATTCTTTTTCTTTGAGCTGTTCTACTAATAACTTCACCTTTACAGGGATTATAAAGTGAGGAGAAAAGTTCTTAATGAAATGCATGTATAAACCTGGGCTGCTTCCACATGGCCACAGTTCTCCATGTAGCTCTTGTTGCTGCTGTAAAAGCTGAGGCCCTTGAAGTGGCCGTGGAACAGTCACGTGGGAGTTTTTGCCATGCTCTCCTTGCCTCAGCCCTCTGTGGCTGTCAATCTTCCTCCCCTTCCCACCACAAGAGGGCTTTAAAAAAGTCTGCAATACTGATAGTAAAGGTAAAGGTTCCCTTGCTCGAAAGCCAGTCGAATCCGACTCTAGGGTTGCGGTGCTCATCTCTGTTTCAAAGCCGAAGAGCCAGCGCTGTCCGAAGACGTTTCCGTGGCCATGTGGCCGGCATGACTAAACACCAAGGCTCACGGAACGCTGTTACCTTCCCACCGAAGTGGTACCTTTTTATCTACTTGAAATTTCTTGCTTTCGAACTGCTAGGTTGGCAGGAGCTGGAACTAGAGACGGGAGCTCACTCCATCATGTGGCAACCCGGGTCTCGAACTGTTGAACTACTGACCTTCCACAGCCTACAGTTCAGCATCTTAACCACTTGAGCCACCGCAGCTCCTAGCATATATTGATACATAGCTATAGTAATGTGTTGCTACAATGTACTAGTTCCTGGCTTGCATATTTATTTTTTTAAAAGTGTCTCTAGCCATTTTGGTTGTGGGGTTGCAAGGAGAAATGTGCAACCAGTGTTCTTCCCCTTATAATTCTGCAACTAAAAGGGCTAGAGCCTTACTTAAAGAAGGGAAAAAGGCAGCTGGGAAGGAGTACATTGTGGCAGCAATACGGGTATTGAACAAGCTCAGGAAAGGAAAATGGCAGTGCTGTGGGCAGGACATGAGAGCATGTATACCTTTCTATCCACACAGCATCCAAGGCCCCTTGACTGCAATCCTTCTAAAAATACTGTATCAAACCAGGGTTGGGGGGAGATTTCTGCAGATAGTGGGAAAAACACTGAAGGCAGGATGAATAGAGGATGATGTCATGTGGATACTCCTGAAACCAGTACTTCTGTAAGGAAGAGCAAAACGTCAGTGTGTAAAGAGTCCTGTTCAACAGAAGCTTAAACCTTTTATTATTCAGTGTAAAGGTCTGAGGTTGGATTAATTTTTTACCTGGAACATTCAATGGCTTCCAGGCAATTAAATCAAGCCATTGTTTAATCAAAAGTTAACTCCAGTCAAGTCAATAAATTACTTGGTTGCTACACATCGAAACAGGATGGGGTTCATGTTTTCTTTAAATTTTTTTAAATAAAAAAAAAATTGCCTGGTAGCATATTTGCACTAAATCTGACTTGAAATGTTTGTGTAAAGTTTACTACTTTTGATGGATGCTAGGGAGTTGCCAAGCAACAGGGGATCTTCGATTCAGAAATGGCCTACTTTTGAAGCTGTACATCGTTGGAAATAAAGCTAATTTCAGCCTTCAGTGTTCGTCTTGTAGTAGAGAAGTGCCAGGCCTCATATGTACAACAGGGACTATTTGGATATGTTCCTGATGCAGATATAATTACCAGCCTAGTTGAATTTTATCTTCTTTATTTGCTTTGTTTATAATGGGTGGTATCCAGTGAACACAACAGGTTTATAAGGTGGCTTTCTTCCCTCCCTACAAAAGTTGATCCAGAGGGTCAGATACACTTGAGAGGTAATTGGGTTACATACAGGGGACTGTAACAAAAAGAAGACATTTGCAGAAATCACCTCCCCATTGAGAAAACTATTCTGCGAGAGGGGAAGGGGGATTTAAGCTGATTTTTGTTGCAACCCCCGTGCCAGATTCACGGGTCCCTTGACCCTCAGAAGCAACTTTTGAAGGGGACACCTGAGGATGTGGGGGAAGGGAGATCAGTTTCACAAACTCATTCTCTTTTTTGTATTGGAATGAACATTATATAGCGACTCATACTAATGTGTTTCTCCAAATCTGAAAATATCTTTACTAATAGTAATGTCTTAATGCTGGAGCCATTTTTTAAATTAATGTTCTTTCACCTGTTTTTTCCTAGCATCTTTAAGAGCACTTAAAATGGCGATGGAGGAAATCTCTTCTCTGTATTACCACAGTGAATATGAATATGCTCAGTGCCATTCTGAGGTGAAACACAGTATAAATGAACTGATGTTATGAATGTTGTATTTCCTTAGGATACCTGGAACGAGATAGTGATTGGAAGTGTAGAAATGAAAGGTGTAATGGCCTGCCCACGGTAAGCATTTTGGATAGTATTTGGAAGCAGAAGTGTGAGGCTGCTTTTCTCTCACACTGCTTTGTCATTGTAGGTGTATTTTTACAACTATTGATCCAGATACTGGAATCATGGACAGGAAAGAGCCTCTTGACACCCTGAAAAGGTGAAGTATTTTTGGTCCTTCTCTCCATTCTCTGTGGGAAGATCAGTCGTTACAGTTTGCAGGATTTTCTTACTTTTTAAAAGCATGTACCAAAATTTTTAGAATGTGGGCTGGAGCATAGTAACTGCTTTTCCAGCCACCATGCAAAGCTGTACATCTAGATCACAAAATCTCCTTACACTTCCCGGCCTCAAAGATATCAGGCTGGCCACAACCAGGGCCAGAGCTTTCTCGGCAACAGCATCGCTCTAGTGGAATGAGCTCCTGGAGGACATCAGGGCCCTGCAGGATCTACCGCAACTCCACAGGGCCTGCAAGACGGAGCTCTTCCACCAAGTGTTTGAGCAAATGGGCGAACATCAACTGAGCAAGCTAGGCCCTTAAATCCACCCTGGCCGCCTGTCTTAATATCCTTGCTTATAAGGAGGAATAATGTACACAGGAACCAATTACCAGCCGTACAGCTAGCGCTGACTCTGCGGCGGTTGATTAGAACAGTTCTGGCCATCCTACCATACATAGCACCTTATATTTTTGATACTACTGTGTTTTTATTATTATTATCTTAATTTTTATTGCCAAATGGCCTTGTAAGCCTGCTTTGGCGGGGAGGGCAGGGTATAAATCAAATAAATTAATTAATAAACAAATAAATACATATGTTGGTGTGGATGTTTGGCATCTTGGTCACTATCACCACTTGATGTAGTTTCCTTAGCTGCTAATTAGGATGGTCACTCAAATACTTTTGCCTGTCTCTCTCACTGCAGTACTTCACTTTATTGTCCTAATTGAACTCTGTTCCCAAACACACTGTTTGCATGTAAGTCCTGTAGATCTTCAAGTATAGGTGCTTTAATTTGGCAGTGGCTTTGATTTTTCTTAGAGGATAGTCCTCGGTTATCTAATGCAAACTTATTGAGTGCTACCTTTTGTCATAAGCTTCAACAGGGTAGGGGGGGGAAGGCTGAGGGGAGGATACTGAAAGCACTCAGACTTCAGATTTGGGATAATTTTGATTTTTGGACATGTGCATGAATATTTCAGGATTCTGTGATCCTTCTGCATAGTACTGGTGTTTAACATGCCAGAAGATAGAGTCACCCAGTCACTGTGAAAATCATCTGTTATAGATGACTCATTCCTCATAAGGAGAAGCTGCAGATAATTCACCCCAGGATAGACTAACTTCCACTAGGAAGTAATGCCCTAAAGAGGTGCATTGTTTCTATTATGAGAATGAAATATCTCCCTCTTGCATGAGGAGCTCTGTTGACAGAAGAGGAAGAAAGGAGTGATTTCTCCTTGTCTCCACTGAAGCCTTCTGACCTGTGTAGTTCCATGTGGGTTCCACATAGATCAGAAGAAACTTTCCCAGCATCAGAAATGGATGTGTTGGGGCTGGGCAGGCTGAGAATACCAGGGAACCTTGCATGGACCTTGCACAGTCCTTGCTGTGTCTGGATTCAACCCTCTTGTGTTCCGTTCAGCTTCTCACAACAGCACTTAACTGTCTTGTAGATGACTTATTCTGATCTCATCTTGTCTGCAGCTACCGCCAGTGTGATCCTTCTGAGCAGCATATATACAGATCACACCCACTCTTTGGGTGGTACTTTGGAATTGCTAAAACAGGAATGCTTCAGGTTGGAGACCCAGTGTACAAGATAATTGGGTAATACAGATGCAAGCCAAATGGAAACTCTTCTTTTGTACCTTTAAGTGCCTTTTTTGTGGAAAAAAATTATTTAGCACTCTTTTGTAATTAGAAAAATTAATGTAATACTTTTATGAAATATTGGTGTACATAGAACTTTCTAAAATGGGCTTGCGTTGGAAAAAGTTGTAATAAACAGACCCTTTTGTATTTTGCGTATACATAATTAGCTCTGAACCTTTTCAGAATTCAACTTTTTAATCATTGTTATGTGGATTAATGGAAATCTACTAGGGGGTTGAAGAAAGGAGTCACATCACTCGGGATTTCTTTTCATCTTCATTTTTGCACAGCCTGGTTCTAAACAGACTACTTGGAAATAAATTCAGGTGGGTATCCATGTTGGTCTGAAGCAGTAAAACAAAGTTTGAATCCAGCAGAACCTTTAAGACCAACAAAGTTTTATTCTGGTTATAACTTTGTTGGTCTTAAAGGTGCCACTGGACTCAAACTTTGTTGTGCTTGGAAAAACGTCTCCCTGATGCCAGTGGGTCGTGGTTCATATAATGTCATTTATCCGGGGGGTGATTTTGTAGAAAAAGAGGTGCAGGAGCTCATTAGTATAACTTATTTGCATATGCCACACCCCCTGGTATCACCAAAAGTGTGTCAGAAGGCAACACCCACCGCTCAGGCTACACTGGACTGTTTTGAATTGCTAGCTATTGGGGGGGGGACATGCAGATCTGTCCTCGCAGAGGAGGGAGAGCTTGTACCTGAATAAAACTTGGTCTTAACGGTGCTACTGGACTGCAACTTGCCTTTAATATTTTTCTTCCATTCCATTCATGTTGTAGCCTCTTTTGTTATGTCTCATGCCAGAATTCAAAAAGATAGTCAGTTTAAATAGATATAGGTCAAATTTCCCTTAATATGAAGAGATGGATAAAGCTGAGCCTGAAAGCTGCAATATATGTGACTGTTGAGGAAAAACGTGGACATATTTTAAAAAAATCACTGAATTGTAACCATTCTCAGCAGCCTACCTCAGTCTATATTATTTGAATGTTCTTTTATACAAATCCATCTTTGGATGTGGTGATTGAATTAAAGCAACTAATAGAGATTCACTATAAGTAATAAATAGTTATCGTCATCTAAAATTATAAAACTGGGTAGTAAGTTTTAAGGATTCTATGTAGCAGTGAACTGTTTGTTTCTTCTGGATTAAACTAAAGCAGTGAACACTAAAGGTCACTAAAGCAGGCAACAGAAAAGTGTCTGTGTGTGGAGAAGTGATCAGATGCACTTACTTCTGTGGTGATAGCTGCAGAGCTGAAAGAGAGACAATTCAGAAGAGCACAGGAGCCTACCACTGAGAATTAATGGTCTCTACCACCGCAGTAATAAGAGTGAGCTGTTACCTTACCTGAGGGACTGCCTTTCCTCACATGCTCCCTAGAGAGTACTGAGATCGGGGTTGCAAAATCATTTGGCCCTCCCTGGACCCAAAGATGCCAGGCTGGTCTCTACCAGGGCCAGGGCCTTCTCAGTAGCGGCTCCGTAGTGGTGGAATGAGCTCCCGGAAGACATCATGGTCCTGTGGGCCCTCTTACAGTTCCACAGAGCCTGCAAAACGGAGCTCTTCCACCAAGCCTTCGACTAGGAGCCGCTTCCAACAACCAAACTGTGGTAAGTCCCTCTATACTATCACCAGTAGCCTGGGACAGCTTCTATTAACTGTCTGATAAACTGGTTACCAACTCTGGCTATACTCTTTTGTGAACATTCCACCATGGCCTACTAGGAGTACTACGCAATATCATACCGCCACTAGCACTTTATTCTGTTATGTCTATGATTTTTATGATGTCTATAATTTGTCTTTTATGCATTTTAACCTTTCATTGTAAGCCGCCTTGAGCCTGCCTGGTGGGGAGAGCGGGATATAAATGGAATTAAATAAATAAGGAATGCAGTGAAGTCCAATCAGCTTCCATATGCAAAAGACCTTGAAGGTTCCATATGCAACTGACATTCCAACTGCCTTGCGGGGAGGGGGGTGAGTTTGAGGTGTGGAATGCAGTGAAGTCCAATCAGCTTCCATATGCAAAAGACCTTGAAACGCTAGGCGGGACTGCACAAAGCAGCCAGTCAACCCAGCCAGCGTCTTCTGACTGACAGTTCAAGCGTCCATACACTAAAGGGGCCAAATTTAGAATGTTCATATAGAATGTTCTTACTCAATTATATACAAGGAGAGATACACTGGAATAAATGTTATTACTGTTAAGAAACTATTGACTTTAATGATAATATCAGCATACTATAATAGTAGTTGCTGTAGATTACTACTAAACACTAGAATACCTACATTGATACGAATATTCTAATGACCATATATACTGTGCAATATGTTATTCATGAATGGGGGGGGCAAGAATACAAAAAAGAAGAGGATGGTTTATAATTACTGGTCCAAGCAGGTTCTAAGCAGAGATCCAGATTCCTCAGGTGGAGGTTCCAAACACTGGGTCAGTCAATCCTAAAGCATAAATCAAATGAGACGGTAAAATTCATGCAACTTCACAGGGACCAGATCAGGAGTCTGTGCCGCCAGGGGCTGATACTGTGACACAAGCAGTCATCCAAACAGAATAAGAACATAAGAGAAGCCAATGTTGGATCAGACTAACGGCCCATTCAGTCCAGCACTCTGTCACACAGTGACCAAAAATACCAGGTGATATCAGGAGGTCCAGCAGTGGGGCCAGGACACTAGAAGCCCTCACACTATTGACCCTCCCCCAGCACCAAAAATACAGAGCATCACTTGCCCCAGACTGAGAGTTCCTATCTATACCTTGTGGCTAATAGCTACCGATGGACCTCTGCTCCATATGCTTATCTAATTCCCCCTTGAAGCTGTCCATGCTTGTAGCTGCCGCCACCTCCTGTGGCAGTGAATTCCATGTGTTAATCACTCTTTGGGTGAAGAATCCATCTTGAGTCTTAGCAAGGATGGGCAGACTTCAAGTGACATTGACGTGTAAATTAAATATTCGCTTTAAAAGCCCCTGATCCACCAAAAGCCTTCAACTGCAGGGGACACGTTTACGAAAACGCTGTTTATAAAACCCAGCTAAGAATGAATTGTAGCAGCATTTCCAGAGGACAACGGGGCAATTTCAGAAGAAAACAGTTTCACCCGAGTCTTCGGCCCAATCTGCATCTAGCGTTTGCTCCGCAGTTTTACCAAACCCACGCTGGAACAGAAAAAGATGCGGCTCAAAACCACATTCAAATACCCCGGGCCAACACTGTACTGACTGCAGAGTCACCCCATAAACCAGCCATAAAACGATGCAGACAGTTCTACAAAACCTGAGAGATCGAAGGAAGTGGAAGCGGCATGCAGTCTGGACACTGCCATAAATCCGACAATCAAAGAAAGTGAAAGGGGCATGGAACGCAGAGGGGAATCTCTGTTCCAATGTGGGTTTGGTAAAACAGCGGACCAAATGCTAGATGCAGATTGGGCCTTCCTCACCCCCGAGGTAAGCAAGTTCTGAGGCCGATGAGGAGGGATCTACCGGCCCTGCAACCGTGTGCCACGGTTTTGGGGACAGCGAGATCCGAGCCCAGTAGTCCCTTAAAGCTTTCCAGAATAGAAGCTCTCGAGAATCAAAGCTCACTTCATCAGATAGTAGCTTTGACTCTCGAACCCTTAAGCCCTGGGAGAGCCAGTTTGGTGTCGTGGTTAAGCGCGCTTATTAATTAGCCAGTTTTTGATCCACAAAAGGAGTTGTCCTTTTATCCCATGATTTTTTAGCTTACTTAGGAGCCTTTGATGAGGAACTTTATCAAAAGCTTTCTGGAAGTCAAGGTAAACAACATCTATTGGGTCTCCCATGTCCACATGTTTGTTCACCCCCTCAATGAACACTAACAGGTTAGTGAGACAAGATCATCCCTTACATAACCCATGCTGAGTCTGCCTCAATAGTTTTTGTTCATCAATGTACTTACTAATTCTTTCCTTAATAACAGTTTCCACCAATTTACCCGGTATCAACGTCAGACTGGCTGGCCTGTAATTTCCCGGATCGCCTCTGGAACCCTTTTTAAAGATGAGAGTGACATTAGCCACCTTCCAGTCTTCAGGAATGGAGGCAGATTTTAAGGAAAGATTACATATTTTTGTCAGGAGATCCACAAGTTCACATCTGAGTTCTTTCAGAACTCTCGGATGTATGCCATCCGGGCCTGGTGATTTATCATTTTTTAAGTTATCTATCAGTCGTAGGACCTCCTCTCTTGTCACCTCAATTTGACTCAGGTCTTTCAACACCCCTCCCGACGTCAGCGGTTTTGAAGTGGGCAAGCACCTCTCATTTTAACTGTAAACAGTGTTAAGGGAGAGGACCTTAAGGAGAAGGTTGCCTGAAGAACATAACTGGTGCAGGGGACTTTACTGGGTGATGTGGTTCACTAACTATGAGGGCCCTAGGTGTATTCATATTTAGAAAGGAAACTCCTACAAGAGAAAAATCCAGGCCAGAGAAAAATGATTCCCATAGCTTATACAAAGAAACTATGCCAGACAAAAGAGTAATCCATAAGTACTGGAGGTTCACAACTGAGAAGACACTCCACCCTTAACAGCAGTGTTCAGGCTCCTGGAAAATGATATTTAGCATATGGAAGTATTTTTGGCAGAAAGAAGGAAAAGGGGGGAAACTAAACAGAATTTTCTGGTAATATTGTTAAGGAGAGGGTTCTGCACCTGAGTGAAAGTGTGATTGAAAGAAGGGAGGGATGGGTAAGATCAACAATTTAAAAAACACATTCCAAAGTAAATTCCTGATGTTGCTTGCAACATCATAAAAGAAACACAACTAATGCACATTGAAGTAGGGTTGCCACGTAACCCCGTGGCAGGGGATGGATCAATATGGTTGCCAGATCCAGGTTGGGAAACTCCTTTGGGGATGGAGTCTGGGGAGGAGAGGGATCTCAGTGGGGTACAATGCCACAGAGTCCACCCTCCAAAGCATCCATCTTCTCCAAGGGAACAGATCTCTGTAATCTGGAGATGAGCTGTAATTCTGGGACAATGGTTTGGACTGTACATTTTATTACTATGGAAAAAATAACTGTCAAAGAGAAATAATATTTACAGAAACTTTGTATGGTTTATGTACAGTTGAATCCCAAGGTTTGAGCATGAAGTAAGTAATAGAGGAAAACAATAGAATGGGAAGGACTAGAGATCTCTTCAAGAAAATTGGCGAAATCAAGGGAGCGTTCCATGCCAAGCTGGCCATGATAAAGGATAAAAATGGTAGGGATCTAACAGAAGCAGTCTGCACTCCATTTGCCAGCAAATTTGGAAAACGCAACAGTGGCCACAGGATTGGAAAAGGTCAGTATACATTCCAATCCCAAAGAAGGGCAATGCCAAGGAATGTTCAAACTATCGCACAATTGCACTCATATCACACGCTAGCAAGGTCATGCTCAAGATCCTACAAGCTAGGCTTCAACAGTACGTGGATAGAGAACTACCAGAAGTACAAGCTGGGTTTCGAAGAGGTAGAGGAACTAGAGATCAAATTGCCAACATTCGCTGGATTATGGAGAAAGCAAGAGAGTACCAGAAAAATATCTACTTCTGCTTCATTGACTATGCTAAAGCTTTTGACTGTGTGGATCACAACAAACTATGGCAGGTCCTTAAAGAGATGGGAGTACCAGACCACCTCACATGTCTCTTGAGAAACCTGTATAAGGGCCAAGAAGCGACAGTTAGAACCGGATATGGAACAACTGATTGGTTCAGCATAGGAAAAGGAGTACGACAAGGATGTATACTGTCACCTTGCTTATTTAATATATATGCAGAG
This sequence comes from Gekko japonicus, assembly GCF_001447785.1. Classification (NCBI taxonomy): domain Eukaryota; kingdom Metazoa; phylum Chordata; class Lepidosauria; order Squamata; family Gekkonidae; genus Gekko; species Gekko japonicus. Next base: position 524,670 of record NW_015175360.1, on the reverse strand, counting down.
TACATCATGCGAAATGCTGGCCTGGATGAATCACAAGCGGGAATTAAGATTGCTGGGGAAAAGATCAACAACCTCAGATATGCAGACGATACCACTCTGATGGCAGAAAGTGAAGAGGACCTCAAGAGCCTCTTGCTCAGGGTAAAAGAGGAGAGCGCAAAAGTGGGCTTGAAGCTCAACATCAAAAAAACTAAGATCATGGCATCCGGCCCCATCACTCCTTGGCAAATAGAAGGGGAAGTCGTGGAAGTGGTGACAGACTTCACGTTCCTGGGATCCCAGATCACCGCAGACTGTGACTGCAGCCATGAAATTAAAAGACGCCTGCTCCTTGGGAGGAAAGCGATGGCGAACCTAAACAGCATGATAAAAAGTAGAGACATCACCCTGCCAACAAAAGTCCGCATGGTCAAAGCAATGGTATTCCCAGTAGTCATGTATGGCTGTGAGAGTTGGACTATAAGGAAGGCCGAGCGCCGAAGAATAGATTCTTTTGAACTATGGTGCTGGAGGAGACTCTTGAGAGTCCCTTGGACTGCAAGAAGAACAAATCAGTCAATCCTCAAAGAAATCAACCCTGACTGTTCCCTGGAAGGCCAGATAATGAAACTGAAGCTCAAATACTTTGGCCACCAAATGAGAAGGGAGCACTCACTGGAGAAGACCCTGATGCTGGGAAAGATTGAAGGTCAAAGAAGACGGGGACGGCAAAGGATGAGATGGTTAGACAGTGTCATAGATGCAACGAACATGAAGTTGAGCAAACTTCAGAGGACGGCGGAAGACCGGAAGGCCTGGCGTGATCTGGTCCATGGGCTCGCGAAGAGTCGGACTCGACTGTGCGACTGAACAACAAAAACCATTGTAATTCAGCTACCCTTATTCTTTGTGTTTGTTTTTTGAGTTGCTGAGAAAGCTCTTGAGATTTATATAACACTGCTGTGAAGAATGTCACTGTAGCTTTTTTGGGGGGGTGGGGGAGAACATGAAAGTCAAGAAGATGGTTAATCAATCCGTGAAGATTTTCTGAGTATATCTAAAATGGTAGCTTGAAAAAGGGATTGATTTTAATGGAATGAAAGCTATATGAGAATATCAAGGCATGTTTTTAACCATAGCCCACGTATTCTGAACTAGCTAGACAATAACCCTAGAAACTTTACTAAGGCGAACAAGCACAACTGGTTTATCACTTTTTGTCTGCTTTAAGTCAATACAATTAATTCTAACACCACATTGTTGCATCTCCACCCCGGAACTTATATTGCTCAAAACAAAAAGCCAATAGGTTTGAGTGTAAGGGATCTTATATTGTGAAGCTATGAGCAATGGTTTAATGTCAGCACTACATTTGGGCAACCAGCTTGGGCTAGCCATACAATTATTGAACCACGCATGGAAGGATGGAGAAGATGGTGTGGTGGGGTGGGTAATGATACCTGAATTCCAGTGTATTTACCTATGCCATTTTGAGCAGGGACCTCTTCACCTACTGCCCTATCTGAGAATTTGTATTCAGTGCTGTGACTCTTCCTTAGAACATCTTTGGACTTTTCTGGAGTTGGCAGGGACTGAACCTGGGACCTTCTGCATGCCAAGCAGATGCTCTACAAGCCACTCCCCTATCTTGCACCAGTGCAGCATTGGGACCCAGCTTGGTATTATGTAAAAAACATGACCCAGCAGCCCCTGTCACACAATAAGGGAAGACATATGGCCAACACTGTAGTGCATTTGGCCACTGCCTCAGAGGGCATTTTAAAATAACAGTTATGAATTCAAATGGCCATCCAGTTGGGTTGCCAAATCCTGGAGATCTGGGAGGTGGAGCCTAAGGAGGGTGGGGTTTGGGGAGGGATTTCAGTGGGGCATAATGCTGTAGAGTCCACCTTCCAAAGCAGCCATTTTCTCCAGGTGAACTGATCCCTGTTGCCTGGAGATCAGTTGTGATAGCGGGAGATCTCCAGCCACCACCTGGAGGCTGGCAACCCTATCACCCAGGCTTTCCTGTTGCACATTCAGTGGACACAAATTGGACACAGATTGTATATCACTTTCTTATGGAGTGGCGTCTAGCCCACTATTATGGAAACGTCGCATTATTATTGCAGCCTTACAAACAGAAAAGCACTCCACTGTAATCACTCCACTTTCCAATAGATAGGTCAGATGGACTCACATTCTAGCTGTATCTGAAGTGAGCAGTGATCCTTGAGAGCTCACGGCCTGCCACAGAGTTTGTTAGTCTTTAAGGTGCGACTGGACTCTTCCTCTTTTCTACTGCTACAAACAAACATGGCTGTCCATCTTGATCTAAACAGAAAAACTGAAGCCCAATAAGATGGGACGGAGCAGTTGCATCCCACCTCCAGCCCCAGTAGGGATGCCAGCCTCCAGGCGGGACCCTCCAGGCGGGACCTGGGGATCCCCTGGAATTACAGCTCATCTCCAGACTATGGAGAGTAGTTCCTGTGGAGAAAATGGGTGCTTTGGAGGGTGGACTCTATGGCATTGTACCCCACTGAGGTGCCTGTCCTCCCCAGTCTCCATCCCTAAATCTCTAAGGCTTCCCCAGCCTGGATCTGGCAACCCTACCCCCCACATCCTCCTCCAGTGGCCAGGATGGACCTGGCAACACCCCCAAATCTCCATGTATTTCCAGACCTGGAGATGGCAACCCTAACCCCCAGGCCCTATTCCATTATCATATTATTATGACTAAGATGGAGACATGAAAAATCCATGGCAATTCTGGATATGAGCTCTCTGAATCTAACACTTCATGCACCTGACAAAGTGGGCTGTGGCTCAGGAAAGCTCCGTATCCCCCCCCCCCCCCGGTTCTCGTTTCTGTTTCACGGGGAGGGGTTGTGTTATTTTGGGAGTGCGTCTGAGAGGCGGTGTGTGGGTGTGGGGGGGGTGTGCCCAGCCTGTGCTTGGAGCCAAGGAAAGGAAGAGCAACGGTAGCGTCCTGGGGATGTTCCTGTGGTGTCTCGGGGCCAGAGGGGGACTGCACTCAAAGAGGCCTCTCTCCCCCTCCCCGCCAGGCTGTAAAAGTGTCGGAGAGAGGGAGGGAGGTCGGTGGCCGGGAGGAGCTCCCTCCCTCTGGGGGCGCTGGCCAAAGGGCGATCTCTGCCCGCAGGGTGCTTGCGCTTCTGACCATGGCTGGGTCCGCTGGCGTTTCCCCACGTGCGCTGCCTCTCTTGCGCCAGGCGCCGTTCGCCTGGCTTTGCGCCCTCGCTGCTGTCGGTGCGGTGGCCTTGGGGGCGGCCGCGGCCTGGCGTCGAAGGCGGGCTCGTGGAGAGCTGGTGCGGGTGGGGTCGGTGTCGGAGCTCTTCATCTACCCGGTCAAGTCCTGCCGGGGGGTGTCTGTGCAGCGGGCCGAAGTGACCCGGATGGGCCTCCGCAAAGGAGACCTTCGCGACAGGTAGGGGATACGGCAGGGAATGGCTGGTCAAAGAGAGCCAGATGATGGTCAGACTATAAGATCACGGCTGGTGCAAACGCTTAAGACTTGCTTGAGGAGCCGGCTACCCCGGTTACCGCTATTTCAGTTTCTAAGAGTGTGAACTCTCAAACTCACTCCCTACTTCTGTTTATTTTTGGGATTGAGAAGAGACTGTTCCCCTCGCCGTCAATAACGATCTCAGCCCCTGTCATCAAACTGAGCTCTGGCTGTCCAAAGATATGCATGAAACAAAATCCATGTAATAACTTCTGTGCATGCCATATTTATGACCCCCCCCCAACCCTGTTGATCCACTGGTAAATCAATCCTTAATTTTTGGTCAGGCAAGTTTACTTTTACAATCTCAAAACACAAGGCAAACTTCAGTGCTGCAGTATCTGAATGTTTTATTCTTCTGTAGCACACTCTCTGAAACGAGAAGGCCTTCAAGGCTTTCCCAATAAATCAGAGGCCGTTTACACCCTTCGGAGTCAGCCATGCTGCACGTCCCACCACCCACTTGACCCAACCTGCTCATCCTATTTCACATTACCACTAACTCAGCTTACGGTTTTTCAAGATCACTGCCAGTCATATGTCATGCTTAAGTGATCCTTGGTGGGTGCAGGTGGGGATCCTTCTTCAGCAGACTATCTGTAAGTGTCACCTAAGTGCATAAGAAGTTGCTTAAGGAAGCAATCATTTGTTTAAGGGAGGTCTTCGTTATAAGCAGAAAACAGCTTCTGAAATTAAAATTAACAGTTCTTATTCATCTTGCATGTTTCTGACACCAGTAATAGACTTGCTGACTTTACAGAAACGTCTCCTGCCTATGAGGAAGTCACAGGTTCTTCATTCATTTCCTCAGTGCCCTGCCTGGCGCATGGGACACTGGCAGAAGCCCAGGATTTCTTCCCAGGTGATTTGAGGCCATCTGGTTACACAAACAAACCCAATCACGTTGGGGTACCCACTGGTTTTCCTCACAGGTCCATGGTTAATTAGGATTAAAGGAGCACAAAAGTGGATGCGTGTCTATTAAGGGAGCAAAGGACACTGTCAGAAAGTGGGGTCAATCTCTGTTCAGCCATGAAGTGCATTGGGTGGGGCAGTCTTCTGCTGGGCACTGTCTTTTCCTATGTATGAAAGGGAAGGAAGCACAGATGCATAGACTGGGACACATTAAACTGGCCCAGGAGTAAGCCAAGTGACCCCGTGGTGCTGGCTGGATCTGGACTGTGGTGACCATGATGATGGGTGTAGGCTCCTCTGTCGCCTCCTCTTTTGCCACTGCCAGCTAGTCTGAGTCAGTTGGGCACTCACACAAGGGAAGGGGATGGGCAAGTCTACCACTGTCGCTACCGGTGGGATTCAAGCTAAGCAACCCTTGCGGTGCTACCAGCATTTTGGGGCTCAATTCCTAGTTCCTAGCAGCTCTCCAGGCAGCCTTCCCAGTAAGTTAAATGGTCAGCCTTCCCTAATGGGTAGGTGGAAGAGGAGGGCAAGAAATGTGGCTAAAAGAACTACAGAATGGGCTGTAATCAAAGTGAAAAGGGGAACAGGAAGATGGAAGGAGAAGCAGCATGGTACAGATATGAGGAAGGAGAGAGGGAGGGAATGAGAGGGCACTGCGATGGGCAGTGTGGTAAAGAAGAGGTGTGCAAGGGCAATGGAGGAAGAGAGGATGGAGGCTTCCAAGAGGCTTTGAGAGCCAGCGTGGTGTGGTGGTTAAGAGCGATGGACTTTAATCTGGAGAACTGGGTTTGATTCCCCATTCCTTTACATGAAGCCTGCTGGGTGACCTTGGGCCAGTCACAGTTCTCTCAGCCTCACCTACCTCACAAAGTGCCTGTTGTGGGGAGAGGACGGGAAGGTGATTGTAAGCAGCTTTGAGACTCCTTAGAGTAGAGAAAAGCAGGGTATAAAACCCAACTTTTCTTGACTTCCGGTGGATGGCTGCATGCTAAGCAATCATACCTCCAGGACCTCCTGGGGGTGAAACTGCACGCAGGCGGAAAGGAGGGGGGACGATGTATCGCACTTCCCCCAGGAGACTGGCGAAAGCCTCCTGGCCGAGGGACTTCTGAGAGGTTGCCCCTTCCCCAGCACGATGCTGGGGAATCGAGGCGCTTCTCCGTCCCCATGGTCCCTCCGTCTGTGTCCGTTTGGAATTAGTGAAGCTGGCCGGGACAAGTGCAGGAGATCGAGCGATGGAAAACGGAAGTAAAAGAGGTCGGATGGCCGATAATGAACATGAGTCAGATGGAAGCGATTTGATAAACTAAAAAGAAAGCTCCCCCCCAAACCCCACGGGCTAGAGGGCAAAGCGAGCGGGGGAGGGCCCCCTGCCAGGCGCACAAACTCTAAGCGAGATGGGGGGGGGAGCAGAAACAAAGCAGTTAAAAAAGTGCTGGAAAGACTTACCAAGGCACGCATGAGTGGTGGAGGGCAAATTCAGAGACTTTTAAAAGTTGGGCGAAAGTAAACAATCGAAAAAGATGGCAGGGAAGAGGATGGAGAAGGAGAAGCTTTTAAAAATGAAAGGAGCTGAGTGTCCATGACCGGAAAGAACCACCGAGATGGCAGAGTCCCTGCGCCCCCTGCTGGAGCAGATGACTAATCTTCAAGAGCAGCTGTCAAAAATGAATCCATGCATATCTACCCAGCAGACACAAATCAACGATACACTTAAAATCCTGGACCAAACAACAGAGAAAGTGAAAGAGGTTGATGCCACCACACGAAAGGTGAAGAAAAAGGTGTATAAATTGGAAAAGAAGCAAAACTCAACAGAAGAACAGCTTTTACAAATACAAATGGAAAAAGCGAATCTGGTTCTTCACTTCCAGGATGTCCCAGAGAGCAAAGGAGAGAATCTGAAGCATATGATGAGCGAAGCATTGGCCCCAGTGAAAGATTTAAAGGCGGACTATCTTATGAGCGAAATGGATGTGGTCTACAGGTCCT
>NW_015175360.1:506932-517567 GCF_001447785.1 Gekko japonicus | reverse complement strand
GTTTGGTGTAGTGATTAAGTCTGCGGACTCTAATCTGGGAGAACCGGGTTTGGTTCCCCACTCCTCCGCTTGCACCTGCTGATGTGACCTTGGGTCAGTCACAAGCTCTGGCACAGCTGTCCTTGAAAAAGAGCAGTTTGTGTCAGAGTTCTCTCAGCCCCACCCACCTCACAGGGTGTCTGTTGTGGGGAGGGGAAGGGAAAGGAGTTTGTAAGCCGCTCTGAGACTCCAAGTGAAGGGCGGGGTATAAATCATATCTCTTCTTCTTCTTCTTGCTCTGACTGAGGGCTGCTGGGAGCAGGGGGTGGGGCTTGTTGCATGTGCCTGCCCCCTGGGCTCTTTACTGCTGGAGCTCTGCTCCTGTGCGCTCCTGCAGGAAATGATCCCTGTATAAAAGCATGACTGACTAAGTTCATAGAATGTAGCGTTTAAAGGGATGGTATAGTATATAAGCTATTTTGAGGATCTCTCTTGGGTTTTTAGTCAGTAGTGGTTATCTTTACTTTCTCCCTAAATGTAGTGCCCCTCCCTTTTTTCATTGTAGTTTGTAGTCTATATATAAAATGCAATTAAAAAATCGCCTCCGGGGGGCCAAAAAACAACAACACAAAACCCAACTTTTCTTCTTCTTCCCGGTGAGTGCTAGTGTGCTGTAGGGTCACAGCCAACTCATAGTGACACCATGAAGTTCCGTCTCGTCGGGTTTTTGAGGCAAGAGATGAGCAGAGGTGCCATGGCCTCCCTCTGCATAGCAGCCCTGTCTTCCTTGTAATCTCCCATCCAAGTACTGACCCTTTTTAGCTTCCAAGTGCTGACAAGATGAGGCTAGTCTGGCCTCTTAGAGATGCTACATAGCTGAAGTCATTCTCTTTGTAATGTATTCAGAAGCTGCCATGAATGCATTAAGATGTATGTGAAACATCTCATAGGGAAGCAATGTTAAGCTTCATCTTGGGCAGGGATTCAAGCCCAAGGCAAATGTGTCCAATCACGTTCAAGCAAGCTGTAAGCGGGAACAAAGGTGATTGGCTCTTATACGCTCTATCGTATTGGTTGTTATGTGTATAGTAGGCGTGGCTATATTAGCCGGGAAATGTTTAAATACCGAGCAGCTACTATGGACAAGCTGTTTGGGCTATCAGATGTTGTACCGTGTTGGAGAAGTGTTCGTGTTGAAGATTAAACTTGAGTTTTTGCTGAAATCACTCTCTGACTATTTGTTAAGCGCTGGACTTAACACTCTTCCTTTCCCTAACTGCTGCAACCTCAACCTCAGTTTCCACACTGACTACTGTGAAGTAGTACATTATTACTTAATGCACACTAAGGAGCTTAGGAATTTCACCTGAGTATTCTGCATTTTACCTGAGTTTTCTGCCCTGCTTCTGAGGAGGTTTCCAGGATACTTGCTGTACGCAAGGAGAACATTCATTTATCGAGGCCCTGATTGGGTCAAGGTATTATGTAAGTGCTAGTGACCAGAGTTACGAAACTGAAGGTATAACTTCCTTGTAATTGTATTAGACCCAAATGGGGAAACAGAATCCAGAAGACTCCATTTTCAAAGGGTTTTCTGAATTCCTTGGGAGTTCAAAGTCTGTCTTTCTTCCTCCAGGGCACAATGATGCCACTGTTAGCATTCAGTTTCTTAGTTTTATATTGTATGCTCTGTGTCTCTGCCCTGTTATTGCCTACCATTTATGTGTGCTTGTGCATAAAGTGTCGTCAAGTCGCTGCTGACTTCTGGTGACCCCAGCAAGGGGCTTTCAAGGCAACTGAGAAGGAGGGGTGGTTTGCCATTGCCTTCCTCTGCAGTCTTCCTTGGTTGTCTCCCTTCCAAGTACTGACCCTGCTTAGCTTCTGAGATCTGATGAGATTGACTATGCCATGTCATCTTACCTCCCCTACACTATGTACTGATTTTAAAAGATGTAGCATTTTAAGATTGAGGTATGCGTATGGAATATGCATTTACAACTCTTTAATAAGCATTACTTGTGTTTGTTTTAAATGTCAGGTGTTGGACTGTGATCAAGGAAGATGGACGTATACTATCTGCTAAGCAGGAACCTCGCTTGGTGCTAGTTTCTGTAACTTGTGAATCTGGTCATTTAACCTTAAGTGCTCCAGGAATGAAAACACTGAGTATTCCTGTCAAACTCCCCATAACAAATTCCATCTACAATTGCAGGTAGTAGATTGTTTTTCTCCTTGCAACCTGGAAACTGGAGCTTTCTATTTACAATGATCTCTCACAGTTTAGATGAGGAAATATTAAGTTGCATGTAGGATGTGTGTGTACATTTGAGTGAGAGCTCTCTCCCTCTCCCTCTCTCTCTCTCTCTCACACACACAGAGAGAGAGAGAGAGAGAGAGAGAGAGAGAGAGAGAGAGAGAGAGAGAGAGAGAGAGAGAGAGAGATAGATTACATCCTATATCAATGCTGGACTAGATGGACCACTTGTCTGATCCAGCAAGCTCTTATGTTCTTATGTTTATCGTCTTTTATCATTACATAGCTCTCTCTTTTCTGCTCCTTATTTCTCTGTAGAATAGTGACCTACAATACCATCCTAAGCTGCGTTACACCTTTCTAAGTCCATTGAAGTCCGTGGGCTGAGTAGAGTGTAACTTTGTTTAGGATGATACTGCCAAGCACCATCTTGGTAAAAAGCAAAATATGGAAAGCGGATGAAATGGGTTGAAGGTAATTTTATGATGTGAAGTATTACACTAAATGTACAGCTTTTAAAAGGGCACATGTGGGTACATTTCTATGGTCCTTTAGGCGCTTTGGAGTCCATGCTGAAGGGAGGGACTGTGGAGATGAAGCAGCTCAGTGGATCACAACCTTCCTGAACTCAAAGCCTTACAGAATGGTCCATTATGAAACAGATATGAAGACAAGGAAGCCAGTTAGTTTCCTGCCTCTGTTCCAGCCTACAGATGAGGTGAGAGTCCCATTTCTCCCCCAAACATTTTTTTCAGTATTTGCTAAAGTGTTTGGACTGCCAGTTACTATTTGCTTAACACTTTTGCATATCCAAGGATGCCACTGTGGTGTTGGTTTCAGGGCGAAGTCCCAAGCATATTCACTTGGAAATAAGTTCTGTCAAATTTAGTAGGAGACTCTCTAAATGTGATTAGGATGATGAGAGCATTGCATGATGTCATTTGCTAGAAAATAAATGATGTATCAATTCCTTACTGGCTTTGATCATGTAGTATTCAGCTGTGGAGAGCATGGCATTTTGCTTAAAAGATGAACAGGTCCATGCAGTACATTAGATATGACAAGGGGGGACCCGCGATACTCGCGGGGGGGGCAGTCTCTCTCTTCCCCCCATTCTCTCTCTTCCCCCCAGTCTCTCTCTCTCTCTCTCCCCCTTTCTCTCTCTTCCCCCCAGTGTCTCCCCCTTCTCTCTCTTCCCCCCCAGTCTCTCTCCCTCTCCCCCCCACTCTCTCTCTCTCCCCCCTCTCTCTCTACGCCCCACAGTCTCTCTCTCCCCCCTTCTCTCTCTTCGCCCCACAGTCTCTCTGCGAGGCTCCTTAGCGGCAGCGGCGTTCCCCCCCCTCACCCCCCTAGCCCTGACGTTGCCCGGCCGCCCGGCTGGCTCCGAGGCGGCGGCGGCGAGGCTCCTTAGCGGCTGCGGCGGCTCCCTCGCCACTCGCCCCCCCCTCGCTGCTCGCCGCTCACCGCTCCCCTTTCAAGCAGCGGCGGCGGCAGCCTCGGTTGCCAAGCGTTCCGTGCGCATGCGCACGGAACGGTCTTGCACTTTCGGGGGGATTTAAACATCCTCCCGAAATTTTTTTCAAGGTTTAGCATTTTTGTGCACACGTGGGGACTGGCCCACGTGTGCACAAACCTCCCCCTCCCCCCAAGTGCCCCCGGAGCGCTGATTTAGCGATCCGCACTCATGGGGGCAACTTGGCTATTAGATATATAGATTGGTCTTTTCCTTTGGGTGGTCCGCTGATCTACTTTTTTCACACCATTTGATCTCTCCCTGCTGTTGTCCAGGGTGGAATCTTCCTACTCATGTTTTAAAAATGCATGTTGGGAAGTGGCCAGAAAAGGTCAATGTAATCATGTCACCTGTAATTGTTACACCTAGGACTTCATGCTTGTTTTATCCGAATCTTTTTTTTTTTGTCAATGCAGACGTGTTTGTCTTCATCTGTTTTCTTCTTTACAAGTTGGAGAAATACAGGTGTCATGCATGGTTGCTATCAGTATATGATCTTTGTATGCAAGACTAAGAACACTCTTAGAAACAGTGCCAAGTTCCCCTTCCTTTGGGTACCTTTTTTGTATTCCTAGGTGTTTGTCACCTGATACTTTTGCACCCTGGACCTATTTTTAGTACCACAGCTGTTTTTGTTTTTTTAATATTGGTATGAATGAACTAAAATAAGGGAACCATTGATGCTTACTGGATAATCCAGCCAAAGTTAAGAAATACAAAGGCCCATTGATTTCAGAGGAAGAGATGTATGTTTGCTTAACCTCATCCACTGAAATCAAAAGGATATAAAAGTTGACTGGATTTTGTCCTTAGCTTGGATTAACTACCCTTGTACTATTTTTAATTTTTTTTTTTTAGCTGAGGTGGGCCGTAACCCTGACCTTGCAAAGTGATTAGAATTTGTCTTCTTTTTATTAAACAAATGAACGATGAGGATATTTCTTCTTTGGAGCAATTGCTAGGATGCAATTACTAGAAGGCATTTTTTTAAGTGCATGGAATGATTCTACTGCTTGATAAAAACTTAGGCAAATTTCATGCCCTAGCAGAAGGTAGTTCAATAAGAGAATCATAATGGAAACTGTCAACACCAGCCCTCTTTGTATTTATGTGTACAGGTTGCCTATGCTGAAGCCAGTCCAATCTTGTTAATTTCTGAAGCTTCCTTGCAAGATCTCAATGCCCGGTTAGAGAAGAAAATAAGAATAACCAATTTCCGGCCAAATATAGTTGTTACAGGTTGCGCTTCTTATGAAGAGGCAAGTAATGTGTTAAAATGTGTACTGGGAATACTGCATTCACAATCCTTAGTTCTTGGCTAAATATCCCTCCCCAGTATCTCTGAAAGGAAGGTCTTGAAAACTGGGTGTGTAGCTTGAAGTATCATATTGGGCAATAAATATTTGCTGTTTATGATCTTCTGATACAAAGATCCCATCGCATGCCTACTTTGGGTTCAACTCTTGACTTGCCTTTTCACCTCTTCCCTCTTGTATGTTCTCCATTTGTGAGAAAAGTTTTGTTTAGTTATATTTTGCTGTTTTTAAATTCAGTATTTTAAAATCCTGTTCTTTTAAATCTCTTTACCTTTCTCCATACCCACACAAGTCCATTTGCAATGATTTAAAATTTTAATATAGTGTATTTTAGTAGAATTTTGCATTTTAGGAATATTGTGAAATGTTTTGGGGTCTCAAGTTCAAAAATCAGTGTGCAATGTCAATAAAATACACTATCAAATACATAAATGATGAGGGTATTAGAAAGCGGCCTACTATAGTATCAGTATAAATTAATTTTATTATTTCTTCATTTAAACTATTTATATGCTGTCTTTCCACCCAGATAGGGTTCCCAAGGCCTATGCACAATAGTTAAAATGAAAACACTTGCCTAAATTATTTATTTTTATGCTGCCTCACCAGAGTCCTGCTATAATGTGTGATGGTTCTGTGTTTCTGTAGGATACATGGGTTGAGATATCGATTGGTCAGGTGAGGCTGAAAGGACGAATGTGTTGTCCCAGGTAAGGGCACCAAGCATTGGTCTCTGCAGCACTTTGGTTTATGCCAGCAGATCTTTTTGAGTATTTCTACCTCAAACAGGGCCCATCCTGGAATTAGGTGTGGTGGCCTCAGGTGGGGGATTTTGAGGACCAACAGCCTCTGCATTCAGTAACTAAAAATTGGTCCTCATTAGATGAAGTTAAGACTATTTTTGAAGGAGTATGTTAGTAGGATACATCTCTTAATTTAATATTTTCTGTAATTGCAGGTGTATTTTCACAAAGGTTGATCCAGACACTGGGATTATGGATAAGAAGGAACCACTAAAAACGCTGAAAAGGTAGCAAACATATTACCACTTGTTTTGTGTACTTTGTGTGTTTCAATATGCTTGCTTGCAATTACATGTTTGGCACCATGATGTTCAGGATCAAATGGTTGCCATTTGGATGTGAGAAAGCCTTTTGCAGTCCCAACATTACATATGAAAGGTCATATCATCTCATACAGGGCAAACCAGCCATTGCACTTACCAGGAAAGCTTGCAGTGAGCTGTGGGTGGGCAGGAACAAGGACTGCCAAGCCCCTGGAATTCCACCAGCCCTGCAGGAGTTTCTTGGATCAGACCCTTCAACAGCTAGAGTGATTGGTGTCATCTCATCAGTTGCCTCCTTCCTCTGTTGCCCCCCACCTGAGGCAGTGGGTGAGATGATGCCCACCATTGGCACTGCTAGCCAGGTCTGACCTGAGTGGTCCCTGCAATGTTGGCTTGTTCCTGAGCCACTGAAATTTCCCAGCCCACCCCAATCTCACAGCACCCGTCTCAGACACAGCACTTCCCTTTGGAGTTGGCTCACACATCCAATTGTAAGTCATCACTTATTGAGTAATCATGTATGAAACCAGCACCCCCCATTCCCATTGGAGGGTTTGAATGTCCCGCCAAAGTGGCTATTGGTTGGGGCTGGGGGATCCAGGATCCGAAGTTTCCATTGTTCTAGGATCCAAGCTCTTGCCTGTGCCGCAGACCCCTCTTGGCGGCCCGCGTACATAACACAAGCTAAGGTGTTAAGGCTCAATAATAAAGAGTCTTGTGTGGACCAGTTTCCTCTTAACAAATTAACTGATTCTTGTACACTTCTAAGGTTTCCTGGACTGGTCTCCCTCTTGCCACTTCCTTTAACCAATACTTAACAGCAGCAATTGGAAAATTTTTAAAAATTAACTATTCTACATTATACAAGATCCTGAAGTTTAAAAGGGATGTGTGCTTTTTAAAGTGCTTTTACATGGAAGTTTTGAAAGGGTTTTTAGAATTTCATTGATTCTCTTCCAATACAAGCACAGAAGTGTTTGTAACGTGCTTCTCCGATTGCTGTTCTTCATGGTTCAATCTATCGGAGCACTTAGCGGCACTACCAATTGTACAACACTTGATTGACTCTCGCATTTTTAAGGGGGGAGGAGTACCTTTTCACTGAGCACTTGCCATGCTCTGGTTTAGTACCAAAGACAGGGGTCATTTCCTGCGGGAGCGCACAGGAGCGGAGCTCCGGCAGTAAAGAGCCCAGGGGGCGGGCACATGCAACAAGCCCCACCCTCTGCTCCCAGCAGCCCTCAGTCAGAGCAAGAAGCAGCCAGGTAAGTTGCAGAGCCCCCCCCTGCCCCCCAGTCCAAGACAGTCCAGTGGGACCTTTAAGACCAAGTTTTATTCAGGTACAAGCTCTCCCTCCTCTGCGAGGACAGATCTCCATGTCCCCCCCCCCACAATAGTTAGCAATCCAAAACAGTCCAGTGGAGCCTAAGCGGTGGGTGTTGCCTTCTGACACACTTCCAGTGATGTCAGGGGGTGGGGCATATGCAAATAAGTTATGCTAATGAGCTCCTGCACCTCTTTTTCTACAAAATGACCCCTGACCAAAGAGCTAAACTGAACTATATGTAGCTATTGTGTGACATGTCTTTATTTTGTGCGGTTTAATACAAATCCTGACAGTCTTTTTAGATTTAGAAAAGTAACAGTAAAAAAATATTCTGCTATTGTAACACAGCAGTGACCTCGATTATGCCCTTTCAATTGATACAAGAATGTGCGTTCACTGTGTTTGTTCTGTCTTGCTATATGTTGTCCATTTTTGTGTGAAAATTTGTTTTAGCTGAATTATATTTTGGTTGGCCCTGGTTAGTATTTGGATGGGAGACCACCAAGGAATACTGGCATCGTGATGCAGAGGGCAGGCAATGGCAAACTGTCTCTGAATGACTCTCGACTTCAGAACCCCATGAGGTCACCACAGGTGAGCTGTGACTTGATGGCAAAAACCAAAAAAAAAGCCCTAATGGCCCATCTTTCTGCCTTCCTTGTTTTCAGTTACCGCAAGTGTGATCCTTCTGAACAACATGCCTTTAAGAATGATCCCCCTTTTGGATGGCTATATGGAGTTGATAAAACTGGAACAATCCAAGTTGGAGACCCTGTATACAAGATAATCTGCTGACTGAAGTTGTGTACAGTACTTTTCAGTTGTCATGTTTTTGGTGCCTCCTACTGCACATACTGTACATGCACGATCGTCTCAATATGAGCAACAGCCATTTTGTCTGAATGGGGTGCCACATGTTTATTCCAGTTTAAATACATTTGAATGCATACCCTGGGGGGGTGGGGATCAGAGTTTTTGATTGTGCACAGTTAAACCAGAATATGTGCATTTCCCTATTTGGACAACATGGTGATCATATGTATTGGGTTGATTGCACATAACACTTTCTGCCAGTTTGCACAGTAGGCTCTCTGGAAATATAATGACTGAAAAAGGCTTATGTGCAAATGGACGTTCTGCATGAATTTTGCTAAGCTACCCTTCTCAGTTCGTTGAATGTGAGAGTCTCCTGTTTTGGGACCCTTTGAGATGTTTACAGTTTGAAGTCTTTAACTGGATCTTTTCAAGTGAGTAATTCTTGCACAAGTTGGCTGCACCTCAATGTTCCCTCTAATTCTTCCCTCTACTGAGTGGAGCAGTTCACCTCCTGAGCAGAAAATAACTGCTGTAATCTTAAAATGGGCAACCAGCAGTGCAAGACCCTGCACAGCTCTAGATTGCTTCCTGTGTTAATGAGCAGCTGCTCAGGTGTACAGCTTAGAGGGAACACTGCTGCACCTGTGCCTTTATTGCTTTTGTTAGGTCTGGTTTGAATGGCACATGACCATACAGGTGGTGGGGATCAGGGGAGAGAGCACACCTAGCACACCGACCTCACTGCCACCAGTTATACATGCAATTGAGTAATGCCTGAATGGGGTTAAGTTCTTCATACATAGGTTCAGTTCATACAGCTGATTCATGGATTTTATCTTGGAGATCAGTTGCACAATCTGATCCTATGCATGGTGATATGGACCTATGCAAATGCTTCAGTACCACCTGAGTGGCTAGTAAGGTTGGTGCACCATGTGAGAAGAAAGGTAAACCTTCCTCTGTGCTTCCCAGCACATGTAGGGTTGAGAATTAGTTGAAGGAGTTGAGACATAGTAAATGCTTTCATAATGGTATAGTTTTATAGCCTGTTCACACCAGAAGAGTTGGATGCCTCTTCATACAATCATAATTTTCAGTGCAATTAACGGCGGAGTTCAGACTGGCAGTTTGCCTCGATATAGGCACGTTTCAGAAATGTTCCACAACCGGATTAAAGGGGCTGTTCACACAGGCACATCTGTCCGGCGTTCCCCAGCCGTACTCAGCCCGTCCTGTAACGCTTCGCTTCTGAGTTTAAAAGATGAAAGTGGTATCAAACCCTGGAAAGCGCATTTATCCTGCATTCATCCTGCACCAACAAAGTGTGAACGCCAAAAGTATTTTTCTTGTGCGCTTATGCGCATAACCGCATATGTCCAGATTACCAAAAAGAAAGCCATGCCTTACAGCTGTGCCTCTGCCAGGGGTGGGCCAACAGTGTGAACGCTCCCTTGCGCCTCCTCCCCAGTATGCTCCCGCATCAGTCGGTGCAGTGTGACTGGGAAAACCCGGAACAGTTTGTTCTGGGTCTTTTTTGCCACGACTCCTTCCCACTTCAAACTGCCCATCTGAACTCGGCCAATATGTAGCTGTTTCAACACAAATCTGGTGTTGTGCAACCATGTAACCAATTTTACAGGTCACTTTCTATTGTCATTTTGGGGGAAATATGAGTATGTGCTTGAGATGCATCTTTGCATTAAAGGTGGGTCCTTCACACCATATTCTATAAACTGTTGCCTTGCTGAAGTGTGCTTTGATGTGATAATCACGATAAACAAGTTCATCTATTTTGTGGCATATTAATACTTATATGATAGAGGTATAATTCAGAATCTGCGCCCCTAATATCCTTTCATGATGGTTGTTGTTTAAACTGATTACTTTTTTCTGGCTAAAATTATATGTTGGTTATAACTCACTGGGAAATTGGCACAGTATTTCTCAATTGACCTTGCAGCTCACCAAAGCTTATGCCACAATAAATTTGTTAATTTTATGGTGTCACAAGACTCTTTGTCCAAGTATGTACCTCCTACTCATTTTTTAAACGTTAATTTTTATATACTATGAAAATACTGTTGATTCAGTTTTGTTTAATTGGACCTGAATCCACCTAGACTTTGCTCTTGCTAATAATTAGCTTGGAAATTAAAGGTTTTAAAATTTCTTCTAAAGATGATCTGGTGAACCTTGAGTGAGTTGTTTTTTTACATGTCTGTCTCTTTCTGAACATAGTTCTTATTTTAATCTTTAAAGCTGCTCAGGGAACTTTGTTGAAGAACTATGCCAGCTGGATGCTGTCTAAGCCCAGATTCAGAGATATGAGGAGCCCTAGGTATTTCCCACAAGGCACACAGGTGT
>NW_015175360.1:498328-506902 GCF_001447785.1 Gekko japonicus | reverse complement strand
CTGCTCCAGTGAAAGAACAGCATCACATGACCACAAGTATAACCATCAGTCTTCTGCCTGGGCAGCCAGCGTCATTCCTCACAGTTTTTGAAAGGAGAGTATCATGGAAACTAGGACTCTGTAGGATTAGATGCTCGTGCAGAGACTTTGATTCACACTGGAGCTTCAGTGTATGGTTGAGGAGAGAGGCCTACACTGTCCCCCCCCCATAGTTGTTTAGAACTACCCCAGCTGTATAAACTGGGGCTGCTTTCAAGTAATGACTCCATACAGTACACAGCAAAGACATTTATTGCAGGAACAGCTATGTTTTATGCAGTAAATATGTGACATCTGAAGCATTCATATACAATGTGTTGGGAAGCCACAGCATAAACAGGGCCTGGGCCCGCAAGAACATGTACATGGGTATTTAAAGATGCACATATATTATTCCCACTTTAAATATTTGCTGCAGGAGAAAAAAAAGTAATCATAGCAAATACAGTTCCCACATAAAGTACAGTAGTGCTGTAAATGTATGCAATTTGCAAACGTTAACCAAAATAAAAAATATGAAATTTGCATGGTTCTAGTTTTGAGGTAGATGACCAAAAGAAGAGTCTTCTGAAGAAGGAAAGTTGCTTGGTCAATAACTTTACATACTTGAACTGTAAATTAAAAACTTCCTGCCTCAGAGAAAATATCAAAAAAGAAATAAACTGAAATGAAAAGATTAAAAAGTTCATGTCTTCAAGTTGTTATGTAAAATGTTGATAACTTTCTTCATTTATTTACTCATTGACAAACAGTATTTCCTTGTTGCTACTGCAATCCTCAAACAATAACATTTAATTTTGCAGCTAATTTAAAGTAGTTCAATATTGTAACAATACCCCAATCCTAGACTCTTAAAGGTCCCACTGATTTCTGTGAGATTCCTACGCATACTGTTGTAGCCTTACAGGCTGATCTTCAACTTCCTCTAGGTCAGTGAAGACAGGATTGCAGCTTTGACCAGTTTCCTTATGCCTTCAGGTGGAGGAGGGAATTCAGTAACCATTCACATTGGTGTAGCCACAGCACTGTAGAACTCAGTGGTTCCTTGAACTGTGTTGTATACTGCCCTTTTAAACTTGATTAATGCATTTCACTTTTCAGTGGAGGGATCCTTCTCAACAAATGATTTATGTACCTGAATAAATATGTGTAAAGGTTATCCTCCTCACATGCATTGTTGCTCTGTCTAGGGCTGCTTTAGTTGTGATGGTTTTCCTCCACATGGGTATGCATGGCTACCCACATTATGCGGAGGTTTTGAGAATTTCAGCATCCCATATTATAGGTAGATTTGTCTTCTTTTGTTGCTAGTAGGTTGTATGAAAAGTATCATATCAGAAGACTAGCCCACATACCTGGATGTAACTTACTGATAGAGAACTGATCTCTGCCTACAGGATACTTCCACATAATTTGTTATGCATTGATACGGACTAATAGGTTTGGCCGGATCCTAAGGTTGATCTATGACGGACTCTTACACTGTAAATAGCCAATCACGGGAGTGGGGTGGTGTTGGGTGTTGTGTGCTGCAGGGATAAAAGCAGGGTTCAAACCCGGGTAGTTGGTCTCTAGTAGAGCTGAATTTCACTATTAAATATGAGCTGATCACTTGCTAACCTGTCTGAACCCTGTACATTACACAGTTCCACAAAGGAACCTGGAAAAGTGATCCTAGCACTGGAAATGTGGCATAGGAATCAAAGTCCAGGGGGATGGAACAGATATCTGAAATACTTGGCAGCAAGTGAGAGCTGACTTTGGAGTAGGAACAGGAACAAGGATACTGTCATTTCAACTTACTTCCACCTCTTACCCCAAGACATAACAAGCTTTCCCATCACCTCAGCCCCCTGAAAAGTACTGGGCCCAGACCCTTGGACAGTGAAATCAGCTAATAACTTTATTAAGACATAAGAAACTGGAATGAAGAAGCCTGGCCAGAGGCCTGCTTAAATGTCCGTTCCATGCCACACCCCCACACACCCCTGATTGGTTTATTTACATAGTGCCCACTCCCATAGGTTCACCCTAGGATCCGAACTGACCCATTGGCCCGTTCTAGGATCCTCTCTAGCTATTGTCTGCAGAGAGCAAAGCTTGGCTGGTTCGCATGGCCCCGTGCGCGACCTCAGTTAGTACACAACAACCTGTCTGGCTCCCTCAAATGGACTTTGTTATTTCTCCCGTGATTTCCATGATGCCTGCAAAAACGCCTGATGCCACGTCTGCCCTTCCTCAGAATCATTCCCCCCCCCCCCCGGTCTCTGGCCCCACCCACTAGTTTTCATCCCCTCTCGAAAGTGGGCTTTTGTATATGTAACCGAAAAGAATTCATATTCTGATTGCCTCTCAAGGAAAAAGAATGGAAATGGCACCAAAATACATTGACAATCCTCGATATATGGAATTGTTTGCTGCCTTTTTGAAACGTTAAAAGTCACCCGAGTATTTATTTCCTTACAGCTAAGGGGAGGGGGGGCGTGCTCCCTGTTTTAGCTCCCGCTGTAATTTTGTGTGTATAAAAGTTTTCAGAGAGACGCTGAGCCGCTGTCGGCATCTAGCGCCAGCACCAATCCGGAGGCTGTCAGGAGAAGCAACCCACAACCGTCGGCGCTAGGAGGACGCTGGCTCCGCCTGCGCTCGCCCCCTCCCCCCCCAGCGGCCTTAGAGACACCCCACAGTAGCCATGCCGATGGGGCCGCCCGGGCTGTCCCCCTCGCGGGTGGCTTGGCTCTGCGTCGCAGGCGCCACCTTGGCGCTGGGGGTGGCCGCGGCCTGGCGTCGGCGGCGGGCTCATCGAAGCTTGGTGCAGGTGGGGACGGTGTCGGGGCTGTACATCTACCCGGTCAAGTCCTGCCGGAGGGTGTCTGTGGAGGACGCCGAAGCGACTGAGCTGGGCCTCCGCAAAGGGGACCTGCGCGACAGGTACGGAGAGGGAGGCGAGCGTGGGAACGGTGCGGGCGGGCGTGACGCGAGGATTGCAAAACCAGAGGCAGGCAGGGAGGCAGCAAGCAATGGCGGCTTGCGCCGAAGAGGCTGGATCTCCAGTCGAAAGCTAGTAAGGGGAAAGAGGAGGAGTCACACCGCCGTGTGGTGTTTTGTTGTTGTTGTTGTTGTTGGGGGGGGGGCTGTTTTCAGCCTGGGTGGGCAGCCCGGTTCCCTAGCCTACCTGCGTTCAATGAAGACAGGCGGAGGGAAGAATGGAATCCGCTTGGTCCGCCCTTGGCAGTGGAACACGTGCATAGGTTACACTCCCCTATGAATTTGGTTTGACAGAGATGGGCTGCTGATGTTGTGTGGGGGTGTTCTTGTGGCGTCATCATTCTTACGGCTATCGACTAATTCGGCAAGTTCAGGGCCCAAGCTCACTATCCTCTCTGTCTGTGACAGCTACAGCATTTCGTGGTGTGGTGGTGTTGTTTTTCCCGAAAAGTGCTTGTGTGAATGCTGTGCCCTCAGTACTATCTCTGGTCTAGGAAGCAGAATGAATATTTGAACACTTGCGGAACCTGGCAAAATTGGATCCACACTGAACGTGTAGTGACCATATTGACAAAGACCATCTCAGCCTACCGCACTCATGATGACTGCCATCTATTGAGAAAGCAGGGAGGTCCTGGAACTCTCCAAGGGAGGGTCATTCCCCCTTTAGGCTTGGTCTGCACCTGAGGCAGAAGGGGGGAGGGAATGAGATGGTAGAATGGATTGTGCATTTCGGACAACAGTGAATAAATGCTACCCCACATAAGAAACCTCTTGAAAATAATAACAACATGAGGGACAAAGACTAGCTCTTTGCCTGCTGTATTGATTTTCCATTTGTGGGAGTCTTTCTCATAGGGTAATATCCAACAATGTGATTTTTGACCTGCAGTCTGCAAGTCAAATCACACAATTCATTCTGCAGTTGGAATGCCCAGTGTCTAGTGTAGCTGCAAAAAACTGATCAATGTCTGTGTGCATTGGGGGAGGGGGGGTAATGGGTTGGGGCCATTGAACCCTGGAAGCTACTTTAAACTTTTTCTCTACCCCATTTCCTCTACTGGAAATACCCCCATCCAACTGCTTTAGCAGCAAGAAAGTTCTTAGCAATGCCTGTGTTTTCCCCTTGTGGGACTTAAAGCAAGGTGGAAGCATTTTTTATTGGGGAAATGTCAGGAAGGCAAAAAGTTCACCCTTCGTTCCCCAGTGGTGTGGCCGTGATCTGTTCTGTAACCCCAAGTACTCACTTTTCTACACAGCTCAGTCAAATCTATCAACGTCCAATAGGGTAAAATGCTAGAGCAGAATTTTACAATTATTTTCAAACTGATAACATGCTCTCTCCTAACAAGCACAGAGGATCAGTGTTCTACTACAAGGCACAAGTATCAGTGTGCTGAAAAAAATTTTCACACAAGATTTTCATTGGGGTGTGTGTGGAGACCCAGCCAAGAACCATCAGGATCAGAAGCATTTCTGTAACATTTGAATGTACACCATTTCCATTTTATTAATGTATGCTCTCTTGTGCTGTAGCTACGGGTAAGTTTGCCATAGTGACATCTCCTGTGGTTTTAAAAATGCCACTGTGCACGTGTGAACATGCAAAGCTAAAATCATGATGGCTTCAGTTTGTCAGTAAACATCACAACTCCATTCCAGAGAATGCTTGTTACTCCTACATTAATTTCAGTGACATGCATGATATTTATTTTGAATTTATTTAGGAAATTTATATGCTGCCTCTCCAGAGATGCGCTTGGGGCAATTCTATGATACGGGTCCATTGTTTCCACTACACTGTGTTTGGGTGAATGTAAACTACCCGGATTTTATTTATTTTTTTGGCCCCCCGTAGGGGATTTTTTAAATTTGCATTTTCTAAAAATTACAAAAAAAAAAAAAAAAAAAGGATCTACAATCTAAGGGAGAAAGTAAAGCAAACCCACTAAAACCCCAAGAGATGGTGATCATACATAACACTTTTAAAATGAGCTTCTAGCTTAAAGTTCGATTAAAGTTCATTGTATGTGGTCAATCATTATCTTCATCCTGTAATCAAAGCAATATAAATCGCCTACACATTTGACTTAATAAAGAACAATACAAGAAACAATTAGTACTCATGTGACTTTCTAGAAACAATAACTCAGTATCTATCCTTTTTCTTTCTCAACTGATAAGTTTTTTGGGGAGCTGCAGCTCCAAGATTCGAATCCGAGTCCTCACCGGAAGACGCCACTTCTCCGTCTTCATTGCTCTCCTTGGTGCTATCATCTTTCTTCTTGTCTTCTTCACCTGCTGGATGACTATAACGTTGCAAAAACTCCATTGCCTTTTCTGTAGTGTCGATTTTTTCTTATCTTTAAATTTGAAGATTATGCCTTTGGGCACATTCCATCTGTAGGATATGTTATTTTTCTGTAAGTATAATACCAAGTCTCTATATTTGTTTCTTTTCTTCCTTATTTCAAATGGAATGTCCTTCATGATTTTAATTTCTTTGTCCTGAATCTTCAAGGTAGTTCCACTTGTAGCTTTAAGGATTTGATCCCTCACTTGTCTTCTGGAGAATCTCACCATCACTTCCTCGGACAGATTATTCCTTCTTCTATATTCAGAATGCGATCTATAGATTGTATCTATTTCATTTTGTAATGTATCCGCTTTAATATTTGCTAATGGGGCAATAGCATCACACATCATCTGGTTTAGCTCTTCCTCTTTCTCTTGAGGAACTCCTTGAAGTCTTAGAACATAGCTTGCTCTTTCCATTTGTAGCTGCAACAAATGAGACTCCTCAGCTAGTGTCTTTTTTTCCATCACCTGCAGTTGTTTTTTCAGCTTCTTGGTATTGGCATCCACTTCTTTAAGCTCTTGTTCTGATTTCTCCGTTTTTTTCACAGTCTCATTAAGTTGTGCTTGTTGTGCATCCAGCTTTTGGTGCAATGCTGTGACTTGTTCCAGCAGGGGTCGCAATGCCTCAGTCAGCATCCTTTGGAGATCAGCCGTTGTGTCCTGTCTAGGGGCAGAACTCGCTGGGCTGGCACTTCCGGAGGGAGGTCTCAGTTTCGACTGCTTGTCCTTCTCCTCCTTCTTGAGAGGCGCCATGTTTGAGATTGTTTACTTTTGTTTAAAGTTACTAAAGTCTCTAGAAACCTTTGAAAAGTCGGGTAAATTCTTGTATGTCCTTTTTTTCAGTCCACCTTGTTTCTCTAGCCCCCCCTTTAATTTACTGCCAAAAGTTCATTTGTTTTCTTGTCAGGAGAGAGTTCCCTCCCCCCCTCCCCCCGCTTCTAAAGGGGAGTCTTTCAGCTAGTTTTCAGGCATTTCACTTAGACTTTTTACTCACAGTTCAACGATGGAATCACTTTAACATAGAATTCCACTGGATCACCAAGCGCTTGTTCTGGTGTGCTGCTCTTAGTCCCATTCGGAACCTCTGCGGGGGGACCTCCGGGGCACCAGAACGCCTCGATCTGCTGGCTGCCTGCCGGGGGGAGACGCAAAGTTAATCCCCATGGCTAGGAGCTCATTCGCAGAGCTCCTGGGGAGCATGGACAATCGTGCCCCCTCCCTTCCGCGAGCTCACGGTCCGCTTCCTCAGGAGCGACCGAGGATTGCAGCCCCCATCAGAAGCGCCAAAACCGGAAGTCCAGCTACCTGGATTTTAAAGGTAAAGGTTTCCCTTGCTCAAAAGCCAGTCAAATCTGACTCTAGGGGGCAGTGCTCATCTCTGTTTCCAAGCCAAAGAGTCAGCGCTGTCCAAAGACTTCTCCAGGGTCATGTGGCTGGCATGACTAAATTCCGAGGCACACAGAACACTGTTACCTTCCCACTGAAGCAATACCTATTTATCTACTTGCAGTTTCTTGCTTTCGAACTGCTAGGTTGGCAGGAGCTGGGGCCAGAGACGGGACCTCACTCCGTTACGCGGCACTAGGGCCTTGAACTGCCGAGCTACAGACCTTCTGGTCTACAGCTCAGCATTTTAACCTCTGGGCCACCGCAGCCCTACCTGGATTTTAGGCAGAGCTAAAATAATTTGAGAAGGGAGTTGATTCTTACTTAATCCTTTATATTTAAAATTTGAAGTTGATGTTAGAATTAGCATTCCAACAATCTAAATTTTTAATTTTGAAATCTTTTCTGCAAAACTGGGTTTCAGGGATGACAATATATCAGGACCCCATTCATTGGTATGCACAGCATTCTAATGCCCTTACATCACAAACGGCTTGATTTAGGAAGCTTGGTATGGTAATATGTTTAGCTATTTTCTTCTATCCCAATTAGCTCCAGAGCAAACTAATTTATGCGGCAGGCAGATCGTTTGCTCACAATTTTAATACCAGTAGCTCACAAAGTAGAATTTTTGCTCGTAAAACTCCACAGCTTAGAGGGAACATTGATCAGGACCCCATTCATTGGTATGCAACAACATTCTAATGCCCTTACATCACAAACAGCTTGATTTAGGAAGCTTGGTATGGTAATATGTTTAGGTATTTTCTTCTATCCCAATTAGCAATTGAGAGGCAAGTATAAAAGCCTAACGTGCTTTCCATATTGAACTGTAGGTTTTGGCTTGTAATTAAAGAAGATGGACACATGGTCACAGCTCGGCAGGAACCTCGTCTGGTGCTGGTTTCTGTGGCTTTTGAAAAAGGGCGCTTGATCCTGCCCGGACTGCTCCAGAGATGAAGGAATTGAACATTCCCGTCAAGCTCCCTGAAGAGAATCCTGTCAAGAATTGCAGGTGCCGCATTCACTGCTGGTTTTTTTAAAAAAATTAAAACGGTTCAAGATGTTCTTCCCATTTGCTGTTTTTTCTTTACCTGACTTGCATGTCAAACAACAAATGTGTTAAAAGGCCCCAGAGAAACAAGTCCTTTATTGTTAGTATTCAGATTCCTGTAAATGTTGGTGAGCCACTGTGGTGTTGGTCGAGTCACTGTGATGTTGGTCGTGTCTGCCGTGGAAACTTGCTGGGTGATCTGGGGCCAGTTACATACTTTCAGCCTAACTTACCTTACACGGTTGTTGTGAGGATAAATGGGAGAAGCAGAGAATGTTGTATGCCACTTTTGTTCTCTACTGGGGAGAAATGTGGGGTATAAATGAAATAACTTATTTACATCTGTATTTAATTTATTACATGGGTTTTGTTTTTAACTGTTTACAGGTCTGCCGAAGTAGGTAACCTTTGATGTGCATAACTTTATTTATTTATTTATTTATTTGTTCGACTTATACCCCGCCCTCCCTGCCAGGGTGAGCTCAGGGTGCCTTACATAAAATGCATATATAAAATATAGTTAAAACATACATAAACAATCAGTTGTTCTTTACCACTTGTTGTTATGTAGATTGTGTCTGAGACTCCTTTCGCTGGTATAAGTTGTGTTCTATTGCTACCCAACTCAGCAAGGAAAAAAGACTTTTTGTTGGAAGAGACAAAGAGGGGATAACTGAGAAATGGGGCTACAGAGAGACTATAGAGAAGAAGAAGAAGAAGAAGAAGAAGAAGAAGAAGAAGAAGAAGAAGAA
>NW_015175360.1:433488-497785 GCF_001447785.1 Gekko japonicus | reverse complement strand
GAAGAAGAAGAAGAAGAAGAAGAAGAAGAAGAAGAAGAAGAAGAAGAAGAAGAAGAAGAAGAAGAGATTGGATTTATACCCCGCCCTTCACTTGGAGTCTCAGAGCGGCTTACAAATTCCGTTCCCTTCCCCTCCCCACAACAGACACCCTGTGAGGTGGATGGGGCTGAGAGAACTCTGACACAAACAGTGGGGAATCAAACCCGGTTCTCCCAGATTAGAGTCCGCACACTTAACCACTACACCAAACTGGCTCTCACAGGCAACAGGAAAGAGAGGATAGATTCATGTGGGTAGCTGTGTTGGTCTGAAGCAGCAGAACAAAGTGAGTCCAGTGGCACCTTTAAGACCAACAAGGTTTTATTCTGTACACATGCTTTTGTGTGCATGAAAACTTCTTCAGATACATTGAAACAGAAGTCACCAACCATTACATATAGATAGAGAGTGGGGAGGGTTTTGTCAGGAAGGGCTGATTAGAGTCAAGATGCATAAGAAACTGAGCAATAGATATAGCTAAGATTGGATTAAGGCAGCTTGTAAAACCTGTGAATAGCAGCAAATTAGCATACAACACGATAAGAGAGTTTACAAACAGGTGTGAGAACTGAATGATGTTATCCTGTGTAGTGAGATAAGAAACTGATATCTCTGTTAAGTTGTGGGGGTTTCAATGTCCTTAGCGTTGTGATAACTTGTAACTCGGCAATCTCCCGGTCTAGTCTGTTTCTGAAATTCATTTGCAATAAAACAGCTACTTTAAGGTCCCCCATTGAATGTTCTGGGAGGTTGAAGTGTTCTTCTACAGGTTTCTCAGTTTTGTGGTTCTTGATGTCAGATTTGTGTCCATTTATCCTTTGACATAGGGGTTGACCTGTTTGCCCTATGTAGAGAACTGAAGAGCATTGTTGGCATTGAATGGCTTATACAATGTTAGAAGATGAGCCGATGAATGAGCCTGAGATGGTGTGGTTGATGGTGTTAGGTCCAGTGACTGTGTCATCTGGGTGTATGTGAGAGAGGAGATAACAGATGGGGATGCAGATCTGTGCAAGTGCAGAGAGAAGCTTTGGAGCAAACAGATAAAAGGTAGAAGGGTTAACAGAGACTTCATGGCAGAGAGCAATGGGGTGCATTGTGGATGGAAGAAAAATGAAACACTGAACTGAAATGATAACAAAATGCTTTGCCACATTTAACGTACCAATGCAGCCCTCTTGAATCCATGGGACCTCCAAGTGACTTGAGTTGTGTATCCATTTTAGTAATGACTTCCCTGCAAATGAGTGGATAAAACTTCTTCCTGTGATATTCTCTAGTGTAAACGGAGTGCAGTATGAGTCACGGAGGGTTGGGATGGGCCTTGGAAGTCATCTAGTCCAACCTTGCTGGAGTATACAAATACAGCATCACCAATAGATGGCTATCTAGCCACGGCTTATAGACTTCCACTGAAGGAGAGGACCCCCCACCCGCCACCCTTCTGGGAGTCTGTTACATTGTTGAACAGCTCTTACCTTGAGGAAGTTTCTCTGAATATTTAGTCAAATGTGATGCTTTGTAATTTACTTGGAAGAAAATTCAGTGAGTGACTAACATAACATAACTTCTGTCACTCTTTTTTCTTTTCCAAGGCAGGAGGAACTTGAGATGGTTATCAGTTGAGTGATATGTGGTGATTCATTAACAGTACTTTGGGATAACTACAGACCCATTGAACACAGAAGTCTTCAGGCTAGTTTAATGAAACTCATAGGGTGAAGGCTAATTCAGTCTTTTCTTAGGCTCTGATCATATTTACAAGGTCAGCAGTAAGCATGATTTGGTAGTAACCATCAGAACTGAAGAGCATTGTTGGTCATGACCCATATACCTAGATCATGACCCACTATTGTAACTGAAAGCCTTCCAAAAATGGCCTGAGAAGTCTGTTGTAACCTGTGATTTGGTCATGTGTTCCAGCCATCAGATGTCTTCTTTCCTGAGGATTCAGTTCACACCACTGAGTCAGTAAGTTTAGAACCTCACCATGCTAAAATGGTTTGGCTGAGAGTCAAGCAACTCCAGGTAATCTTTATGGTCCTCCACAGCTGTTGGAGCAAATAGTTTTGCTGCATTCATCAAAGGGATCAAGAGCTGCAATTTCTGCACAACCATTCTGACGTCATATTTCCACTGTAGTATTCACAGGGTAAAAAAGGTCTTGGGAAAGCAGGCCCATGGAACAAGATGCAGGTTATCACATCCTTAATAATGCTTATCAGTTAGACATTGAAATATGTTGAGGTTTTTTTTATATATTAATCCAAGATTGTAAATGTAACATCTCTTTTGTAACCTCTGCCAGGGTCTTTGGGCTTGATATTGAAGGACGGGACTGTGGGGATGATGTGGCACGCTGGCTCACGGCTTTCTTGAAGTCAGAACCGTATCGGCTGGTGCACTTTGAGACTCAGATGGCACCAAGGAAATGCAGTGAGATTAAGATTCCTTTTCGAACTACAGATAAGGTTTGGCAGATATTTTTCACTGTGACCGTTATGTTTACTACTTCACTTAAAAACAAAATATTGTCACATTTTAAGAACTGAACTAGTAGCTGGTAGCTGGACTTCGTAACAGATTTCAGTTAGATGTAAAACCAGGAAGTCACAGTACATAGGGAAGCAGAGAACAATGGTGAAATAGTTATATTCATTTCAAAAAGTGTTCCTACACAAATATCCTTGAACTACCTGGGCACCTTCCCCCACACTTCCCATTCAGCACAGCAGCACTAAAGCCGCTTTGCAAAAAGTAGCCCCGTTTGGATGACCCCTCTGAAGATGATGGCGTGACCTGGATAGGCCAGGCCAGCCTGATCTTATCAGATCTTGGAAGCAAGTGGGATCAATCCTGGTGAGTTTGTGGATGGGAGACCACCAAGGGAAGTCAGGGTTGCTACGCACAAGCAAGCAATACAAATCATCTCTGATGGGGTCGCCGGAAGTCGGCTGCAATTTGACAGCAAAATAGAAAAAGAAGATGCAAATATTTCCATCTAGAAATCACAGAGTTGAGGGGTTTTCTCTTACCATGGAGTGGTAATGGCAGGGCAGAGAGACAGAATAGCAAAATTCTTCAGCCACTTGGACAGTAAATTGTTCCCAACTCAGGTATTGCCGTGGAAGCTTTTATTGGGTTCTGATTTCACACCCTCAGGTGAGGAACAAATTCTGAACAAAATAGTCATCCCCTGTAGCTAGCAGTCTTTTGCCAGAGAGCCTCTTTGCCTGGGAATTCTGACAGGAGGCTCGCTCAGGTCCCTTTCAACTCCATCTCTTCTTTACTGCCGGCAACATGCATTCCTTTGTGTTCCTCCCTGCTTTTATTCGCTCTGCTATCAGGGCACCTGCACTCCTTCTGGCACTTTCTTGGCCTCATTTGGCCACATTAATACTCTAGACTTTGCTTTTAAAGTTAAAGTCCCGTCTCAACAATTTTCTAAACAAGAGTGGAAATTGTACAAGGCTCACTTGAAATGCTTGGGATTTCTGAAATAAACTATATCTAGCCAATTGAAATGGAGGGGATAATTGAATCTGTCGGGTTGCCAACTGGCCTGGAGAAAAATGTCCTGTTCTTTTAATAGAGGCTTAATGTGTACAAATAGGCAGATGGAATTTTTCGTGGCATGGAGGTAGATAACATTGCCGCCTCTATGAAAGGGACAGGCCATTTTTCTCCAGACTGTTTGGCTACACTGACCTGTATGGCTATTCCTTTGTGTTCCTCCCTGCTTTTATTCACTCTGCTATCAGGAGGGCACTTGCACTCCTTCTGGCACTTACTTAGCCTCATTTGGCCACATTCATACTCTAGACTTTGCTTCTAAAGTTAAAGTCCCGTCTCAACAATTTTCTAAACAAGAGTGGAAATTGTACAAGGCTCACTTGAAATGCTTGGGATTTCTGAAATAAACTATATCTAGCCAATTGAAATGGAGGGGATAATTGAATCTGTCGGGTTGCCAACTGGCCTGGAGAAAAAAGTTCCGTTGTTCCTTTAATAGAGGCTTAATGTGTACAAATAGGCAGATGGAATTTTTCGTGGCATGGAGGTAGATAACATTGCCGCCTCTATGAAAGGGACAGGCCATTTTTCTCCAGACTGTTTGGCTACACTGACCTGTATGGCTCAGACAAGCCTGATCTCAGAAGCTAAGCAGGGTCAACCCTGATTAGTGCTTGGATGGGAGACCATCACGGACGTCCAGGGGTGCTAGCAGAGCACTTCTGTTTATTTCCTGCTTTGAGAATTCTATGGAGTTGCCATAAGTTGCTTGCAACTTGGCAGAACTTTACACATACATGCAGATCTACAGATAACCTTTCAAAGCATGCTTATTAGATAAGGCATTATAAATTTACTGAAGTCTTGCAGACTCAGAGGTTAGAAGAAGTCAGAGCTTGTGGGACTGTGCAAATCTAGTAAAAAGGGAAGGCAGCTTTTCAAAGAAAACAAACTCATGGAATGCCTTAAGCATGAGGAACACTTGAGAGATGTACTTGCAGGCTACTAATAAGTGCATTCCTTCATACAAACCCATGGACACCCTAAGCATAAGGAATACTTAAGAGGTATACTTGCAGGCTACTAAAGTGTATTCTTGCAGACACGTGTGATCCGATTTCTGAATTTTTTGCACCATAGGTTCCCTACAATGACGCTGGTCCTCTTCTGGTCATCTCAGAATCTTCAATGGAAGACTTAAGTACTAGAATGGAGACGAAAGTGGATATGCGTAATTTTAGACCAAGTATTACAGTTTCTGGCTGCAGTGCTTACGAAGAGGTAAACCTTTCTTGGAGCTACTAAAATTCATCTGAAATCTTTAAAAAAGAAATCCTTTCTTGAGGGCATTTGGAAATCACTTGAGCTGAATCTTAGAAACTGCTTTCCCGGATGTGGTCAGTTAGCAAGTAACAGGATTTTTATCTGAATAAGTTTTATAGCATGTGCA
The DNA here is from genome assembly GCF_001447785.1 of Gekko japonicus. NCBI lineage: Eukaryota > Metazoa > Chordata > Lepidosauria > Squamata > Gekkonidae > Gekko > Gekko japonicus. The sequence goes on along the minus strand of NW_015175360.1, from coordinate 492,783 downwards.
GGCCTGGATAAAGCAACCACTTTTGTTCACAAGTATCTTTTAAGAGGCAGTGACTTTGGACAAGCAGAATGATGGTGACAAAGAATGAGCATGGGAAATGTCGGACTAATTGTACCAGTGAGAGCTTTGTCTGCTCGTTTTCAAGCTCTCAGAAAGGAGGAGTCTGAAAGAAAAAAACGTCTGCATGTTGCAGGACGTTGGCCGTTCAATAAGCCTCTCTCTTTTAGGGCTTGCATCTTTTCCTTTGCTCATGTGCACATTACATTTGGTCACTACTTGATGCATTATAGTTGGCATATCCACAACTAGTAGCATTGTCAGCAGGTTATTAGCTGGAAGAAAGAGAGACAACAGGAGGGAAGGGCTATTGCTTTCCCTCTTATCATAGCTAAGAGTCAGAACACATGTTATATTTCCATATGGTTGCCTCCAAAAATGAGATCCATGTTCTTCCATCCTCTGCACTGTTTAGGCTGCAAGTGTTCATCCTCTTTACTAGGAAAAGCTTTGCAAATGCTCTGTTTTTGCATTCTGGCAGTATAATTTCACCTCACTTGACCTTGACATTCCTGAAAGAATTTCTTGTCATGGACATGTTATCTTTGAAATGCCATGGTCAGGATGAATCAGGATTTTCCAGGGCAACATAGTAGAAAACATCCAGCCAAGAAATTGCACAAAGTTACTTCTGTTTTGCACATGTTTATTCAAAGCTCCTGATATTAGTCTCTGGAAGGTGCCATAATAATGAAGGAGATGAATGCAACAGAGAAACAGGGTTTGTTTGCTCATGTATCACACCTCATTCCTTACAGAGATGGAAGACTGTTGTTTTCTTTAGGGGCAAGTTACCGTTTCATCAGCCCCTTGAGCAGGAAATTAAGATAGTGACCTATTCCAATGCGGGGCTATAGGCAGCTGAGCTAGATTGGGTCCAGGTCTGGTAGACTGGATTAGCTCAACTACAGGAATTGTTTCCCACACAAAAAGGTATAGAATGAGGCCTGTCAGGAAACGGTCATTTAGAATCAGGTCTTACTATGTCTTCTATGAACATACGCAAAGATGCCTTAGACTAAAACAGACTGTTGGTCTATCAAAGGACCCCTATAGCTAGGAAGTTTTCTGGGGGGGTGGGAGATCAAGAGTGGGGAGCTTAATTAGATTAATGACTAATCTGCTTAGTGGTAATTTAATTAAGAGCCAGCAGGGTGATGAATTGCTATTGGTATTAAAATACATTTCTAGTTTCAGTGTCTTCTGACATTCATGCCAGGGTTTATTCTAATCTTTTTTCCTATTGCACAAGAAGGCAGTACTAGCACAAAGTCAGCAATCCTGTGAGCACTTCCTAAATTTGTTCTGACTGCAAACAAAATGAAAAAGAGGGAAGAGGGAATAAAAATAATCAGAGAAATTAAGAGAAAGAGATTGACAGGAAAGAGGAAAGAATAGGAAAATAAGAGGAGAAACAGAAAGAATATCTTTATTATATAAATGATTGTTGAGGACAGAGAGTTCCTGTAAAACTTAGAACACACTCCCCTGACTATTATTGTGTGTTCTGTATGGTGTACTAGGAATAGAAAGTTCTAAAGCTGTCACAAAATATAGAGTCTTCACAAAATGGTCGCTCAGCATTGTCCTTATTTACTTTTATCTGCATTATCTGCTGTAAGGGCTTCAGAGGAATAGGTTTAAGCAGACCTATCAAAATCATCTATTGGGGATATTGTAGTTGTGGACTGCCTGTACTGGCAGTGGGTAACTTGGACTAGATGATCTTGGAGAGCCCTTCTCTAACCTTATGATTCTCTAGGTGCAACAGGGAGCACAGATCTAATTTTTATCTTACATGATAAAACATTTGGAAATAAATCTACTAGAACTGGTGGAGAGCATTTTAGAAATCAGGTACTTTACAGAATGGAAAGAGACTGTTAGAAGACTGTGAATCAGCCCCGTAGCTAACCTTTTTCTCGGGGGGCCAGTGTTTTCCTTGGGGGGCCTGCCATGCAGCCTGCTGTGGCGTAATCCATTTACTGCCTCACTCTCTGGCCGCAACCCCCATACTTACCCCCACCCCAGGGCAGCCTCGGCAGTCGCCGCCGCTGCCACCTGCCACTCATCTTACCTTCCTGCTCTCTGGTCCCAGAGGAGGAGCCAAAGAGCCCATCGGCTGGCTCAGCTACCCCGTGATGACTCTATCAAGGCCTGACATCAGAGGGATGAAAGAAGAAGAACGTCCTTTGTTGATGGGCATGGTGATAATTATTCTCTTATTGTTTAGGAAACACATTTAATAAGCAAGGAACGTCCCTGCCTGTTGCAAGGCAAAAGCGGCTAATCGCTTCCCTTCTGGTTCGGGATGTCTTCAAGCGTCGGTGTCCTGGCGGGGGGTGGGGGGAGAACTGGATCCGGTTCAAAAAAGAAACTAAAGGGCTGCTGTCCCAATCCCTTAATGAATGGGGACGAAAAGGAGTGGGCCTATTCTTAACGTGAAAAGAAAAACTTTGACTTAAGATAACAATAATTATGATATATGGTCGTTGTGTAGCTGTAATTTTAGTGTGTAGTTTGTTAGGTTGTATGTAGAAAAAAAAAGGATATATAAAAAATGAATCAGCCACTAGAGGGAGCAAAACACATGCAGAAACACACACACACACACACACACCTGAATCAATAGGGACAAAAATGAGAATGCAGAAGAGCCCATCAGTTTGATCTGGACGGAGTCTGCAGTAAGCAGTCTGTGCAGTCACAGTAAGTTTAATGGTGAGACACAGCTATTTCAAAGCCCTTAACACGAACAGGCTCCTGCCTATACCTTTCGTTTTTTCATTATGTATACTCCCTGTATACCATGTGCAAGGTACTATTGTTAATCGATTCTGTGTATTAATACGGGTAATAGCTAATACCAGTGTATTCCTCCAGGCCCCCATCACCAGCACTGAGGTTCAGTGGCTCCAGTCTGTCTGGAACACGCATGTTCGAAAACATGTAGAGCAGGCCTGTGATTTATATATAAAAAGGAACTCTTTCCACTCTTTCTCTCCCCACCCCCACCCCCCTCTGTGGCAGGGACAGAAGGACCGAGGTATATGTCTGTGTGGTACTGCGGGGAGGGGTGGAGAGAGAAAGACCAGAGCCAAGCCAAGCCTGCTCCGCCCCCCAGCTGGTCTCCAGCAGCAGAGGCTGGGGAGGGGGAGATAGGAGGGTGCCTCCTCCTCCTCACGGGAGCCCGGCTGGCCATGGCAGAAAGGGAGGCAGGCAGGCGCCTAGGAGGGAGGTGCAATGGGCGGCTGGTATCCCTGCTCAGCAGCCCTTCACTCTGACCTCCCAGCAGCAGCAAGGATGGCCCGGGCAGGAGCAGGTGGTGCGGAGTCATGGGCTGAGGGCAGCGATGGTGGGGAAAGGCAAGGATTGGGGAGGGGCCTGTTAAAATCACAGGGGGGGGGAGGCCCCATGGGCCCTGCATTAGCTATGGGCCTGCTGTGAATGCAAACAATTAAACTTGTGTCTTATTAACAATGCTTGAAATGCACAGTCCCCAGGTGGGGACGGGGATCCCCCAGTTTCGCAGGCTCCTGCTCATGGGGGAAGCCCCACCCACAGCAGCGATTACTTGTGGCCACCTCTCTTCCTCCCCCCTGTGAGTTTTAAAGGGCCCTCCAGCTGATCAGCAGGAGCACATGGCCCACCAATCAGCTGGAGGGCCCTTTAAATCTTGCAGGAGGGGAGGGATGGGGCGGTTGCTGGCCGCATACCTAAACTCCAGGTGGTGAATTTGCCACTTGGAGTTCAGGCATGGGCAGCCATTTGAGGGGAAGGTTCCCTTTAAATGGCTTTTTGCAAGCGGGGGCCGCCTGTGCCTGAGATCGCTGCTTGGAGAGTTCAGGCATACGTGGTGCCCTGCCCCACTCGCAAAACCATTTGAAGGGAAGCTTCCCTTTAAATGATTTTTTGCAAACAGGGCCGCCCGCACCTGAATTCCAAGCAGCGAATTCGTTGCTTGGATTTCAGGCTTGCGCGGTGCCTGTTTGCAAAAACCATTTAAAGTTAAATGGTTTTTGCAAGTGGGCGCCACTGGCACCTTCTAAGCAGGTGCATCCCCAATGTGATGACGTCACTATGTGTGACATCATTGTGTCGTGGACGTCCCCTCCCCCTCCTGGAGTGTCCCCTGAAGCCCCCCACCGGTGACAAGGTAGGATCTGGCAACCCTAATCGTGGCTCCAATATTCTCTGTGTCCACACTCAGTTTGTAAGGACTGGCAGTCTGCTGGGCTGGGCCTGGCTGGGTTGGGGCCTAATCTCAGTCTCTCTGAGAGATGTTGAACCCCAGTTATATAATATGAGCGATCTGAAGGAGGTGGAACAAAACAAGTACTGAAAAACTGGAATAACAGCGATGCAAAGGAGCCTGGAAATTGTAGCATGAGACAGTAGAGACCCGTGCCCTCTACTGCTGTCCTTGCTGTTGTACTTGAGACAAGATAGAAGAGTAAGAGTTGGAAGCAGAGTACAAGATGCCTACACAAACAGCTGGTAATATAGTAGGACTGTTCTGCATAGAGGTGCTTGCTGAGAGAGACTTGAATGTACTGGGCCACCCAGACAACATTCCGCTAAAGGGCTGAGAAAGAAGAAATCTGTTGAAGGGCTGCTAAGAAGAACTGTAGGTGGTGGAGACGGTAGTTGGTTACTAGAGTGACGCCCAGTATTCATTAAACAACTTTGCCTTTGAAAAGTGTCTTCTGCTAACTAGGGCTCATTGTGTGTCCATAAGGGTACAGATAGACAGAAGGGAGGGAAAAACACAGTAGTTCTGCCTTCCTTTAACCCACTTGGTCAGTCAGTTGTATATCCTTCCTACCTAAAATCTCTTTTTGGTGCCAGTTGTACTAGGGATGTGCATTTGGTTCGTCCGAACCGAATGCACCCCTGAAAATGGTCCATTCAGAGTCCTTTCGGGCTGCTGCAGGCCGATCCAGATTCTCTTATCTGAATCGGCTTGCCACCAAATTGCAGCCAAATTTCGGCAGCAATTCGGCCCCATTATATCCTATGGGCCATTGAAGTCAATGTCGAAAACATAGGGTATATTCTGGGGGCTGGAGGGGAGGGGGTTTGAGGGAGAGGCTCTAAACCCGCGGGGTAGCTGCTGGAGCCTCTCCCCAAGATACCAACCAAGTATGAAGAACATTGGACCAGGGGGTCCAATTCTACGGGCCCCCAAACAGGTTGCCCCTATTCCCTCCATTGTTTTCTATGGTGGGGAAAACGTAATTAGAATAAACCCTGATTCATGCTGAGATGGCTCATTTTAGTGCTGCAGCATGCCTTAATGCATAGTTAACTACTTCAGAGGGGAATTATTGCCATCTTGTGGTGAGGTGTGCAACAACAAACAGCTTGGAATCCAAGTCCAAGCAGCCTACCTAGAAGCAGGAGAATGAGATGATTGTATTGCATTTTTATGTGTTGTGATCAGTTTAGGGATAAAGCAGTATTTCAACATCTTTGTTACTGTGGCAAAAAAGAACAAGGAATAGTGAGTATATAGTGAAAACACTTCCAGACATGACATGATTGTAGAAGTGTGGAGATTTACAGTCAAAACTACTTGGAATCAGTTTATGACATTTAGCCTCTCCAGTCTCTCTTGCCTGCCCGAGCGCATGAAGCTGCCTTTTACTAAGTCAGACAGTTGCTCTGTTCAAGGTGGCAGTGGCTGTCCATGTTCTCAGGTAGAGGTCTTTTACAGCATCTACTGCCTGGTGCTTTTTAACTGGCAACCCTGTGGACTGAGCTTGAGATCTTCGGTACGTAAAGCACTAAGTAATGGCTCCTCTTAGACAGATTCATAGCCACTAGGGAGTCCAACTAGCCACTAGGCATGATGACTCAAGCAAACCTCCACATTCAGAGGCAGTCAGCCTCTGAATAGCAATGCAAGAAGGCAACATCAGGAGGAAGCCTTGACTTCTGTCCCCTTCTGAGGATGAAATGAGGGACAGGGCAACAATTCAACCCACTGGGGAGAAATGAGGGGTATGACATTTGTTATAAATATAATTTTGCATACAGTTCACCAAAAAGGGATAATCACTCTTGCTTTTATTTCATCCAGTATTGCTGCAACTCTTTCAGTAATCAGTATATATTCAATATTCAAACGATCACTAAATATGAGCGCAGTGAGCTACAGTGTTGGCAAGCAGTGTGTGTGGGACAGGCAGTGATGATGCACTGTAAGATGTCAAGACAGTAAAAGAAGTCAGGTTTAATAGGAAAGTAAGTATTTGGTATATGTCTATTTCGACAAAATTTCTGTTCCCCTCCTCTCAAAAATGGGGAAAAACATTTTTTCCTGTGGCTTCAAAATTTCTGGAAAGCTATCATCTCTATTCTCATGTGCACCAAACATTTAGAGAATGTAAAGGCCTAGCTGGTGTTCAGTGGCCTTTACAGGACCATTTTAAAGGTGGAAGATTCACCACACGATAACCTTCCACCTCAATTCTCATGTGGTACTAGCTTTGTGGAAGAGGCCCCACATGATGAAATGGCAAATTATCACAACTTAAGTAAAACTTGTCAGATAAGGGTGTTTTTACATGGCTGCTGTTAAACGCGACAACTGAAGGTCACCTTATGGCATCATGTGAATTGGCCCAAATAAGGTGATCACAGCCTTTCTAGCTCAGAAGAAGGTCCATTTAGTAAACTTACCTTTCTTTATTTAAAGTTTATTTGTTTATGAGATTTATATCCCACCTTTCAGCTCAACCAGAGCTCTTTCTTTGAAAGAGGATGTGGAAGAAAGAGACTATTCCAGTCCACTCTGTCTTACGTTCCCATCCTGTGATTTACCTGTATTTTTCTCCATCACCTGAGGAAATACAAATCTTCCCTGTATTTATTTATATGAAATGTATTTGTTTAAGATATTTGCATCTTGTTGTCCTTCTGATCAGAAGCACTCAAAATATTCAGGGATTGCATGCTAATAAATGGGAAATCATGTCTCCTTAGCTATTGTTAAAATCCATCTAAATTATTCCGTGTTCCCTAGGACACCTGGGACAAGGTTGTAATTGGTGACGTGGAGATGAAACATGTGATGGCGTGTGGCAGGTGAGTTTGTTGTAGGGGGCAAGAAAAATCATGGTAGTTTAGCTTAGTTTGGTGATGGAAAGTGTTAAGTCTCAGCCAACTTGTGGCGACCCCTTACAATCTTTGAGGCAAGAGATGAACAGGCCATTGCCTGACTCTGTGTAGCAACCCTGAACTCCCTTGATGGTCTCCTGCCCAAGCACTGACTGGGCCAATCCTGCTTAGCTTCTGAGAGGTGACAAGATCAGGCTAGCCTGGGCCATGTGGGTCAGGCCTTAGCTTAGCTTAGAGTGCGGTCACACGTGCCAGATAATGCGGGGGGGGGGGGGAAGCGAGGCTATTTGCTCTGTAGTAATTTGACCCACCACTGCATGATCAGACACAACGGAGGGTGAATCGGGTTTTTTCCCCCTTCACCACGTGTTTCTGGTGCACTTCAACGAGAGATCACTGACGCAATGGGAGCGCGCTGGAGCGATCACACAGGGAAGTCCGTCTGCGGCCCGTCGCAAACGCATTTGATACTGCACTTTCCCTGGTATTTTTTAACTCCACTTCTTCGGCAGAGTGAAACGAGTTGCCAACGGGTGTGGGGTGCTTGCCAGATGTTCCTGTGTGACCGCGCCCTTAAAATCTGCCCAGCATTCGTGCCTATCGCGCGGCTAATTCTGCGAGTGATTGGGACCTTAGTTATTCATATTTTCTACAAACGTCATGTTTGTTTTTCAGATGTATTCTGACAACTGTTGACCCAGATACTGGAATCATAGACAGAAAAGAGCCACTGGAAACACTCAAAAGGTAAAACAACAATGATCTTTAGCAATTCTGTGCTTAGGATAGGGTAAATATAATGTTGATGGCTGGACATGACATTGCTTTCTGAAACTAAGTAGGTTTTTAAACCTCTAAAGTGTAGCCTGTATATTTCTAAATAATGTCCAGCACTTGTTTCTGTCTTCCTAGTTACGCATGTTGCTATGCATATTTACACTGTACTCTAGAGGACAGTATTCTTCACACTGTTGCGTAAGTACTTGGTTTACAGAACTGGCACAGTGATCCCAAGTAAACAAGGTGGAAGTCAGTTCCAACAGAATTCATTGAGATTTCACCACACGGACAAGTTGATGGCCTTGGAGTCAGAATGAATGAATTTACAGTTAATAAATAAATTCTTTTTCATTGCACTTCGTTGCATTGCGTTTCATACTAAACTGATAGAGATTAGAAATCCCTGTTTCACCTGCAACGATGCTCTGAAAAGATGTGAGGAAAACTCATCTTCTAAAACAATTTCTGATGGGAAGTAGTTAGGGAGAGTTGAGATCTAAATAATTTGCTTGAGGTGATCTTGGATGTATGCTGTTGTTGATCCTGGTTCTTTTTTAAACATGTCCAGGTCTTTCATCCAAATGGTAGGGGATAGCATAGGTCACTTTGACCTGCATCTAAATACCTTGATCCAAAATTATAATGCTGGTTATGACTACAGCCTTGTTAGAATCAGCACTGGACTTCCTACAACTCTAACTTCAATGAGGTTGTGAAATACTTTGGTATAATATGTGAGGACTCCATGCTGGCACTGTTTCAGGTTGTACCCAAGATCTCAGTCACCTCAGAGACAGAATCCAGATCCTCCAGCTTGATCACCCATCGTTGCATGGCCACAACTCAGTCACAGTTTCTTGTAGTTTCTGTGGTTAGTTATTGGTACATGGCTGTTGCCCAGCCATCCTGCTGATTAACTGGAGTGGAGGCACGGCCTACTGCAGCAGTAAGCGATTTGTGCACAACTCTTTAGATTTCAGTGATGCAAGTGTGTTGATGTTTCATTGTTAGGGTAACTTTTGTGTTTTTAAAGTGTTGTGTCATCTGTCCCATGGAACCATTTTATAGATGGAAGGGTAGGATATTAAATGATCTCCTACATAATAGCTGCTGCCCGTTTGCTAGAAGTCTACCTTGCTAGACTACTGACTCTTCACACCCATCTCTATTATTGTGACTTGCCACGGGGCTGTTCCTGATTGTTTACAGAATTTTTATGCCAGCACTGACTATTGCTGGGGTACAGGACTCTTTTTGTAGAAAAAGCCCAGCAGGAACTCATTAGCATAATAGGCCACACCCAACAGCAGAAACTCATTAGCATATTAGGCCACACCCCTGACAGCACAGCTCATTAGCACATTAGGCCGCACCAAGTGTGGTTATCCAGCCACACCCACCTTTTGCTTGTTATTCTGTTTACCTTGTTTGTTGTCAAAACCCAGGGCTTTTTTGTAGCAGGAACTCCTTTGCATGTTAGGCCACACACCCCTAATGTAGCCAATCCTAATGGGTTCCTGCTGTTGGGTATGGCCTATTATGCTAATGAGTTCCTGCTGGGCATGGCCAACTTGGGAGCCAGCCGGAACTCCGTTCCTGTACGTTCCTGCCCCAAAATAGCCCTGGCTGGGGATATCCAGAGCTGGCAGAGAATTCTTCAAGTGATAGGAATTATCCACATGGCAAGTCATTCCAGACATTTAAGGCAGAGTGTAGAAGGGCGGCACTCAGAAGGATCCATGCAGGTTGATAAGGTAACATATAGACCAACCTCGGTGTTATCCACTGAACCGCAGTAGAGTATTTACTGCTGATTCTACTGCTATTAATAGTGCTGAGCATCAGCAGTTTCATTTAATATTGTGTAGTACATAGAATTAATGTAACTGAGACTTTGGTAGTATCATTGCAGTCTTGGTCAAGTCAGTCTGTTTTCCTGTGCTGACACAGATCGGATGGTTGTCCCACCAATTAATCAGTTTATGCTTCAGTTGGTTAATGGCTGTGGCTAACTTTGATGTTTCATTAATTTACTTACTTCACTTATAGTCTGCCTTTCTCACAAATATTCAAGGTGGATTACACTTTAAAACAATGCGGTCAGAGCTGCATAATTGCATACAATCAATAGTGCAGTAAAACAGAAATATTTTTAAAGTTTACAGTTATTATTAGGCTTTTCCTGTTTTGGGCCTGATGAATTATTGTAATAAGAAATGAATAGTAATGTATGTTTATCAAATTCCAATTTACCTTCCTCCAATATCTAAAAAAGGTTAGATTTTGTTAATATGCAAACATATTAAATTTTAATTCATTAAGCAGTGTTTAAAAGCAGATGATGAATCAGCTAATAATTGGGGGGGGAGGCATCAACAACCCTCACAATAAAATAGAGGATTTAACAGGTTACCTCTCTGTAATCTGACCTATCCTATAACAATGTTTATCTAAATGTGCTGTAATTACACTTGAAATTCTTATGCAGCAAAGTCAATACTCAGGAGTTTACAGAGCCTTTAAACTGTCATAAATATATAAATGTAAATATAAGCCCCTAAGAGGGAAACCGTAAATTTGGGTGAGAAAGGGTCTTCCATAACGATCTCAAGGGCTCATCTGGCAACTGGAAAGTGCCGTCTGTACCTGCGTGGGGAGAGTTGAACCTGTCAGGATACTAAATCTTTGCTGTGTAAATGGTGAAAAGAAAACAATTCTCCTAGCACTCTGTCTCTAAGATGTCCAAACAACAGTGGTGATCCCTGCCTCTGTCAGTTATTTGACAGCACGATGGCTTTGGAAAGAAATGTGGACAGAGAGGGCTGGAAAGCAGTTTTAACTCTTTCAGTTCCTTCACCACACCCTTACTTCAGCCACCTATAAGAACCTGACAACACATTGTTCCCCAAAGGCAGAAGGCTAGCTACATCATGTTTAGATTGTTTATAACAACTGCAGCCTTGGGACTTCTTCATATGAAATACCTTTATTCTCATGGCTGGTGAAATCAGCACACTTTCCCTTCTCTGTGTGAGATTGCTGGCTCCTGTTAGATCCATTGCAGTTGAAATGCTTGGCTTTAACTGCACTGAAGTCCCTGAGCTCAAGAAACCATCCCCCTCACACAACAACTTCAATCATTTCATAGTGGGAACCCAATGGAATAAGGTTGTCTAAAAGGTCTTAAAGCATCCTCTCTCACATACCACTGTGGACCAGCTACAATGTGTTAGTGTGCTGGAAATATGGTGGCTGGCAGGAGCAGTCTTGTGGGGCAGATTTTTGTCTGGTCAGTGCAGAAAGAAAGCCATTTAGCCAACAGAAAACTGTTACCGGGATAGATCTCTAAACTGCAAGCTGTGAAGCACTTTAGATGACAGTTCTCAGTTGCTGCAAGCCAATCACTTCTGCCAGCCTAAGCAACAATTCTGATAACAAGCTGGCAGGTGGGGGTGATGACCTCTATAGTCAAGAAAGCTAACAGGCAGAAAAACTCTCTTAAATGAGACCAGTTAGAAGGTATCCTAGAGGTCATCCACTCCAACCCCTTGCTCAGTGCAGGAATTAGTCAACTACAGCACCCCACTCTGCTTAAAGGGATGCACACCTTTTAAAAACTGTTTTAAAAAGATTGAAAAAAGCATTTACAGGAGAAATTCTTGTGGGGCTGTGCCTTTAAGAAAGGGGGCGGAGCCCACAGAAGCCCCACTGTAGCTACGGGCCTGGGCAGCAGAGTCCAATGAGTAGCTGGGTGCTTCCAGGCAAGCTGGTTCCCCTGGTCTCCCAACCACTTAGTGACTACAAGCTGCTGGGAGAAAGCTGGTCCTCTTAATCTGCTCTGTTTTACCATCTGTTTAACCAGCTTGTAGAACCAGTCTCATTATAGCGCTGCTTATGTGTGTCACTCTGCCATGATGTGGAGCCAGGGAACCTTGGTGTGTAAATGGTACAGTTTGGAATTTGACAGACTTTGGTCTTTCCAGCTCAGCTGTGAAATGAGCTGAGCGTGTTTATATTGTTCTTTTGCATGTATGAAGTTGCTTCATGTGTATTATTGCAGTAATTAGTACAATGGTCTTGTAAGGTAGGTTATTATCCCCAGTAGAGGAGAAGGACTGAAGCTTGCCTCAGGTTACCTAGAGAATTAATGGCTAAGCAAGATGAGAACTGGGGACCTCCCAACCTGCACGTTCAGTCATTACACAACAGCAGCCCTATTAAAAGAGACATATACTGATGGTTAGCTCAAAACCGCAGAAACTGTCTTAATGCCCAGTTTCCTGGGACTCTTGTTGCTTGCACAGCAGATCCAGCTCTCAGCTGGACAGTGGCACTTATAAAAGTGTATGAAGTTCCACAATGGCTAGAGTATTGGAGTCAGGTCAAATTACATGAAACATTTGATCTCCTGACGTTTCTATTTTTACTTTAAAGCAGATGCCTAAGGCTCTGATTGCGATCAAAGTAGTGAGCTCTTTTCCTCAGACCATTTTCCTGATCGAAAGCATTTCCCGAACCTGCTGTTAGCCCTGGGCTGTTTCTACACAGAGTTTTCTGTGTAGCTCTCATAGCCGCTGGGAATGCAGAGGCAGCGGCGCCATCAGTGGAGCAACCACTTGGGAGGTTTCACCAAACTTGGCATGCCTCAGCCTTCCATGGCGGTAGTTTCCCCCTCTGCCACTAGAGGGCTTTTTCATGCTTAAAAAAACCACAGTAACAGCTGTAGCATCTGTATTGTGCTTGCATATGAAAACTTATACTTGGTTGGTCTTAAAGGTGCCACTGGACTCAGACTTTGTTCAGTTGTAGCATTATACTGTTTTAACAATCTGTTGCATCAATGTATTAATTTCCAGCTTGCTTGTCCCCCCCCCCAGTAAGTCTCTGTCCCTTTCAGTAGAAGAGTTAATAAGGAGAGAAGTGGAGTTGTTACCTCCTTCCTGCTGCTGGTCAGGAGAGATTATTCCACAGAGGGCTGAGGTTTCCCTGTCCGGCTCCACCATTTAGCTAATCATGCTTGAAAAGGAGCTGCTTGCTCCTGCTGCCTTTGCTCTGGGGAGAACTTTCCAGCAAGGGCTGAGTTCTGCTACCTGCTCAGCCCCCCCCCCCCCCCCCCCACCCTCCCCCTTTTTTGTCTCGTCACCACCTACATCCTGTTGTTCATAGCAATCAACACAAGCCCTGGTTCCCCCCCCCCCCTTTCAGGATTAATACCTGGAGAGGGTTTCAGTTCACAAAAACATGTACATTTGGGGGGAGGGGACTGTTATAGCCCTTTCCCCCCGTGCTGCGGTCCAGGTCTGAATCACAGTCCGTGCTTTAAAAAAGCTAGGCAAATCTGAGCATGGATATTTCTGCATATCCTCTAGTGTGGCCTTTATTCTGTTTTTAAATGTGTAGCTGTATAGCTAAGATTTGGGTCTGCCAGGTCATGCTCTACTGATAAATATTTTGTATAAACCCCAAAAGATAACAAGTGTTTTAAAATCAGTCCCACCTGATGGCACCTTGTTACATTCAGGATTTTATCACCTCCTTCCAAGCAACTCAGGGGATGTACATGGTTCTCCCCACCCCCCCACCCCGTTTATCCTCACAACAATCCCATGAGGTAGGTTAGGCCGAGAGTGCCTGGCCCAAGGGAGCTTCATGGCTAGAGAGGATTTGGACCCAGATGTCCCTAGTTCTAGTCTAACCACTTTGCCATATGGGCTGATGCACCCCTGATGTCACTTTTCTGCTTTCATATAAAATTATTCTGACATCCATCTCTTGTCGAAACTTTACTAATAAAGATTCTTTGTTGTTTACAGCTATCGGATGTGTGATCCAGCTCAGAAACATATCCACAAATCGGCTCCATTGTTTGGGAGCTATTATGGAATTGATAAAGTTGGAACCATTAAAAAAGGAGATCCAGTATACAAGATAATCGAGTGTTAGAAAAAAGTATTTTAGAGCGAGAGGATGATTTACCCTAAGAGAATGTGTAGCCTATTCAGTAACTGTAATGTTAAAATAACGTAGGGTCTGGTCCAGCTAAATAAACACTTCTGTGTAAGTCCCATGAATTTTGTCCGAAGGGCAGACAAAAGGAAGTACTCCTTCACTCAACAAGTAATTAAATTGTGGAAGTCACTTTCAGTGGATGTAATGATGACTACAAGCATAAATGGCTTTAAAGGAAGATTTGACTGATTCATGGAGGAGAGGTCCATCAATAACTACTAGCCATGGCTACTAAAGGGAATCTCCATGTCCAGAGCCAGTAAATACCTGGCTACCCTTACTAGGAGACAATATCAGGAGGAGTATGCCATGGCCTCTTGTTCCATTTGTTGGTCCTTCAGGGTAACTGGCTGGCCACTGTATGAAGCAGGATGCTGTACTAGATGAACAACTAGTCTGATCCAGCAGGGAACCAGTTGGGTTCTCACATTCAATGGGACATTTAACTACTCCTTTGAAATCAGGTTTAGAAGTGCTTAACTTTGGCTGATACAGCCATGCATTCCTCAAGTATTTGTAATTTAATCTTAGACAGAACCACTAACAGGGCCAACATCAGGGACTGGTATGGTCAGGCACCTTCTGAGTATCTTGACCTTGCAGAAGGCCCACCACCAGACAGAGAGGACTGACTCCTCCATTCTCACAAGAGAATGGGAGAGCATCCTACAAGCCGCTGCAACCATATGGTAGCTGCAGTTTGCTTTTACCAGACACCTCCTCCAGTGGGCAGTGGGAGATTGCCCCAGAAGCCTCTGTGAATCAGCAGAGGTTTCAAAGTAAATCTCCCATTTCCTGGTTGGAAAGATATTGGAGGAAGTGGAGCAGTGTTTCTCTCTGGCTCCTTTTAGCCCTCCTGCAAAGAAGTGAGAGGGCGTGTGTGTGCATGCACGTGTATGATAGGAACAGGCGGAGTGGAGGAGGAGGAGGTGGTGGTGACGAGGAGAGCCAGGAATGTCGTATGGGCCAGGGGCCTCCAAATCCTTAGGATGGATCACAAAAGAAACAAAAGACGAAACCACCCCAAAGGATACAGATGACAACCATTCAACAATATGTTTTTATACTAGACTGTTCCTCCTGTTTAACCTTGATAACTTGACTAAACAGCCATTGACTTAAAATATATACTTTTTGAAAAGATAAGATTTTAAATAAGCCATTGTGATTTTGAGAAATAGGAAGCATTTAGCTTTCTGTGAAATCTACATAAATTTGGTTAAGTTTAAAGTATTTAAAACTTTCAATTAAAAATAAAGTTTTAAAACAAATGTTACCAGATACTTTTTTTTAACTCCTGAAATCTAAAGCCGCTTTCTCAAGAGATGCCTAAATTGTGATGCCTTTTTTTTTTGTCTGAAGACATGTGCTTTGCAGACGAAAGCAAACTCTTTAAATAAAACTTCGTTGGTTTTAAAGGTGCCACTGGACTCAAACGTTGTTCTAAATTGTGTTCCCTTTTAGTTTTTACTGTTGTGAATCATGTTGTGCAACTTGTTTATGGAAATTGGTATAGTCTCTTAAAATAAATAAATCACATGCATTAATAAATAAACTGCATCTGCACTTGACATCACAATGCACTTACATTATGTCTGGTCAACCCCCGTGCTCTAGACTTACCACAGACAATGTTTTCTACTGCAGGCAAGACCTGCTTTTTGGCAGGGAAGCAGGCTGCTGTGGGTTTCATTGATTAACGGGATAGATTGGAGCAGAGATCCATCAGTGGCTATTAGCCACAAGGTATAGATAGGAACTCTCGGTGTGGGGCAGGTGATGTACTGTATTCTTGGTGCCTGGGGGGGGGCAATAGTGGGAGGGCTTCGAGTGTCCTGGCCCCACTGGTGGACCTTATGTTCTTATATTAACAAAACAGGTCCCAGGACAGATCCTTGAGGCACTCCAGATATAAATTACCCGCCTACCATTTTTCTTCTCACATTGACACAGAGAGTACTCCATCTTTCCGTGTTGTACCTCTGAGGATGCCAGCCACAGCTGCTGGTGAAACGTCAGGTCCTACAATGCCAAGACCACGGCCATACAGCCTGGAAAGCTTACAACAGCTAATGAACTCCAGCTGTGAACGCCTTCGACAATATTTCACCTGTGCTAGTATACCAAGGGGGGGGGGGAAGGATGCACATGTTAATGTCAAAAAGTAATGTTAGAAATTCTCCAGGTGACACAGAAACTCAGGAGAAGCAGAATGTGGAGCTGAGTGATGCCATGGAAGAATAACCAAAGGGAGCATAGGCAGCTTGCTCGTCCCTGAAGTTTTTGGTTTTACAGGTTGGAAAGCTGCATGTTGCTGCCCCAGTCAGTGTTCCCTCTAAGCTGAGTTAGTGTGAGCTAGCTCACAGTTTTTTAGCCTCCGGCTCACACATTTTTGTCTTAGTTCAGGAAGGACGGCTCCAGAGCAAACTAATTGATGCAGCAGCCAAATCTCTTGCTCACAACTTTCATGCCAGTACTCACAAAGTAGAATTTTTGCTCCTAAGACTCCACAGCTTAGAGGGAACATTGGCCCCAGTGACCTGCAAAGTGCTTGACTAAAGTGCTTTGGGGGAAAGTGGTTATTGCTCGGAGGAGGAGTAACCCCCAAGCTTGGCACAAGGTGTGATAAGCAGATGTGGCTCAGGGGCAATGCTGGTATCGGGGGGGGGGCAGGATGAACAAATCAGAAGGGGGGGCCCCTTCAGCATCCTCACTACTCTTGCTCTGGCTTGTTTGCTTCGCTCAGCCCAGCATAGCCCTTTGGATCAAGCAGCTGCCGAGCACATGCTCTCTGGGTGCCCACCCTGTGACAGCTGCTGGGATCTTCTTTCTTCCACAGAGCTCTGGACAGCATCAGCTAGGAAGGCTCCTGGTAAACAACTGACTAATTGATCGCTCAGCTTTTCACATGGCTACCGCCATGCTGCACTCCCGTCTGTGTACCGTTCCCTGTCATCCTTATGCCATAACACTGGAGAAATGATGGCTCTTGCTTGGGAGATTCTTCTGTAGGCCTCCTTGCCAAGACCAAAGCTGTAATGGTTTGTTATGATGACCTTGTGTTATTCCATTAGGGCTCAATTGCTTGGGGGAAAAAAAGCCCAATGTGTGCATACTTTAGGAAAGTTTTCACCCTTTCCATTGACCTGACATCACAGTTTATACTAGAAAATGTATTAATGACAAAGTAGTGTTTTCATGTCAGGAGGACCAGCTTTAACAGCTATAATCTGCCCTTAGTCGTCATAAATATAAATGTATTGGTAAAACAGATCTTGTTAATGCAGCCAAGATAAATGTGAGGCTATATTTCAAGCCAGTGGAAGCACACAGAGCTGGTGTGTGTGAATGTGAGAGTCAGCTGAAATATACTATTGTCAAATGGCTGTTAAAATGGCCCCCCCCCCCCCCAGTGTTGCTAGTTTATCTTGTGGTAGCATAATGAAGTACTTCTCTGCCCGAGACCTAAGAGAGCCACTGCCACTCACAGTAGACATTATATATCTAACAGCAAAGTCTGCCCCCCATATGCAGATATCTAAATCTGTGGATTGGGGCCACAAATGCTAAACAGACTTTTCTGCAAACTTGAGGGGAACCCCCCCCCCAGGTTTGCAGAAAAATCTGAAACTTTTTTAAAAATACATTGGGGGTTTAAAATCCCTCCACATTAAAAAAAAAAAGTATTTGCATTTTAAAGCCATACCTGGCTTGGGACCAGGATGTCTGAAAGACTGTCTTGTCCCATATGTTCCTGCCTGGGAACTAAGATAATTGGGAGAGGACCTCTTGACTGTCCTATCGACTGAAGAAGCAAGTATGGTGGGTACATGAGAGAGGGCCTTTTCAGTGGCAGCCCCATGATTATGGAACAATCCCCCCCAGGGAGGTGGCCCCTGGCCCCCTTACTTTCAGTCTTTAGAAGGCAGCTGAAGAGAACTTTATTCATGAAGGCATTTGATGGGTTCTTTGCCTGCTGGCTGTTTTACATTATTGATGTAAACTAATGGTTTTCATGTATTTAATCGCATTGTATTAGCGTTGTATTGTATTCATTGTATTGCAGCGTTCCGTGCGCCTTGGTGTTTAGTCATGCCGGCCACATGACCACGGAAACGTCTTCGGACAGTGCTGGCTCTTCGGCTTTGAAACGGAGATGAGCACCGCAACCCTAGAGTCGGATTCGACTGGCTTTCGAGCAAGGGAACCTTTACCTTTACCTTTTATTGTTATTTACATTGAAAGCTGATTAGCGTTCCTATGAGGTAGAAAGGCAGCTAATAAATGCTTTAAATAAATAAAAGTATGGTGTAGTGGACTGCTGGACTAGTCCACTAGTCTCCACTTTGCCTTGGAACTCACTGGGTGACTTTGGGCCACTCATTGGCTCTCAGATGGAGCTGCCTCACAGGACTGTTGTGAGGATAAAATCGGGGTGGGGGATAAAAATGTGCTAAATAAATTCTGTATTTTGGATGCATACGAGCACACATCAAGTGCTTCTACGCACAAAACTCAGGCATGAGAGATTGTACTATTCAAGTTGGATTGGCCATTATAAGTACTTTATAGCTGTAGTCACAGTGGGCTGATCATGGTGTAACTAAGAGATTGTTGGGCAAATAGATCACTTTTACTTTCTGCTCTGTATTTTATCAGCTAACACAGAAGAAAGGGCAGTGTCCCACTCAGCCATCACCAGTAAGGATTTGTTGAAGCACGCATTACCATGCAACAAAGACTAATCGAGTTGGCTCTTGCCAGCCAAATGAACCAATTTCCAAACTAAGACTTAAATTCAGAGCATCTGGGTTGTGGGGTGCAAGACCTTCTGATCGGAAGCCGCCTCTGGTCTGGGCTGCATTGTTACGATTTTGTTGATCATCAGCTGTCATGCCAGAAGCTTTGTGTAAGCTCAGCAGGGGTTCACATTTGCAGCTGCAGTGTGGGGGTGGGGTGGCTGCTGATTGAGAAATAGCTTGAGCATGCCATGAATGCACTGCTGTACCACAGTGCAATGCACATGGCTTAATGCTAGAAGCGCACTGAGATGTGATCTTGAGCGTTTTCCAGTAGCATTTGGATACCTTGGTTACGTAGGCTTAAGCTAAGGTAAAGGTCTTTTTATTTGTTTGTTTGACTTTTATCCCGCCCTTCCGCTTACAACATCAATAAAACCAATATACATAAAAACACGAACATATAAAACAGTTTAACTATAAATACAATAAATATAAATAAAACGGCTCAATATATATTATGTCTAAACTTTTACCACAGTGTAATCACTACCATTTACATGCCTTAGCGGGTCGGCAAGGCTCAGCTGGCATGACATCAGTCTAACTGATATGCCTGGCGGAAAAGCTCCATCTTCACGGCCCTGCAAAATTGCTGGAGATCTCGCAGGACCTGGATCTTGCTAGGGAGCTCATTCCAATATAGTGGTACAGCCAAGGAAAATGCCCTGGACCTAGTTGTTGTCAGCCTGGTCTCTTTAGGGCCAGGAAGGGTCAGGCGGTGTTGTGTCCCAGATCGCAGTGCTCTCTGGGGGACATGCGGGGAAAGGCAGTCCCTCAGGTAGACAAGTCCCTGACCATATAGGGCTTTAAAGGTCAAAACCAGCACCTTGAAGCGGATCTGGAATGCTATTGGCAGCCAGTGCAGCGACGTTAGCACAGGCTGGATGTGCTCCCACATAGGGAGACCCATCAGCAGCCTGGCCACCGCATTTTGCACCAGCTGCAGCTTCCGGAGTTGCCCCAAGGGCAGCCCCATGTAGAGAGCATTACAGTAGTCCAACCTCGAGGTGACCATAGCGTGGGTCACTGACGCCAGATCTTTGCGTTTGAGGAAAGGAACCAACTGCCTGATCAGCTGAAGACGGTAAAAGGCTGCCTTGGCGGTGGCTGCTACCTGGGCCTCCATTGTTAAGGAGGCATCCAGGAGCACTCCCAGACTCATATGCAGTACTTCAGTGAGTCTACAAAAAGTTTCACATGCAATGGGTGAGTTGAAAATTCAGCATCAACAGTGTCTCAAGATTGGTACCCAGCATAGGAGTGGCAAGATCACTTCCAAGAGACTTGATAGCTAAGAAGCTATTTCATACTTTGCTTTTTAGATCTGCAACAGACTGTCATACCTTAGTAGAAAGGATCCTTGCATCGATGCATTATATCAATAAAAGCAACGTGTAGTAATTTAAGAGATTGTCTCCATAAGTAACCATCAGCCCATAATTAGACCAGCCTCTTTGTCATGACTTATCCTTGCCTCCAGTTCCTTATCATAACCTTACATTAGAACATAAGAACATAAGAGAAGCCAATGTTAGATCAGGCCAATGGCCCATCTAGTCCAACACTCTGTCACACAGTGGCCAAAAATACCAGGTGCCATCAGGAGGTCCATCAGTGGGGCCAGGACACTAGAAGCCCTCCCACTGTTGCCCCCCAGCACCAAGAATACCGTGCATCGCCTGTCCCAGCCTGTGAGTTCCTATCTATACCTTGTGGCTAAAAGCCACTGATGGACCTCTGCTCCATATGTTTATCCAATTCCCTCTTGAAGCTGTCCATGCTTGTAGCCACCAACACCTCCTGTGGCAGTGAATTCCATGTGTTAATCACTCTTTGTTCCTCTATATCTTTTGGAAGTGTGTACATGCCAACAAAATGGATTTTACCAGTTGCTCCTCGGGATACACTGTTCTGGTGTTCACACATGCTTTCCTGTGCTCAGGGCCGGCCCCAGCTTATTTTGCACCCTAGGCAAGGATCTGTTCTGGCGCCCCCCCTGCGCCCACCAGGGCACCCGGAGAAGAGGCTGACCAGTGGGGCACTCACAAGCCGTGGCTCCCCCGGCCCTGCTGCTGCTCCTGCAGCTGCCAGTCCCCAGCCGTGAGGAGGAGGAGGAGGAGAAGCACTCCGCTGGGAAGCCAAGGGGGCAGGCAGGGAGAAGTTAGCCAGCCAAAGAGGCGGGGGGGGGGGTCACCCGACCGAGGAAATGCAGGGCTTTTGGCGGGGGAGGGGAGCTTTTGGCGAGGCCGGCGCGCTCTAGGCAAACGCCTAGTTCGCCTAGTTCGCGAGCCGGCCCTGCCTGTGCTACTCAACAGTGTAAAGGCTGGCTCAGCATTACTCTAGTTGCAGAGAAAGTATCTTTCCGTGAGGTACTGCAGGATAAAGAAATTGTATCAACCAGCCTGAAACAAAAGCTCAAATCTCCAAAAGGTAATCATTTTCTGTTGAAGGACAATAGGGAAACTCACAGTGCTATCTCAAGCAGAGCGACACACTTCTAAATCCATTGAAGTCAATGGGCTCAGGGGGGCATAACTCTGCTTAGGACTGCGCTGTCAGCATAGTGCAACAGGGCACATAAGGGAAAGCATGACAAATGTGCCTTCTATTCAATGGGAATGATAAAGGACATATTTAGAGGCTCCGATTTTAGACCTTAATCCTTTTGAAAAACAATATGCCTCTCAAGAATCCAGGAAGCAGAATAATGGGACTCTGTGTTGTTTAACTGCTCTATTATTCAACTACAGTTACTTAAGTCTCTGGGGGGAAGGATGTAATAAATCTTTTAAGTATTTGTTCTGGTTTATGGCTGAAGGGAAGCTGTATAACTTTAAATCAAATCTGGTAAACATTTGCGGTGCCCTATTTTTTGACATGGGGGGCATCTTGGCATAACACTAGGGAAGATGTTCTGATCTTCTTGACATTTCAATCCACTTCTCACGTGTTGTTTGCATGTTTGTGTAGACACAGCCTTCACTGTCTTGATTCTGGATTGAAAGCCAGCATGGTAAATGCTTAGAATGTCAGACCAGGATTTGGGAGACCCAGGTTTGAATCCTGACTTTGCTATTGGGCCAGCCACTCTCAGCCTAAAATACCCGACAGAGTTGTTGTTGTTGTTGTTGTTTTTGTAACCACTACACTAAACGTTTTCTGAGGAATGTCCATGCTCAGAGATATTTCATATCCTTGGATGCTGTCCCAGAAGGAACTTCCATCTCTGCAGATCTCTTTCCAAATGTGCATCTCAATTGTCCATTCAGATGTTCGTCCCTCCCCCTTGACACCCTAGACCTTTCCAGGGACTGCTTCCAGTGAGGATGCTTAAAGCTTGCACATGCTCTTTAGGTAACCTGGATCCAGAGCTGCAGCAATTTTTTGCAGTTAAGCTGGAAACATTGGCTATGGAGCAGGGCCTGTAGCCACGGTGCCGCAAAAAGGGGCGGTGCCCCATCAATCATTTGTCATGCCCCTACAATCAACAATACAGGTTGGGGTGAAATCTGTCACACATCTTTCAGGTGTAAATTTTCTTTGTAAAAAAGGAAGGACTTGAGGTAAAAAGGTGTGAATCCTGTCCATAAATCTTCCAAGGGTGAATTCTCTATGCAGTTGGCTAGAAAAAAATTAGCAGTTAGCAAGGCTGAAGAGTCCTGATTTTAAGAGCCTGTGGGGGTATTGGGTGGCACTGTTAGAAGCCTTGAGTTGGTGATTTACAGAGAAAAGAAGATTAGATTTACAGTTTTAGTTTTCAGTAATTGGAAGAAGGCTCTCACACTTCTTTAATTCTGCAAACTATGTAAAACTGTTGCTTAGGAGGGCATTTTTATAACGCTTACACAGAGCAGGACTGTACAGAAGAAAAAGAGATTGGATTTATAGCCTGCCCTTCACTCAGAGCGGCTTACAGTCTCTTTCCCCTCCTCACAACAAGCACCCTGTGAGGTAGGTGGGGCTGAGAACTGCCCTTGAGAGAACAGCTCTGAAAGAACGTATGACTGATCCAAGGTCACACCAGCAGCTGCATGTGGAGGCGTGGGGAATCAAACCCAGTTCTCCCAGATTAGAGTCTGTGCTCCTAACCACTACACCAAACTGGCTCTCAGTCTATGTCATAGTGTACACTATATATTATTGATTTGGTGTAGTGGTTAAGTATGCGGACTCTAATCTGGGAGAACCGGGTTTGATTCCCCACTCCTCCACTTGCACCTGCTGATGTGACCATGGGTCAGTCACAAGCTCTGGCACAGCTGTCCTTGAAAGAGCAGTTTCTGTCAGAGCTCTCTCAACCCCACCCACCTCACAGGGTGTCTGTTGTGGGGAAGGGAAGGGAAAGGAGTTTGTAAGCTGCTCTGAGACACTCCTCCTCCTCCTCTTCTTCTTCTTCTTCTTCTTCTTCTTCTTCTTCTTCTTCTTCTTCTTCTTCTTCTTCTTCTTCTTCTTCTTCTTGTATCATGCTCTTATCACATTGTTTTCATTTTTTGTGATTCCATAGTTTGATACTTTTTTGCATTTTTGTAATTTTGTACACCTAGTCCTATTGCATTTTATTAGATCTCTCATGCTGTTTGATTAGAGTGTTCTATACCATGTAATCCACTTTGAATTTCAAGTAGAAAATTGGTAAATAACTAATAAAGGATAAATAATAAAGTAAATAAATAATAATGGGCTGACCACCACTGTACTCATTTGCCGCCCCATAAAAAAAATTCTGGCTACAGGCCTGCTGTAGAGGCATCTGCTCTGCAGTATTACTTTCCCCCTTATCTACGAAGTGCGCAATTTCATTGTCACTAAATCAGTCTATGCATTTGTAGAAACTGCCTTGACATGGCATCTACACATAACCTGGTAATTTCATTATCCAGGTATATTAATGCTGGCTTTCACATAGTACATTAAGAAACAGATGTACATAACTGCTTTTCTCAAGAACATGAAATGTAACTTGTAATTACAAGGACATTAGTTGTCCCAAGTTACACTGTATTTCCCTTATCTAAATGTAGAGGGCAGCCAAGCCCAGCAGAATTTCTTAAAAGTGAAATGAAGAAATTACCTTTGTCGGGGCCTAGTTTTTATAGAATATTAGCACTTTAAAACACATTTTATATGTTAGACAAAATGTGTGGCCAACCAGGCCTCTATTCTTATAGTGCATGCCGTTACACAGTTAGGTTCATGGATCACTGAAGGCCTTGTTTCTGTCTTGGTTTCTCATAGTCTTGGGATGTACTTGATCCAGGGCAGCTAAGATCACATTTTACAACCCCGTTAGGAAAGAGGACTTGCCCTGATCTGGATAGCCCAGGCAAGCCTGATCTCGTCAGATCTCAGAAGCTAAGCAGGGCCTCCCATGGCAAGGGAGACCTCCAAGGAATACCAGGGCTGGCACACAGAAGCGGGCAATAGTAAGCCACCTCTCTGAAACGTCCAAGCCTCACTAGGGGTCACCAGAAGTCCACCATGACTTCCAAGTATACATATGTCCTGGCCCCACTGCTGGACCTCCTGATGGCACTGGTATTTTTGGCCACTGTGTGACACAGAGTGTTGGACGGGATGGGCCTTTGGCCTGATCCAACATTGGCATCTCTTATGTTCTTGTGTTCTTATGTACGTATGTACACACACACACACATTCACCAAAAAAAAAAAAAGGAAAGGAAAGGAAAGAGGACTTTTCATGCATCTCCTGAATATTGCTCTGTTTCAGCCAATGCTCCCTCTAAGCCGTGGAGTCTTGTGAGCAAAAATCCTACTTTGTGTGCTACTGGCATTAAAGTTGTGAGCGAGCCATTTGCCTACTGCATAAATTGGTTTGCCCTGGAGCCCATCCTTCCTGAGCGAAAACAAAAATGTGTGAGCTGGAGGCTACATAACTGTGAGCTGGCTCACACTAACTCAGCTTAGAGCAGAGGTCATTTTTGGGGGGACGCGGGGGAACACAGTTCCCCCGGTTGAGGTGCAGGGGGGTGGGGCACATGACAAAGCCCCGCCCCCTGCTTCCGGCTGCCCCGCTTCCAGCCCTCATTCAGCCAGGAGGAGACAGGAGAAGAGGGAGGGTAAGTTGCTTTCTCCCCGCCTCTCCACACCCCTGCCTGCCTGGGGCCAGGGAGGGCCTTGGCGGGACTTCCTCGCACTCCCGCTGGCCTTGCAGGTCCACCACCGGGCCCCTGATGTCAGGGTGTGTGGCATATGCTAATGAGTTATGCTAATGAGTTCCCCTAGCTCTTTTCCTACGAAATGACCCCTGGCTTAGAGGGAACTTTGGTTTCAGCTGTCTTAAAAATAAAGATATTATTCTGAAATATACCTTCACTTTCTATATAAATGTGGAACCGGTAGAGAGAAATGGTAAAGGCTATTATTATGTTAGAGGACTGTTATTGTTGAAGAGGAGGATCACCCACATTTTTGTCCTGTCCTGGATGTTTTGAGTAGATACCTAGGCAGTTTGTGCACTGAAAGCCTTTCTACTAAAATCAAGAAGGAAAAAAGGAATTTTTCTCCTTCAGTCAGTTTCCAGTGCTTTCTGCTTACTTCAGAATCAATGTGTTTGCATTCATTAATGTATGACAGGAGAGAAAGGGTGCTATTTAGGAAGGATGGAGGGAACAGTCACCTCTAACTCCTTTATCAAACCATAGCCAATTATACCTCTCCGGTTATCAGGAGGCATACAGCTCTTCAGCTAGCATAATCTCAAACATCGGTGAGCACAACAAACCTGTGAGGTAAATGAGGTTGAGTGACAACTAGGGAACTTCCTGGCCAAAATATATCTTACCTTTCTGGAGCTGCGGTGGCTCAAGTGGTTAAGACGCTGAACTGCAGGCTGTGGAAGGTCAGTAGTTCAGCAGTTCGAGACCCGAGTGTGCCGCATGATGGAGTGAGCTCCCGTCTCTAGTTCCAGCTCCTGCCAACCTAGCAGTTCGAAAGCAAGAAATTGCAAGTAGATAAATAGGTACCACTTCGGTGGGAAGGTAACAGCGTTCCGTGCGCCTTGGTGCTTAGTCATGCCGGCCACATGACCCCGGAAACGTCTTCGGACAGCGCTGGCTCCTCGGCTTTGAAACGGAGATGAGCACCGCAACCCTAGAGTCGGACTCGACTGGCTCTCGAGCAAGGGAACCTTTACCTTTACCTTTACCTTACCTTTCTCCCCATTGGGGACCAAAAGTGGCTTACCTCATTATCATCTTCTCCATTTTATCCTCACAACAAGCCTATGAAGTAGGCTAGGCTAAGAGAGTGTGTGAGCAGCCCCAGGTCACCCAGCGACCTTCAATGGCGGGCAGGTGGGTGGGTTTGAACCTGGGTCTCCCAGATCCCAGTCCAGCATTGAAACCACTAACCCACGATGGCTGCCAGACTTAAGACCGCATTGCCAGTGAGTCTGTGGCAGAGGTCA
This sequence comes from Gekko japonicus, assembly GCF_001447785.1. NCBI lineage: Eukaryota > Metazoa > Chordata > Lepidosauria > Squamata > Gekkonidae > Gekko > Gekko japonicus. The sequence continues at coordinate 466,587 of NW_015175360.1, read as the reverse complement.
GAGCTATTATGGTGTCATGGTTTTTTTAACTGAGGGCCTCTCCAAGCACAGCGCATTCTCATAGTTGCCATGTTGCACTGAAGTGCCAAAACAGAGATTTGGACTCCCAGGTCCTAGTTTAAGACTAACCACTTCCTCCTAATGGTTTTTCATACAGCCAAGGAGCCTTTGGGTGGTGTGGGACAGAAGCAACTGGTGTGATAAATAATCCAGGCAATTTTATTGGTGGTACTGACCTGAAAGTTCTTGGAAGAGCAAAAGATTCTCAGCTTCAGGATTCTGAAGACCTAACCATTTTCTTCAGCTCTAATGTTCTGCTGGGACTTTCATTACAGAGATGCTGCTTATAAAACAGTCCTGTGAAAGCCTGACAGTTTAAACAGCTAAACTGTTCCCCAGGCAGCCTTGTAATCAGATTTAGAAATTACTCCCAGCTGTTACAATTGTATTAATCAGAGTGATAGTTTTGTTTTGTTGCCTATTTTAGTCGTGGGAGATCCTGGGCTGTGAACATCTGGATGGAGAAGACAATTGGGCCAATGCTGTTCTTCCTCTCTGAAATTACAAGAGGAAAATGCAGTAGGGCAGTTATGCTAGGGTGTAACCCAGTGCACCCTTTTCTTATGCGCACCCTAAAGTCCATTAACAAGAGTTTAACAAAGGCATGGTGTCCAGTCAGCTCAGCACTATCTTCATTTTAGATGGACAGGAGGCGTTTTTGTCCCTCACTTTGTGGGATGTTATTCAGTTTATCGGGACACATCTCTTATTACAGACCCTATAATCTCACATCTGGGATCCCCGTGGGCATTAATTCCTGCAGGACTGCGGAGCAAGAAATCCTGACTTCTTCCCCTGCAATCAGCTATCACTGGGCTGTTTGCTACCTCCATGAAGACACCCTCATCTTCAGGGAATCTTTAACAATATTTGCCTATATTTAAATCATCAGTGGTCAATTGTCAGTATTTGATACCTCCCCTCTAGCAACTTCTTAGCAATTATTTGCACATTTCTCCTTTTTGAAGTCTGTTATTTTTACTCTGGTGGCTGTGTGGTCCCCTTTCCTGGATTCTCACACACATCCAGCTTCTTAAAAGGTACTGGCAGATCAGTAGTAAGGATATCAAACCACAGCAGCTTTCGTCCACATCAATTATTGACGGTATAGTGCACAATTTGCACTGCTTCGTGTCTTCCAACATGAATGGACTATCTGAATGTTACAATTCTGTGTAAGCACAGAAAGGTCATAGAAGGTACTCACTGCAGAATTCAGCTGCCTAAAAATTTCAGATCTATTTACCTATCCGTCAATCTATTGTCTGTCTATCTGTCCATTGAATTCAGTGGGCCTTATTCACATAGGTAAATGTGCCTTGTCAAAAGGCAGGGAATACATATTGGTTGCCAGAAGACAAACATTATACCTTATGAGCCACTAGAGCATCCTTCCTGGTGCTTTGAATGATCCTATTCATGTGATGGATTTTGAAATGTTTGGCCTGCAAATGCACTGGAGTTTTCTTCTGGAGAGACTTTGCTACTGGGAGCATTAGAAAACCCCAACCCTGGGTTTTGCCTTGCCACTTTGAAGTCATTATAAAAATAAATCTCTTTGGATATATTCATAGATGTTAATGGAAGCCTTGAATTCATCCATATTTTTTTTTTCTTACCAGCTCAATAAAACATATTGCTTTTTTCCTGACTGGTATTTTTATATTAGCTTCCTCTCAAAGAGACTCACTCTTGTGCAGTAAAATGACTCCAGATGGAGATCCTGGTGTAGTTGGTTGACTCCACATGCAATGTAAACACAAAAGAAAGACTTATGCTTCTAGTTCTCATCTTCATCCAGGAAATAAGAAGCATGCCGTTGGCTTAAGGAGCTGTAGATTTATTCCACTAAAATGTCTGTTTTACTATGTGCCTTTCCATCTGCTTCCAGAAATGAGAGTTTGGTGAATGGACCTTGTATGCTGGTACACACAAGTTGATAGACAGTCTGTGGAAAGTAGTCCCAAAGGATTCTGGGCTACAGTGAGATTCCATGGCCTACCACATCTGGCAGGTCAACTTTGCACTGGCTTTGAAAGTCCGTGTAGTTTTCTTCCAGCTGTCTGCACCACTCCTTACATCCTTGGCAGAAAGGGAAATTATTCTCTCCCCCCCCCCTTACCAGATGGGAACATTTGAAGACCTAAGAGCATGAAATATCAGTGTATAGACACAGTAATAATGATGACCTTCAGAAAAATCATATGCCATTCCTGCACAACTGATGGAGAAAGACAATGGGCTCCCCTATTTTTAAATAGAGTTGATGAGAAAGTAATGAACCGTGTGATTCGTGGGTGACTGGCAGTCTGAATAAGTGTGCCAGTAACCCAGCAAAGCATTATAGCACTTCAAAAAGCCACTCGCAGGGCTTTTTTTGTAGCAGGAACTCCTTTGCATATTAGGCGATACACCCCTAATGTAGCCAATCCTCCAAGAGTTTACAGAGCTCTTCTTACAGGGGCTACTGTAAGCTCTTGAAGGATTAGCTACATTAGGGGTATGTCACCTAATATGCAAAGGAGTTCCTGCTACAAAAAGAGCCCTGCGAGTGGCTTTTTGAAGTGGTATAATGCTTTGCTGGGTTACTGGCACACTTATTCAGACTGCCAGTTACCCACGAATCACACGGTTCATTACTTTCTCATCAATCTGAGTTCACGTGAACAATCAGGATCGGCACCCAAACAGTGTTGGTAGCTCAACACTCCAACAGGAAGGACCTTTGAAATGAACTGCTTTCAGTTCCAGAGGCTCCTGTGCTAGCTCCTGTGTTGGGAAGCATTCGTTGGTTTTGGTTAAACAGGTATTGCAGGATACATACCAGGGATGTGACCTTCCTCATACATTATAACCTAGCAATATCCGTTTTAGTTTACATCACACCATCTGGTAAAATTCCACATGGAATTAATCCAATAACCAAAGTGAAAACAAGCTAAGCAGGAAAGAGACTATGTAAAAGGTTGTTTATGAGATCAAAGCTCTAGGTATCAGGCTGCTATCAAGCATATTACAGGTCGTTTCTTTGCTGATCGCAAAAATGCTTCATTTCATATTTCATAAAAATATATTTTTTATACTTTCTATAATTTTATTCATGAGCCAGTGTTCATGATCCATTGTCTACTTACTCTTTATTTTACAGAAAACAATGCCACTTGATGAATATCAGCTCAGATATGTATTTCCTATATCCCTTTTTATAGTCTCCATCCCCCTAGAGGATAGTATCCAGGGGAGGGGCAGACTGTAATTGGAGGCGTGTGAAGGAAGTCCAGGGAAAGCACAGTGTGCATAAGTTTTCTTTTCTTTTTTTTTTAGTACCCGTTAGGTACACTTTTATTATTTTCCATATTATACACAACAAGCATCCATGCAACATATCACAACCACTTACAAACATAAAACATACAATGTGATCAGTATACTTTCTTATAACTCTATTACCATATTAAAAAGTTTCTTTAGGTTTGTTTAAGTTTCTGTGTACTCTTATCTTTTTACCATCTATATATCTAATTCCCAACATGCCCCCTCTGTGCGGATATCTAAATCCGCACATTGGGGGCACTTGGGGGGCAGGGAGATTTTCCTGCACATTTGGAGCAATACCCAGATGTGCAGAAAAATCTGAAAACTTGGAAAAAACATGCGGGGGATATTTAAATATTTAAATCCCCCCTCAAAGTACAGTTGCAGCTGCCAGGGAGGGAGGGAGGGCGGGAGAAGGCTTGGCCGTCCGGGGGCTGTAAGCTGCTCAGTCCTTGCTGCTGCCCGGGGGGGGGAGAAAGTTTGGCGGGCTGAGCACAGGCCTCATTGCTGCAGCTGGGCGGAAGGGGGAGCAGGAGAAAGCTTGGCAGGCCAGCCAGGCCTCGCCGCCGGTGCTGCGGTGGGGGGAGGAGGGAGAAGGCTTGAAAGGGTGCGGGCCTCACTGTGGGTGCCGGGGACGAGGGGGGCAGGGGAGAAGGCTCACCTGTGGCTGCTTCCTTCTCCCCCCCCACGAGTATCATGGGTCCCCCTTCTTGTAGTTTCTATTTAACTAAAAGAGATTAATCCTACCAAAAATTTCATTACTTTGAATTATGCATTTATATTCTACCAATCATACAGTTTTTTCCACATCTTTTGAAATGTTGGCTCTGTTGTCCCTCTCATCATAAGTTTTCTGAAGATATAACTGTTACTTGTCAGTCTCTCAGCAGTTCTTTGGTTTTGCTAAACTGCTGTGATGTCATAGAAGCATGTGCTACCAGAGATGTGGCTTTGGTTAATTGACAGGGAGCCTCCCTCCCTGTATGTGCACTCACACACATACAGGAAAATGGGCTAAACTTCTGTTATGCCATAGAAAGTGCACAAGCATTTTAATTTATCAAGAGTTTAGAAAAGCCTCCTAAGTAAACTTCAAAAAAGGCCTTTCGTTATAAAGGGGTGTGTGTTCTGAATAGGAAGATATGCAGAAATGTGAGCAGAGCTGAATAAACAATACATCACATAGAATAAACCTTTCTGAGGAGTTTTGCCCTGTTCTGTTGTGCTTTATATCTATTAATGATATTCTTATCTCATCAGTTCTCCAAGTTGGCTTAGAACAGTATAAGTTGTTCCTCTCATTTTACCCATACAGTTGCCAGTACCAGCTTGGGAAATTCCTGGGGGGCTGGGGGCGGGGGCAATGCCCGGGGAAGGCAGAGTCTGGTTAGGGAAGGAGCTCAGCAAGGACGGAGTCCATCCTCTGAAGCTGCCGTTTCCTCCAGGGGGATTGATCTCTGAAGTCTGGAGATCAGTTGTAGCTCCAGGAGAAATCCAGGACCCAGCCTGAGGTTGGTAACCCTGTTATTTATTTATTTTTATTTTTTAATTTAACTTTCAGTTTATATACTGCTCGAACCCCGAAGGGCCTCTGAGCGGTTTACATACAATTTTAATTTCCTACCTAGGGCCACATTAACTGGGGGGAAGTGTTAGCCTACCAGCACCCAGGCAGCTCTTGTTGGCTCTTTCCAGCGGGCTTCAGGTGTTCTTCTTGGCGGTCAACCTCCTGGCGCCTTGGGGCAGGTCTTGCTTCCTCTGGGACGGGTCTTGCTTCCAGCGTCTTCCTCTGGCGGGCTTTTATCCTGGGGCGCGGCCACGCGCCAGCCACAGCTCCGGCTATGTCCTGCTGGCTCCACCGCACCGCACCGTCACGCCCTTGTGCCTCCACGACTCCGCCTCCTCCCAGTCTCCGTCGCTCAACGTCACTAGGTTGCCAGGGCTGCCCGCCGATCGCTCCGCCGCTTCGCTCGCCAACCGCTCCGCTGTGCCGTGGTTATGTGGGTTAAGCTGAGAGAGAGTGACTGTCCAAGGTCACCCCCACAGTGAGCTTCATGGCAGTGTAAGGCTTTGAGCCCAGATCTCCCTAGGCATAGTCTGACAACGTGCTACGTGGAACTCTGTGGAATGGGCCGTGCTTGCTTAGCTGTGGATTTCCCTGCCACCTCACTGAATTCCACCATCATCCTTTTTTTGCTCTCACCAAATTTATCTGGCAGGGGCCATGCAGTTGTGCTTATTTTTAGGAGGACTTCCAAACAAGGCACATTTTGCCCTGTTTATTAACAAATCCAATATCTTTAACAAATCTTTCCAGCAAAGACAGTCTGCCTCGCTTATCAGTGTGAGGACAAAGCCAACACAATAGTTCTGTCTTGTTTATCTTATTGTAGTTCCCCTCTCGACTTGGCCATCTGTCAGCAGAAATGCTCTCTGCAAAGAGGACCAAGCCTCAGAGCAATCAGTTGCTTGCCCTTTATGTCTTCCGAAGGAGTTAAGGCCATTGTTGTGAGTTAAGGCCATTGTTGGCCTCAGAAGTGAAAGGAACCTGATTGAGACAATTATTTTAAGATGGCCTCTGTGAGTAGACACACATAAGAAAAAGATGTCTGCACATCACTCACATTACTATTTCAAAAAGACTGTAATAATCTGAAGTTATTATGGTGCTTAGTGTGGAAAAGGTACAAGCTTGAAACAATACAATTTAACAATCCCTGAAGTTTTCTGAAGAGTGTGCCTGAGGCGGAAGAATGTTTCTAAAGCGCTATGACAGGGACCATACAATTCACCACACTTCAGTCTTCCTATAATTCCCCTAAAAATTATGGGAACTGAAATTTGAAAAAAGTGTGGTAAATTTAGGGTTGCTAGCTCCAGGTTAAGAAATTCCTGCAGACTTGGGGGCAAAGCCTGAGGGGGGGGGGTGAGATTTGGAAAGGGGAGAGACTTCAGCAGGGTATAATGCCATAGAGTCACCATCCAAAGCAGCCATTTTCTCCAGGGGATTTGGTCTCTGTAGTCTAGAGATGAGTTGTGATTCTGGGAGATCTCCAGGACCTACCAGGGACTTGGCAACACAAAGTAAATTATGTGTCATAGAGATCCATAAAATCATAGAATCACAGAGTTGGAAGGGGCCAGACAGGCCATCTAGTCCAACCCCCTGCTCAATGCGGGATCAGCCTAGAGCATCCCTGACAAGTGCTTGTCCAGACGCTGCTGAAAGACTGCCAGTGAGGGGGAGCTCACCACCTCCCTAGGCAGCTGATTCCACTGTTGCACAACTCTTATTGTAAAAAAGTTTTTCCTAATATCGAGCCGGTACCTTCCCGCCCTTAATTGAAACCAATTATTGCGAGTCCTACCTTCTGCTGCCAACAAGAACAGCTCTCTGCCCTCCTCCATAGCTCCCTGCCACACTACTAGTTCCTAGAGTTTCTTCAGGAGGGGGTTCGTATCTGTAAAGCAGTGTGATGTCGTGATTAATATGTCAGACCAGGAACTGGGGAGAGTTCACTTCAAATCTCTGCTCTTACACAAATTTCTCTGAATATTCTTGGTCAGTCACCCTTTTTTTTTTAAGCTTAACTTAAAGTCCATAGAGTGGTTGTGAAGGAAGAGGAACCACCTGAACTCCTTGGAAGAATGGTGGGATAAAATGTGTTTTGGAGCTGCCTGATAAGCAACAGCCCTGAGGAACCTAGAGCAGGGGTGTCGAACTCATTTGTTACGAGGGCCGGATCTGACACAAATGAGACCTTGTCGGGCCGGGCCATGAGTGTCATAAAATGTAATGCCAGGTAGCAGAGATATAAACTTTATAAAGGAGATGGCCAGTTCCACTGCGGGCCTGATGGAAGCCCTCTGGGGGCCTGATCCGGCCCCGGGGCCTCTTGTTTGATACCCCTGACCTAGAGGGTGCTGCTATATTGAGGAGACTGATGCTGTTTTAACTCTGCCTGACCAGATGTCTATTTGCTTCCAAACAATTTTGTTCTGTATATTTGGGAACAAATAACTATCACAGAAGATGTCCAACAGGGGCTGCTGGGGAGCGGGGCTAGGACACAAAGTTCAAGGCTCCAGGTTGCCCTGGGGCCCTAAAGGCCAGGTAAATACCAGGATATTAGCAGCATGTCTGTTGTAATCAAGGGTTTTGTGTGTGATATTCTGGATGTGTGACAGCTCTTGACAGCCCTAGCCATAAGTTGCCAGGGTTTTTTTCTCTCCAGGCAACTGTGACTTTACTGTGAGACTCCTTCTGATCTAGAAAATAAAGAACACAGAACTCCTGGTTCCCATAAGGTGGCAATGACGCATCGAAGAAGAAGAAGAAGAGGAGGAGGAGGAGATTGGATTTATACCCCGCCTTTCACTCAGAGTCTCAGAGTGGCTTACAAACTCCTTTCCCTTCCCCTCCCCACAACAGACACCCTGTGAGGTAGGTGGGGCTGAGTGACACAAACTGCTACTGAGAGAACAGCTCCGACAGAACTATGGCTTGCTCAAGGTCTTCCAGCAGCTGCAAGTAGAGGAGTGGGGATTCAAACCCAATTCTCCCAGATTAGAGTCCACACACTTAACTACTATACAAAACTGGCTCTCCATGTTGTTCTTTTCCACTCCTCTTTTCTGTAGAACTGAAACATCTTTTGGACTTATTGCTCTGTGTATCTCAGTATTTATTTCCCTTTCGAATAATGACTGGAATCCCATAAGAATGTTTTTGAGTTTATACCATTGAGACTGAAAGGTCATTTGCTCCCATCAAACTTAAAATTAGAAATGGGGGGGGGGGAAACCCAATAAAGGCTTGAGTGTCATAGATCATCCCATTTTTATCATCAGCATTTTTATTACAAAACAGCACAGAATCTTAAAGCAATGGAGGATGACAATCATCTTGTCATTGTTGTTCTTTGTCCATTCTTAGCGAGCGAAGATTAATTTTATCTGGGAAAATGTCTTCATTTCACCATATCCTATTTAGTTCTTATATTTGTACATTCGTCTTTTGTTTTAGATGTTGATATTATTGCCATCTCAGGAGGGGAGGCAGCATGGTATAGCCTGATCTTGTCAGATCTTGGAAGCTGAGCAGGGTCAGTAGTGCTTGGAACGGAGACCACTGAGGAAGACTCTGCAGAGAAAGGCAATGGCAACCCACCTCTGCTTCTCACTGGCCATGAAAGCCCCTTGCTGGGGTTGCCTTACGCCCACTATGACTTGATGGCACTTTTCACACACATTGTTGCCATCTCATTGGTAACTTTAAATTTTAACTTCAGAGATTGAGATTAATAGCAACACTGGCACACCTGAAGATATACACCAGTGCTAAGCTATGCCAGGGCTGTTCCAGTGTAATTCTGGTGATGGTCTAAGAAATGGGCAGTGACAGGGCTGGACCAGAGTCTAATCAGCACCCTAAGCCCCCTCAGCATGAATTCTAGCAGAGGCATAATGCCATGTAGCAATACACTTGACACTTGACAACCATAATGACCGCTGTATGGCTCATACTATACTGTCTGATCATGCAGAACATCAGCGGTGCCTGGGATTCCTTCCAGGGCTTTTTGGTAGCTATGCCCGTGGAACTAAGGGTATGCTATGCCTGTTGTGTTTCCATTGTGACATGCTTTTCTCTGCAGTCTTCCCTGCCCTGGTCCACATGACTGGTGGAGATGTAAGGGCTGCTGGTTGTTGGGTATTACAAGTTGAAAACACTCAGTGTATCTGGGGTTAAATGTTTGTTTGTGTTGCTCACAGGAAGTCACATGTGTTTCATGTAACCAATGCTGTTTTAGGAGTACAAGCCCGGGAATTTTCTCCCTGATCTAGGAGTTTGATTGGGAGGAAAGTGTCAAAGTGTTTTAGCATTTTATGGCTCCTCTTCCCGTCTTTGTTTGCTGTTCTCAAGAAGAAGCAGAGAAGCCATTATCGCTCTCTTCTAGTCTTGTCTTTTGTAGTGTAAGGATGTAGGAGATTTAGCTCTGTTGTTATTTTCATCCCAGTTACCCTTCCCTATGCTAGAATGTAGTAAAAACTTTCTATTTTAAACACACATGGACTCTGAGTCTGAATTATTTTACTCTGGCACTGCTAAGCTATTTTATCTCTGCTGATTACCAATCCATTTTTTTTTAAACCCAACACTGGTGGATCCCCAGTACCTATGCTAGGCCTTGCTCCTGTATGCCCAGTTGATTGCCTCTTCCTATATGTGTGAGATGAAGCTTCTAGTCCAGGCTCTCCCGTATGTTTTCCTGGCCACAAAGTGAGCTCTGCCTTCTTGCCAGCACTCCCCCTTCGTGGAATCCAGATCCAGAGCTCCTGTTTGCCACATGAATGCATTTCCACAGTGAACTCTCAAGTGTGTGTGTGTGTGGGGAGGGAGAATGCCTTTGTGAGGGTGCACTGGTGTGTTTTCTTGCTGCTGCCCCAGGGTCTGCTTCTCCTTTGCCTGGCAAGACAGGTGTTCTAAGCCCCTCTCCACCTAAATCCTTGTACAAGAGAGATTTGGGGCATCCTATTGTGGTTGCTCCTGCCAAGGCAGAGGAAACTCTGCTCCCTTTGTTCCCATCCTTGAGCAGGCAACACTGACCTTGATGGACCAAGGGTCTGATTCAATATAAGGCAGCTATATGTGTCCAGCCTAGCACTGGCCTCTGTACGCCAACAGAAACCCTACTCAGGGAGGAAGACAGCCTTGATTTGCCTGACTCCTTTCCTCTGCTCTTGGCTTGCCGGACCCCCCCCCCCCCATACCCCCCCCTGCCATAACAGTGTTCTTTCCTTCTCCCCTGGAGCCTGTTCTGCACTCACTAAAGTACACACTGCAATATGCACTCCACAGTTAAAATTTCCAGCAAGCATAAAAGATCCCACAACCCTAACTCAAAGCCAACCTGGCCACAAATTTTTGAAAAGTCTCGAAATAAGGTATTTCTAAAATTAAATTTCAACCCAAAAAAACAGAAGTAGCTTTCTTCCACATTTCAGCTTCAGGGGGACATAAGGTTATTTTAAAGCAGTGAGACGGAGGTTCACAGGTATGAATGTATGACTCCGAGTCATGTGCATTACATCTGGAGTTAATTTTTTGTGTTTTTGCCTCCCACCTTCTGAGATCTGGCACACTACTGTTCCGCTGGCAGATTTTACCCCTGCAATGACTTGGTCTTGAAATGTTACTTTAAAATCAGCATTCCATTGTCAACAATCTGCCCAGGATTCACATGGTCTGTGCTCATTGGATATGTCATTCATTTGCTACCCAGGGTCAGGGACGGTCTTAGCCAATGGGCAACAAGAGTAGCCGCCCTGGGCCTCATGTGGTGGGGGCTGGCTATCTGTGGCCATGCCCCCTTGCTCTTGTTGCCACCACTCACACCAGGCAGCCAGCTTAGCAGCAGCCAGTTGTACTTGCTCTGTCCATCCAAGGGGCTGGTGGAAAAGTTTCCACAGGACAGCTCACACCTGCCTCACATGGCATGAGGATGGCCCCTTCCTTGGCCCTGGCAGGGGAAGCTGGTGGGGGTGGGGGTATAGGATTGATTCTGGAGCCCCAACCTGGGCTTTTGCCCAGGCCCCCAAATCTTTAAGATCTCCCCTGCCTAGGGTTGTAACTTCAGGGATGTCCCAGTTAAAGAAAATGATACCTCGCTCTTATGACCATCATTGTTATGTCCACTGACTGCCACTAGGTGACAGCGGTTTGCAACCAGAGCTTGGCTCCTAGGAACAGTAGGGACTAGGATCCTGAGCCTCCCAGTTAACACCTATAGGAACTGTGGTGGGAAGTTCAAACCCTCCAATGGGACTTGTGGGTGTGTATCGGGGACTGTATATAGTTGGCCGTGCTGGCCGTTTGTATTGTTCTGTTGTGTACCAGTAAACTATGAGCGGATAATCATGCTGTGTCCAGTTTCTTCATGCGCTGAACCCACTACACAACAATCATAACCCTCCCCTAGCATAGGGTTGTCAGGTCTAGGTTGGAAAATACCTGGAGACTTTGGGGGTGAATCCGAGAGAGGGTGGGGTTTGGGGAGGGGAGGGGAGGGGCCTCAGCATGGTACAATGTCATAGAGTCCACCCTTCAAAGCAGCCATTTTCTCCAGGGGAACTGATCTCTGTCAGCCGGAGAACAGTTGTAAAAGCAGGATATCTCCAGGCCCCACCTGGAGGCTGGCAACCCTACCCTAGCATCAAACCTTTTCCTGGTAGGTTTTCTCTGAGCAGACTTAATATGCCCTCATAGGAAAAAGCCCTGTGAACAAACACAATCTATGAGTGTACCACGATGCAGAGCCTTTCTGCACAATCATTTTATTGCACAAAACCCACACACACATAGTGCTCCTCTGCTGTGCACACAAACTTGCCTGTTTCCCTTCAAGCCTGTGTTTCTCTTGTGAATATATTTATTTGTCCAAGCATTCAAATGGCAATATTTAGCCCTTCCGAAGATGCTCCTTTCCCAAGCAGCAGATCCGCTGCCGATTGCCATGCAGTTGCATGAGAGTGGCTGGGCCTTAAGGGACATTCTTTGTGGCCGTTGTGACCGATGCGATACAGCCACCTTCCTCATGGCCTTTGATCAATGAGCTGAACTGCTGTTCTTAATCTGTTGGAGGTGGAGTTTTGTTTCTGGTTTTATGCTGATGTTTCTTTTTCTACTGTATTGCCTTCTTTAAAAAAGCTGTAAACTGTCCTGAGAAATGTGGCTTGTAAATGTGATGCAGATACTTTAAATTCATAGGTTAAAAAAAGCTCAGAAGCCATGCATCCCCTTTCCCTTTCTCTTTCTGTACAAAGTCTGTCCACAGGCACTCAAGTAGATGTATAGTAGCAAACCCCAGCAAAATTACTATATTCTCCACTCCTCCATACTTCGTGGCACACCTGCTAGTAGCGTCCCAGTATTAGCTCTAATTCAAGAATATTCAGATGCTCTGCACTTGCCATCTTGTGTGCCAGAATACATAGTTACAGACAGGGCTTTTTTGTAGAAAAAGTCCAGCAGGAACTCATTAGCATAATAGGCCACACCCAGCAGCAAAATTCATTAGCATATTAGGCCACACCCCTGACTGCACCGTTCATTAGCATATGAGGCCACACCCCCATGTTACCAGAAGTATGCTCATTGAGCCACACCCACCTTTTGCTTCTTATTCTGTTGACCTTGTTTGTTGTCAAAACCTAGGGCTTTTTTTGTAGCAGGAGCTCCTTTGCATGTTAGGCCACACACCCCTAACGTAGCCAGTCCTAATGAGTTTCTGCTGTTGGGTGTGGCCTATTATATTAATGAGTTCCTGCTGGGTGTGGCCAACTCAGGAGCCAGCCGGAACTCCGTTCCTGTGTGTTCCTGCCCAAAAATAGCCCTGGTTACAGAGATTCTCTCTATTCTGTTCCTCTCCCCTTCCTATAATCTCTTCTCTCCCTCCCCAATAATCATGTTGGCATATCCTTAGGAACCTAATACAATAGAACTATCGAGAGATAAGAAAAACTTTCCAAAATCTATCTTGCTTTCATTAATAATTATTATAAGATGTCATTTATAGAACAAAACTGTGCTATATAGAACCAAGATAGATCTTCTGGGAGTTGTCAAGGCTGAGAAAGAGCTCATTCCCACCATCTCTGCTCTCCAAATAATTCACAGCAACTAGCGCCTTGGGACCTGCCGAGGTACATGCAGACAGAGACCAGGAAATAGAGAGAAGGGAAATAAAAAAGGCTTGCACTGATGGGGAAGGCCTACTACAGATTTCACTGAATTCTTTCCATAGCCATGAATACCTCCTGAATCAGACCAACAGGGAACTCTGTATTTCCAGGTTCTCTCTGGATCCAGCGAACAGATACTGCCCTTGCCCCATGAGCTCTCTGACTCCTAAGTGTTTGGGTATGGCTCAGGGTTGCCATTTCATTTCCCAGCTCTGAGGAGGGGATCCCCTGGTTTGGGGGGCTTCTGCTCATTACTGGCCAGCAGGCTGGCGGGGAAAACCCCACCCCAAACAGCGATGTTGCCATGCAGTGTTTTCAACGTGCTGACATCACATGGAAGTGACATCATCACATTGGGGACATTGTGCGGCAACACTCTGGTTTTGGAGCAAAACTCAGTTGTTTGATGCCAAATTTACCATAGAGTTTTGCCCCTGTAATGTATTCATCTCCGACCACGCGCGAGGCTAGTCTCCACGCGGTCATGCGAAGCTGCCGAGCTTCGCTCCCAGGGACAATGGCCCTTGGGGATCCTAGCCCGCGCCAATCAGTGGGCTAGGCTCCCGTCCGCGAGCCCATGGAACTCTCGGCCACTGTAAATAGCCTATCACTGGTGTGTGTGGGGGTGTTTGGGTGTGGGGATTGTTGTACACATAAGCTGGCCTGCAAGCCGAGATTGTTGTCTTGTTCTTTCCGTCTATCTGTCTGTGTTTAGAGTCAGATGACTAAACTAGGTGGATACTGGTCTGATCTAGCAGTTCTTCTTTTCAGGTGTTCAGAGCCCTTTATAATTACCGTTTTACTTGCAGCAGACCTCCATGTCCATAAACTGAAATTTAAAAAAAAAAAAAAAAACAACCTGAATCCAGATACCATACCACTACTGGGATCTGGGATTTTTAATTTTTTTTTTTAAAAAACTGTTTATTATTTATATTATACAAATCATATATTATGTTCACGCGTTTATCATTGCGAGTCATTTTTTTGTCTTGTCTAACCATATATATAGCTTCTTCAATCTTTTTTCAAAAATTTCATATTCCTTTCCTTGCAAAAGTATACTTAATCTATCCATCTCCGCCAATGACAACATTTTTTTTAACACTTCCTCCTTGGAGGGAATTTTTCCTCCTTTCCAATATTTGGCTAATAATATTCTTGCCGCAGTAAAAGTGTAAATTATAAAGTACTTGTTTTCTTTACTATAGTTATTTGGGAGAATATTTAATAAGGCCACTTCTGGTGAGAATGGTATGTCTAGTCCTGTAATCTCTTTTAGTATTTTATATATTTTAATCCAATAGTTTTGAACTTTCCCACATCTCCACCAGACATGTATAAATGTACCCACATTGTTCTTACATTTCCAACAGTTTTTGTTAATATTACCATAACATTTTGATATCTTGTCTGGTGTACAATACCATCTATGAAACATCTTTATTATATTTTCTTTATATAGAATAGCTCTCATCATTTTTACCACATTCCATATTTTGGACCATTGTTCTACCTCTATTGTGTGTCCTAAGTCTCTCGTCCATGATATCATAACACCTTTTACCGTTTCATCTATTAAGTAGTCTGATAGCAAAAAGTTGTATAGTTTTTATATTTGTTTGTCATTTGAGGAAAGCCAAATCTTGTCTAATTGGTTGTTATTATCGTAAAATCCTATTTTTTAATCTTTGTTAAATCTTGATATTAATTGAATATTGTCCCACCATGTGAGTCTTACATTTTGTTTTTCTAGTTCATTATCAGATTTTATTTCGTTATCCTTATTTAGCAAATCATTATATGTAATTTTCTTATATTTGTCCATCCAAGTCTGTTTTGTATTGGAATGGATGGGAGCAACCCATTTTGGAATTATGGTATAGAAAGTTTTTCTGATTTCTTTCCATATTTTCATTAACGCACCCCTTAATGTATGTAAAACAAAATTCTTTATCGTTTTCTCTTCATCATACCATACATATTTGTGCCATCCCATGGTTAGATTAAATCCTTCTAGGTTTAATAGTCTAGTGTTTTCCAAGGTTATCCATTCCTTGATCCAGGTCAAGATTTCTGCTTTATAATATAATTCCCAATTGGGAAGTCCAAAGTCCCCTCTTTCTTTCTTATCCTGCATAACCTTTCGATTAATTCTTGCTTTTTTACTATTCCATATGAAATTGCTACAAATTTTTTCCATTTCTTGGAAATAATTATTTTCCCTTACTATTGGTAGATTTTGAGGCAAAAACAGAAATCTAGGTAACACATTCATTTTGATTATCGCTATTTTCCCCATAAATGAAATTTTCAGGTTTTTCCATCTTTGTAGGTCCTTTCTTATTTCTGTTAATAGTTTATTAAAATTATCTTCCATCAATGTGTTGTTCCTGTTTGATATTTTTATCTCTAGATAATTAACTTTTTAAACTAATTTTTACCAATTGGGGGTGTGTTTGGGTATGGGGATTGTTGCACATATAAGTCGGCCTGCGAGCCGGGAATGTTGTCTTGTTCTTTCCTGAAATAAAAGTATGAGAGCTGAAATCACTAGTTAGTCTCAGTACTTTTCACTGGTGATGAAGGTGGGATTCTACCTCTCATGAACAACGACCACGAGCATCACATCGCAGCTGGCACCGAGACTACAGCACACCGCTCCGCATTGTGCCCCGCTTCTCCAGTCACAGCGCACCGCTCCGAGCCTCGCACCGCGCACCACTCCGCTGACTCTGAGCACAGCAATGCACCCCGCTCCATCTGTTGCCACCACCGCTCCCGATTATCGGCATCCACATGGAGTTGTTAAGATGGCTGTTCCCCAGGAGAGCATCGCCGCGTTTGACATCACCTGCCCCACACAGTGGGACAGATGGCTCAAGATTCTGGAGAATCCCTTTGCCTGCCTTGACATAGCAGACGCGGGTAAGAAGAAGACCCTCTTTCTCCGGTCCTGTGGAATGGACACCTTTATGCTGTTAAAGGACCTGATCATGCCCAAACAGACCAAGGACAAGACCTACGAGACCCTGGTAAAGGCGCGTTCCGACCACCTTTCACCAAAACCCACTAAGTTTGCTGAGCGCATGGACTTCTTTGCGTGGGTCCAAGGTCCGGATGAGATGGCTTCCGAGTTCTTGGCAGGACTCCAATGAGCGGCCACAAGGTGCATGTTCCCCAGTCAGGATGACAGCCTGCTGACCTCGTGGGCCTATGGGAGCCCAAACTTCAGAGGAAACTGGTAAGCCAGGACGATCTCGTCCTGGACAAGGTGCTTCGGGAGGCCATGGCCTACGAAAAAGCACATCAAGACCGCCGCGTCAAGGCGGTCCATCGCACCCTAGCAACCGTCACGTCAGATGTTTCTGAAGACGAGGAGGTGTTACAGGTACGTTGCCGCCAGTGTTCCCTCTAAGCTGAGTTACTGTGAGCTAGCTCACAGTTTTTTAGCCTTCAGCTCACACATTTTTCTCTTAGCTCAGGAAGGATGGCTCCAGAGCAAACTAATTTATGCAGTAGCCAAATTGCTCGCTCACAACTTTAATGCCAGAAGCTCACTGGTTGGCCACTGTGTGAGACAGAATGCTGGACCAGATGGGTCATTGGTTTGATCAAGCAGGTGTTTTCTCATATTCTTACTATATCAAAGGAGAAAACTTTTAAAAACAAATGTCCAATTTATTATAGAGAAGACACAGACAATAATAGCTTAAAAACAAGCAAATAAAATGTCTTAGATCCTGCACCTTGTTTCTATTTGCACAGTGCTGTCTTCCATTGTAGAGGTGGCCCTCCATTGCAAAGTATGAAAAAGGTAAGAAAACCTGCATCTTGAACTGGACCTGGAAGCAAACAGGCAGCCAGTATAAGGTCTTCCAAATATATACAGAGCAACAAGTCCCGATCAATAAACAAGATGACACATTTTGAACCAGTTGTTTCTGTGTCTTTTTCCAGACTTTGGTACAATAGTCTAGTCTTGAGGGTTGCCAACCTTCAGGTGTTGCCTGGAGATCGCCTACTTTTACTACTGATCTCCAGACTATAGAGATCCGTTTCCCTGGAGAAAACGACTGCTTTGGAAGGTGGACTCTATGGCAATATACCTTGCTGAGGGCCCTCCCCTCACCAAACCCTGCCGTCTCCAGGTTCTACCCCAAAATCTCCAGGTATTTCCTAACCCAGAGCTGGCAGCCCTAACGACAGCCTAATCCTTGACAAGAAAGACACCAAACACAGGGCCCCGTCAGAAGATCTTCAGATGCATGTGATTGTGTGTGAGTGTGTGTATGTGGTGGTGGTGGGGCTCATATCAGTAGACCTGCACTTTAAAATAACCTGGACCCACTTTTGCATACTCACTTTAGTGATGCCTGTCACGCGCTTTTAAAGACAACCACTGCAAGAACTGAAGCTTATGTTCTTGGATTTGAGCTATGAAGGAGTGCTTTTATTCCCCCCTCCCCCGCGAAAGACAATAATTTTGTCCCCCTTTCTTTCAAAATAAACATCACACTGGAATGTGCCGCAGCAAATGGTCAGGGCTTTATTATATTTCATGCAGCTTTCTAAACACTTTGCAACCCTGCTGGCACTCTGTCAAACAGAAGGCAACCAACAATAGCAAAATCCCATTAAAACTAAGAAGGTTCCTTCCTGAGGTGAACATGGCCAGAAATAGTCATCTTGGCTCGCTCTCCAGTCTGGCACAGGGGACTAATAATGCATGCTCTTCTAATGGAAATTATCTAATTTCATCCAAGTGCAGCTCCAGAGAGGACTGAGCTGACGCACAAACAATGAGTATAACAACATTCTTCTTGAAGAGTTGAACAATGGGAGGTTGGTGGGATTGTGATGAACAACGTCACCCTGAAGAACAAACAGAAGGTGTAAAAATAGGCATCCCGCACACACACACATAACGGGCTATTTTTCATTCAGAGGAAAGAATGGCTTGTTGAGTTCTTGGCGAAAGGCACTTCAGGAGGTGCTGCAGGGAAGGCCATTCTGAACAAACAACCCCACCTCTTTTCCATCTGGGCCTGAATGTACTCAGGAATTGACTGCACATGTCTTGTTAACATCAATCATGCAATTCCCACTAGCAATACAAAATTGTTTTTCCTTGTATTACTATAAAATGCTGCAGAAGATGGAAGGACATTTAGTGTTTGTTTTGGAAAGAGTAATTAAAAATCTGGGCTTTAAATAAATTAAAAAGAAAGCACTCCAAAACCGTGCTCCCTCTAAGCTGTGGAGTCTTGTGAGCAAACATTCTACTTTGTGAGCTACTGGCATTCAAGTTGTGAGCAAGTGATTTGGCTACTGCATAAATTGGTTTGCTCTGGAGCCATTCTTCCTGAGCTAAGACAAAAATGTGTGAGCTGGAGGCTAAAAAACTGTGAGCTAGCTCACACTAACTCAGCTTAGAGGGAACACTGCTCCAAACTGTGCAATCCTAAACACACCCTTCTAAATCAGTTGAAGTCAATGGGCTTACAAGGGTGAAACCCTGTTTCAGATTACACTGTTATTTCCCCACCCTGATTGAATTTGGAGCAGTGTCTTAGAAAAACTGTTATGGCTTTTTGTAACTTTGTAACGCTTAGTCATAATTTGCCAAACCTTTGTGCTTGCACATACATGCTTGAAGTTACCATCAAATGCAGAGTCAGCTTGCTGCCTCATTTTACATTCATGTTGGAATCTCTGTTTGATTACTCGTGGACTCAGTTAACAGCCTAGAGGTTATACTGGATCCAGAGTTATTGCTGGAGAAGGTAGTCA
The DNA here is from genome assembly GCF_001447785.1 of Gekko japonicus. Classification (NCBI taxonomy): domain Eukaryota; kingdom Metazoa; phylum Chordata; class Lepidosauria; order Squamata; family Gekkonidae; genus Gekko; species Gekko japonicus. The sequence continues at coordinate 447,675 of NW_015175360.1, read as the reverse complement.
ATGCAGCTGCAAAAACACTTTCCTCCATATTCATGTAGCCTGGGAGATGGCCCCCTACCTTGACTCAGCTGCTACGGTCACCTCAAGGTTAGACTATTGTAATGCACTCCTCAAGGGTCTGGAACAGTCCAGGAGGGGGCCTTTATAATGGAACACGATTGTAGTCCTCTGCAATGATTATTCTAGGCATAATCTTGCTTGTACTGCAGTGTCTGTCTTCTACCTCTGAAGTTCTGCTTAGTACGTTGCTTGTAGTATACCTTGCTTTAGGCAGTTAGTTGTCCACATGGTCTTCTATTGCTGTAAACCTAGTCCTATTGCATTGTTCACCTGATAGCTGATGCTGTGTGGGTGCATTGTTTTTATCCCATAATCTGCCTTGAATCACAGTGGAGAAAGGTGAGTTATAAATAACATAAATCAGCCAATCAGATATTAGCATGTCACATAGCTAGTTGGTTTACCTAGGCCAGTTCTATCTATTTTGGCAGGCACATGCATGCTTGAAATTACCATCAAATGCAGAGTCTGCTTGCTTTCATGTTGCAATCTCTGCTTGGAATCTCTGTTTGATCACTTGCTAAGGGGTGAGGCAAGGGTCTTTTTCAACTTACTTGTCCTTGAAATCCTTTTAACCTAGGAACTGAACCTGGGACTTTCTGTATGCAAATCACATGTTCTACCACTGAACTATGGCCCCTTACCATAGGCTGCCTCAAAATGTATGGCCCCGTGAATGCATGCACAGTAGAAATAACAAAGGAGGCCACTGCCTTAAGCACCCATCCCTCCTTAGTCTGCTTTGAGCCTTGAGGAACAGGGATCCAGTACAATGGGGATGATAAAACACAACCCTTACTATTCTTCCATGCTTGGAATGGGTAACAGCATTAGGAAAATATTAGATATTTATATACAGTTCATGCATGACAGCCACATCCCTGGAGACCGTCATCACTTAAATTTATTCCAGAAGACGTTCTGCCCAATATCTCCAGAAAGGCAGCTCTAAACATGGGAATCGGCCATCACGAGCACAACTCCTTGGGATCTCAGCATTCATTTTTTGGTACATGAAGCAAGAGATCTCTCACTGTTAACCTTAGTGGGTCAAAGAGTCGGGTCTATACTACGGTACTACAATGATAATGCTCATCATTTATATAGAACATGCAGCTAAACACTGTACAAAAAGAAAGAGGACAGGGCTATCCCACAAGCTGTCATTGTAACGAGAGAAAATAAGAAAGCAAGAAATTGCAAGTAGATAAATAGGTACCACTTCGGTGGGAAGGTAACAGCGTTCCGTGCGCCTTGGTGTATAGTCATGCCGGCCACATGACCACGGAAATGTCTTCGGACAGCGCTGGCTCTTCGGCTTTGAAACGGAGATGAGCACCGCAATCCTAGAGTCGGATTCGACTGGCTTTCGAGCAAGGGAACCTTTACCTTTAAGTGACACAAAAGAAAAGGAGCCTGAGGAGAGTTCATCTAGGATGGAAAGGCCTGGGAAATGGTACTTCTTAATCATAGGAAGCAATGGGGTCATTTCAGTATTAGAAGGAGGGGATTCCGAAGACATGGAATTGACTAAATAAAGGGAGAAAGATGGGAAACAGATAAAGAAATCTTGGAAGTAAAAAAGAACTGGCAGAATGAAGCAGATACAGGGCTGTGGACACAAGAAGATGACATGAAAGATAAACAGAAGGAATAGAATTTGTGAAGGAGCTTAAAATGGACTTGCAGAGAAAGAGAAAGCCGAAGGAAAGGAAACAGTAGATGAATGATAGGACCAAACAAATAAGATGAGCAGCAGGGCAGAGGATAAAAAGAGGCTGAAGGTGGGAAATGGGAAGATCAGAAAGAAGGAAATGACAATATTCAAGAGATGAAAGTGCTGGCTATAGAGTCATAGCTCAAAAATGGAAGGAAAGACTGCATCTTAGAGAAATGAAGCAACTGGAAACAATACAGTAAAAAGCGACTGACTAAAATAAAATAGAATGATTCATAATTAATATTTGAGGAGGAGACACAAATTACTTTGGAACCCCTTGCCAAAGAAAAGGATAGAGGAATAGTAAGAGATCATGGACAAACAACAACAAGGGAAAAAAGTAAAGAGTCCTCTATGGTATGGAGGTTTCAAGCCATTTGAACTTCTTGGGCAATGTGTTTTTTCATTATAAGCTGCACTCAACTGTTCAATCCATGAATATTTCCACAGGCTGGATACCAGACCAATGGCTTGTGCAGCCTTTCCCAAATCCTTGTTTCCAAAGCGTGGGATTCCAGGAATGTGCTGTAGCTGCATTTTGTGTATTAAGCCAATTGTTAGTGATTTTACAAGCAGGCCATTGCAGCTCCTCAGTGTGCACTTTGACTGGAGAGTCTCTCTCTCTCTCTCTCTCTCCCCACTCCTGGTTCTTTAGCAAGGAATGAGCTCAAGAGCTAAAAAGGCCCCCAGGAGTTGGAGAAGAGGAAACAGTTAGCAGTCCATGGAGTTGAGAATGAGGTGATAAACACTTGCTGAAGACTTGATCTACTCTTCTGTAGAAGGGGTGGGGGTGGGGGAGGTTGTCTGTGTGCGATGCAATCAGACATGTTTATTAATGTAAGGCCTAGAGCTCCCATTACAAGCAAGCAATCTGGTGATGTTTTGACTATAAGAAGGCAAAAGGGGAAACAACAGGAAGTTCTAATGGTCTGAAGTAAGTGGGGGTATTACGATTTATAGACTGATGCTCATACGACTGATTTAGAAGAAAAGCCACAAAATGTAGCTTCTCAGAGCTAACTCACACTTGACAAGACAATGTTCTGAATGGGGGGCCAGGGGGGCCTGTAACTCAGCAGATGACAAAAAGCGACACTACTGGCTTCAGTGCATGGCCAGTTCACAGCGCAACTCACCCTCTCAGCACCACTTCTCAGCTTACTTTGGGCAGCATTTTGGGATTGCTGTGACTCACTGTGGGTTGGGTTGCACACTGGGATGGAGCCCTTAAGGCCAGAGCACAGCTGTCCGAGCACAAGGCTAAGCAGCGCATTGATCACTAGAGCTGAAAAAGCCTGCATGGTTAACAAACAAAGTAATGGAAGCTGTAAAAGGTAAAAAGGATTCCTTTAACCGGTGGAAAGCTAGTCTCAGTAAGGCTGATAAGATGGAACACAGGCTATGGCAAATAAAATGCAAGTCTGTGATCAGGCAGGCAAAAAGGGAATATGAGGAGCATATTGCAAAAACACATAAAGACCAACAATAAAACTTTCTTCAAATACATTAGAAGCAGGAAACCAGCCAGAGAGGCAGTGGGGCCCTTGGATGACCAAGGGGTAAAAGGAGTACTAAAGGATGATAGGGAAATGGCTGAGAAGCTGAATGAATTTTTTGCCTCTATCTTCACTGTGGAAGATGAGAAGTGCTTGCCCACTCCAGAACCGCTGATTGTTGAAAGACCTGAGTCAGATTGAGGTGACGAGAGAGGAGGTCCTAAAACTGATAGACAACTTGAAAACTGATAAATCACCAGGCCCAGATGGCATACATCCGAAAGTTCTGAAAGAACTCAAATGTGAACTTGTGGATCTCCTTACAAAAATATGTAATCTTTCCTTAAAATCTGCCTCCATTCCTGAGGACTGGAAGGTAGCTATTGTCACTCCCATCTTTAAAAGGGGTTCCAGAGGAGATCCGGGAAATTACAGGCCAGTCAGTCTGACGTCGATATTGGGTAAATTGGTGGTTACCTTGACTTCCAGAAAGCTTTTGATAAAGTTCATCATCAAAGGCTCTTAAGTAAGCTCAAAATCATGGGATAAAAGGACAAGTCCTTTTATGGATCAAAAACTGGCTAATTAATAGAAAACAGAGAATGAGTATAAATGGGCAATTTTCTCAGTGGAGGGTGGTAAGCCGTGGGGTACCGCAGGGATCAGTACTTGGTCCACTGCTTTTTAACTTGTTCATTAATGATTTGGAGTTGGGAGTAAGCAGTGAAGTGTCAAAGGTTCCTGAAAAGGCCAGATTTCTGACTCTCACTGCTTCCTGCACCACAGATAGCAGGCAGCCATAAGTCCTGCCATAGAGGCAGGAGGGTAACCAGGGCTGCTTTCATATGGAGGATTTCAGCCACTCAGCTTGTGTGTTTTATTCCTGTTTCCACAAGATATCATGTTGCATTCATGCCCCAGTCATGAGTAGCTTGTTTATTTTATTTTGCCTAAAAGAAACACTCTTAAAAACCTGGGAGGGAGGGATGGTGTTGCTTCCCTGAATGGCATTGCTGGAGCATTCTTTTCAGTGTGTCTTGAATTCAGTGAAACTTGAATACCTTCAGTTTCAATTAAATGTAATGCCACTGCTTCCTCCACCTATCCATTTGGGGGAGTTACTTTTAAAAAATTCAGCTTCACTGACAAATTACAAGTGTAGGAGTTAGGGGATGTTGTATTGAGGCTTTTCTAAATATGCTGTTATCTTTTTAAAAAAGTAATGTGGAACAGTGGAATTGCACTATATCAGTTACCTTGTGTGGATCTTGGTATTCAAAATAAAAAAGGAGCAGGGGACTACAAAGGAAAGATTCCCAAATATAAGGTACACTTTTGGTTGCAGTTAAAAAGAACACCTCCCTTCCTGTGTCTATCCATTAGATTATTTTAATTTTTATCACTGTAATGTTGTGATGTCGTTGCACTGTTAGTCAGCTATGGCAATTCAAAATTGCTGTTTTGTGTGTGTTTCCCCATGTTACAGTCAGCTCAGAAATGGGGTGAGATCACCTGCTAAAAAGTGCTGGAAGGTAGGAATGCAGGGAAGTGGAACTTGTTCCTTAAGGGGTGGGAAGAGTTGTGCTATAATAGACAAACACAAGGGAGGAAGGCTTCACATTTTTAATTATTCCTGAGTAGTGCTGTGCAAATAAATGGAAGGTTTTTTTTGTTTTTTTAAAAAGTCTTTTGTTATTGCACAATCTCTTTTCGGTGCTACACATGCGCAGTAAAATTTTTTAAAAGGGGGAAAGTGAGCGGAGATTTATGCGGGAGGAAAAACAGCAATGGGGAGAGGGGCAATGTTATTGTGTGGCTTGGTGTGAAAGGGAAAATATGGCTCATATTGGAGTACACTGAACAGTATGGAATTGCCATTGCAAGTGCAAAAAGAGAAAATACCACACTGGCAGCATGATGAGGAGAATGAAACTCTTTCAGTGTGGAAGCACTGCAGCTTGCATACTAGTAGTGGGAGGCTAGGGTCTCCGAAGGAGGCCCAATTCTGAAACAAAATCTGGATTAAAATAATCAAAGACACGATTGACATAAAGTGTGTATGAAAACTGTCAAATGCTGATGGTGGTGAGTATTGCAGCAAATATTCATCTTCTGAAATGAGCAGCAGAAGAGGACTTTGAGGGAAAAACATGAATAACAACATAAGAGACGCCAATGTTGGATCAGGCCAAAGGCCCATCCAGTCCAACACTGTGTCACACAGTGGCCAGAAATACCAGTGCCATCAGGAGGTCCACCAGTGGGGCCAGGACATTAGAAGCCCTCACACTGTTGACCCCCCAAAGCACCAAGAAGACAGAGCATCACTTGCCCCAGAGCCCCTATCTATACCTTGTGGCTAATAGCCACTGATGGACCTCTGCTCCATATGCTTATCTAATTCCCTTTTGAAGTTGTCCATGCTTGTAGCCACCACCACTTCCTGTGGCAGTGAATTCCATGTGTTAATCACTCTTTGGGTGAAGAAGTACTTCCCTTTATCCATTCTAACCCGACCACTCAGCAATTACATTGAATGCCCACGAGTTCTTGTATTGTGAGAAAGGGAGAAAAGTACCTCTTTCTCTACCTGCTCTATCCCATACATAATCTTGTAAACCTCAATCATGTCTCCCCTCAGTCGTCGTTTCTCCAAGCTAAAGAGCCCTAAGCGCCTTAACCTTTCCTCATAGGAAAGTGTTCCAACCCTTTTATCATTCGAGTTGCCCTTTTCTGCACTTTTCCCAAAGCTATAATATCCTTCTTAAGGTGTGGTGACCAGAACTGCACACAGTATTCCAAATGAGGTCGCACCATTGATTTATATAGGGGCATTATGATATTGGCTGATCTGTTTTCAATACCCTTCCTAATAATCCCCAGCATAGCATTGGCCTTTTTTATTGCAGTCACACACTGTCTAGACATTTTCAGTGAGTTATCTACTATGACTCCAAGATCTCTCTTTTGATCAGTCTCTGCCAGTTCAGACCCCATCAATGTGTATTTATAGTTAGGATTTTTGGCTCCAATGTGCATCACCTTGCACTTGGCCACACTGAACCCCATTTGCCATGTTGACGCCCACTCGCCCATCCTTGACAGATCCCTTTGGAGTGCCTCACAATCCTCACTGGTTTTCACCACCCTGAACAACTTTGCATCATTTCCCCAACATCAGCATTGTCTCTCACAAACCTGTGTGGATGCAGAATGTATTACCTTTACAATGTATTACCTTTAATCTGTGTGACTTGTAAACAGCAAGAAGAATCGAACTGACTGGACAGCCAAATGTCCTCACCCCCCCCTCCTCTATTGTTCTCTTTTCCCTTGAAGGCAGGACATCACCAACTGGCAACCGGACAGTTTCCTCTGAGCTCCTTTTGTTCTAGTATATAATAAATCTGAATTATAGTTAAGCAAATCCAACCCTTTAACCTCTTGTGTATTGTTTAGTCATTAAGGAAATGCTCTTCGTTGATGAGGAAAAACGTCTCTGTCCAAGTTTATAGGAAGAAACCCTTTTCACCACGGGGGCGGTGCGGTGTCTATCCCCCCCACCCCAGCCCAGCACGTTAGACAACAGATTTACTCAAGAATTGCATGCTGTAATGTCAGGAGGTGACCAGTAGGTGACGCCACAACATATCTTTTCCTACAGATCTGAGTCGTGCAGGGTGCTTCGCTATATGGAGACAGGTGTGTGTATACCAGTCACGTTGTTGTTTTTCGCCGTTAAGTCTCAGCTCACTTATGGAAACCCTGTAGGGTTTTCAAGGCACGTTCAGGGGCTGTTTGCCATTGCCCGCTTCAGCCTTACTACCCTGGTATCCCTTGAAGGTCTCCCATCCAAATACTAGCCAGAGTCCCTGCTTAGCTTCTAAGATCTGACGAGACCAGGCTAGTCTAGGCTATCCAGGTCAGGGCATACGAAACATATATAAAAAGGTAAAGGTAAAGGTTCCCTTGCTCGAAAGCCAGTCGAGTCCGACTCTAGAGTTGCGGTGCTCATCTCCGTTTCAAAGCCGAAGAGCCAGCGCTGTCCGAAGACGTTTCCGTGGTCATGTGGCCGGCATGACTAAACAGCAAGGCGCACGGAACGCTGTTACCTTCCCACCAAAGTGGTCCCTATTTATCTACTTGCAATTTCTTGCTTTCGAACTGCTAGGTTGGCAGGAGCTGGAACTAGAGACAGGAGCTCACTCCGTCATGCGGCACCCGGGTCTCGAACTGCTGAACTACCGACCTTCCACAGCCTGCAGTTCAGCGTCTTAACCACTTGAGCCACATATATAAACATGATATGAGAAACATATATAAAGAAGCATAAACTGTTATGGCTAAGCCATCGCATCCCCGGCCAGTTAAAGCAGCTAACTGTCAAGCTGTACTGAATGCAAACGGACTAAGCTGCTTGGAATCCCAGTATCGCACTCAACTTGCTAGGGCCAAACAGCGACTTCGAGTTTACTTGGGAATGTCAAGTGCATTTAATTCAAATGCAGACCGACTTTAGAGGACTTGAATGGAAAAGCTGCGAGCCAGCGCGCGCTCATCTTGAGCGCAAAGCGATTCCCGAGCCGACAAGTTGAGAATCTGGCGGCAACAGATTCCCCCCCCCCGTCCCCGCGAAACGGCCGCCGCCGCCAGACCCTGCGCCTGGTTGCTTGGAAGTCAGTCCCAGATCCCAGTCCATTCTACGCCGGCCTTGCTCCCGAGTAAGTGGGCCCCCAGGGTCGCCGTTGAGCGAGGCTCCCGTACTGAACCACGGAGGGACAAAGGAGCGACCCCGCTGGCGCATCTCGGAGCGCTCCGTGGCTCGGAGACCCGGCTGCCAGCCCCACCCGTCGAAGCCCCAAAGGCGGCCGCAGCCCGATGGAGCCGGGAAAGGCCGAGCCGCCCACCGCAAGGATTGCGCCGAGAGGCTGACTGGCTGCGTGGTGGGTTTCCTGGAGCGCCTCTCTGGGGCTGGGCAAAAAGCCTCGGAGGGTCGGGGGGGGAGAAAGTTTATTCTGGCCACGTGGGCCCGCAAGGGGGGGGGGCCGGCGGCGGCCCCCAGCCACTTCAAAGGCCCGCCTCGTCGCCTCCCACACAGGAAGTGCTCCCGGGGCCTTCCCGCTCGGCGCGGGCTTCTTCCTCCCGCTCGGCATCATCGCCCCCCCCGTTTCCACGACGCCTGTTGCCACCACCCCCGTCTGAGGCGCCCTCCTGGCTTGCCGTGGGTAGGCGAGCGTCCCAGGAGGCGGCGGCGGCGGCGTTCATATTAAAGTGCCCTCAAGTCACGGCTGACTTCTGGTGACTCTGTAGGGCTGTCAAGGCAGAAGGCGCGGAGGGGGGTCGCCGTTCCGTGCTAGATCCGGCTAGCCGGGGCTATGCGGAGCAGGGCACTCCGACTGCCCTGGAAGGAGACGGCGTGCCGCGTGCGTGTCCCCTCCCCTCCCCTCCGCAGGGGAGCCTCCTTGGTGGACTCCGCTCGTGGCCCGTGGTGGGGGCGGCGGCCCAGAGAATGGGGCTCCAGCCCTCCCCACCCCCGGCTTCGCCTTTCGGGGACCGCTTAGGCCCAAGGCCGTGGACGACCGGGCCGGCCTGGTGCAGGAGGACCCCTTGCGTCCTGTGGGGGGAGGGGATGCAGAGCCAAGTCGGACCCAAACGCCCCCTCCGCTCCACAGACGCCCCGGGGGAGGGGAGCACTGCAGAGACTAACGAGGCCGAGGTGCCTGGCGTCGTCGGGGCTCGGACGCGGGGAGACACCTGGTTGGTGGCCCTGGACTTCGGCTGCCTTTTTCTGCAGCAGAACAGCAGGCCTCCCCCCACCCCAGATCTGGACGGGTTACAGTATGAACATAGTTCTCCTATAATATCAGCTTTGTCTTTCAACTTTGGCGCAGTTGGGCCTTTTCAAATAACTAGTGTCAGAAGTCCCCAGAATATCTTCCCTCGGGTTTCTTTGTATCTGCTTCAATATGGTTCATCATTTCCCCTTCTTCCTGTGACAAATCGTTTCCAGCAGTTACTGCACTATCACAATTGGCCGTGATGCTTGAAAACCACTCCCCAGTTAATTTTTTTCTCACCCATGATTGTTAGACACGTGTCCGTGGCTTGAAATGCAGGAGAAAGAGATGGAAAATGCTGGGACAGTCAAGCACTGGGCGCACACTTGAAACTCACAACCTCCCCCCCCCTTTTGGTTATATATCTGTTCCCCCAAGTTATCCCCCCCCCCCATCTCCCTTTTATTAGGAAGCTCTGAGGACGGATAAAGCCAGGGCATATTTATTTATATCTGCGCGCGGCCTTACATCTACGTCCCAGAAATCTGCATACATAAAATATAAACCCGAGCCTGCTTCGGTGGGGAGGTCGGCCTTTAAATTGAACAAATAAATAAACAAATAACAAATAAATAAACAGACTGTCAGAGATGCAATGACGTCCCCTCCCAAAAAAAGAAACCCATTGGCTTGCAATCCTAAAGACCCTTCATTGGGTGGAAGCCAAAGGGTGGATAGACCTGAGTAGGATTCGGAGTAGACCGGCTGCGAGAAAACGCCATTGATTTCTGTTGGGTGATACAAGCTGAAAACACTTCAGTGTATCTGGGGTTAAATGTTTGTTTGTGTTGTCACAGGAAATCACATGTGTTTTATGTAGCCAATGTTAGTTTAGAACTACAAGCCCGGGAAAACCATCCCTGATCTAGGAGTTTCATTGGAAGCAAAGTGTCAAAGTGTTTTTGCATTTTATGGCTTCTCTTCCCGTCTTTGTCTGGAGTTCTGAAGAAGCAGAGAAACCATTATCGCTCTCTTCTAGTTTTGTCGTTGTAGTGTAAGGATGTAGGGAACTTAGCTCTGTTGTTATTTTCATCCCAGTTAGAATGTAGTAACAGTTCATCCCATGCTAGAATGTAGTAAAAACTTTCTATTTTAAACACACATGGACTCTGGGTCTGAATTATTTTACTCTGGCTCTGCTAAGCTATTTTATCTCTGCTGAAAACCAAGTTTTATTTTTTCAAAACCCAACAATTTCTATGGAAGGCGCTAGAAGGCTGGGAAGCAAAACTGGGTGCGAAAAATACTAGTTGAATCGACACCCCCGCAAAGCCAACAGGGAAAACTCCCAAGCGGGGAGTGCCCAGTCCCTCCCAGGCACCTTCCTCGGAGGCTGAGCACGCTGGGGGCGATTGTACCACCGTGGATGGTTTCAAACAGGCATGCTCTTCCCCCTCCCCCCTCCCCCGGCCTCCTTCCATAGATCCCGATTCCCATCTGCCTGCCTCGGATAAAGTACGAGTCTGAGTTCATTTGGGCCTTTCTCCGAAGTCCCCCGGAAGGCAAGATTAAAGGGGAAAGTCGCAGCTGTATATTTATGTTTTCATTGCTAGAAGGGAATTGATTTCCTTGACTTTATTTTTGTAGTTGCAATACACAGGGGCGGATTTGCGTCATCCGAGCAACTTGCTGGTGGAGATAAAGTTGCACAAATATTGAAAAGGGAAGTGCTCCGGCTCATTATGAAGCTTCTCTCTCTCTCTCTTTCTCCCCCTCCGGAAGAAATAAGGATTTCTGCTGGATCCTAAAATACTGGAGCGGCTTCTATTTTGGGCAACCAATCTGGCCGGCACATCCGCTCATTTAGGCCAGCTTGGAGCCTATCAAAAACAGGAGATGACCTGCGCTTCGGCCGGGCTCTGGGCCTTCCTGCTGTTTCTCCCTCGTCTGGGGGGAAGGAGGAGGGGGGAGGGGCTCCGTCGTCTCCCGTCTCCAGAGGGGCCGGCGGCGTTCCGGATGCCGCCCCCTCTGCGCCTCTGCCCCGAAGGATGCCAGCCCCTGCCCTCCACCCGCCCTGGCTTCTTCTGAGGCTGTGTTTTCCTGGTGTAGGTGTGCCCGTGGGGGTCACTCGCAGCTGTCTGAGCCCCGATCCCCGGGCTCAGCACTCTGGACAGGCTGGGGACCAGGGGGCCGTGGCAGAGCGCTTGCTTCGGCAGCAGGAGGGCCCCAGGGTCAAAACACATCCCCCCCCTCCCCGCCCGGTGAAAGAGATCTCTTTGAACGAGGACGCTGTGGCTGCTGGGCCAAAGGCCGCCCCATGTATGGTGCCGATTTGGCTGGCCCCAGTCGAAGGCATGACCGGGATCTGGTTCTTCTGTGGGGCTTCTGCCGGGACCAAGACGGCTGCTGCTCTGTAGAAGGCAGGCGGCTTCATGCTGAGGGGCACCGAGGCAGCCTCCTTTTTCAACCCAGCTGAGTTACTGCAAACAGGCTCCGGGTCTCAATCTGTTGGGTGATAGTGAGATATTGGAAAAATGGTATTTAGCAGAGATAATATAGCCCAGCAGAGCCTGAGTAAAATAATTCAGACTGAGAGTCCATGTGTGATTAAAATATAAAGTTTTTACTAAATTCTAGCATGGGAAGGGTAACTGGGATGAAAATAACAACAGAGCTAAATCGGCTACATCCTTACACTACAAAGACAAAACTAGAAGAGAGAGATTATGGCTACTCTTACTTCTTCTTGAGAACAGCAAACAAAGACGGGAAGAGGAGCCATAAAATGCTAAAACATTTTGACACTTTCGTCCCAATCAAACTCCTAGACCAGGGGGAAAATTCCCGGGCTTCTCACAGCTAAAGAACATTGGTTACATGAGAAACATGTGACTTCCTGTAACATAAACAAACATTTAACCCCAGATGTACTGAGTGTTTTCAACTTGTAATACCCAACACAATCCCTGCTGGTGACCCCTCGGGTGCAGATCTACTTCCTGGCAGGGAAAGGCTTGTTTCTCTGAGGTGCCTTCGACGCTGCGCCCACCTGATGATCTCCAGCTCCCCGGCCCTGGTAGCCGGAGGAGGGGCTACAGGTTCTCTGCCAAGCGTCCTTCGTCGTCGTCCCCCTCCATCAGCGGGGTCCACGTGGGGCTCCCGAGATGGCAACCCTAGGCCTACTTCTGGAGAAACGCTGGGGTCGCGCCTCACTTGCAAAGACCGCTGGGGTCAACTGTTCGTGACCGACCAAGGTTGGGATTGTCTCCTCTGACGGGCAGCCGCTCTTCAGAGTCCCCTGACTTTCAGGTCACTCAGGGCCGGGTGGTTTTAAGCGGAGATGCCGCGGATCGAACCTAGGTCCTTCTGCATGCAAAGCAGAGATCTCACCGCTGAGTCGGAGCCGCACCTCTTTTCTCCCGGGGGGACAGTGAGGGCCCTGTGGCTCTCCTGGTGGGGGATACTTCTAGTGTCCCCTCTGAGCTGAGTTAGTGTGAGCTAGCTCATATTTTTTTAAGCCTCCGGCTCACACATTTTTGTTTTCGTTCAGGAAGGATGGCTCCAGAGCAAACTGATTGATGCAGTAGCCAAATCCCCTGCTCACAACTTTAATGCCAGTAGCTCACAAAGTAGAATTTTTGCTCACAAGACTGCACAGCTTAGAGGGAGCCTTGGTTCCACTCCAGCTTACCACCTCGTGCCACTCACTCAGATAGCACCATCCGCAGGTACCATTTTGCGACGGCAGATCTAGAATAATGACAGCCACATAATTTTAAAGTCGCCATAGGGGCACTCTCTTGCCCCAGAAAGACACTGCAGCCAGGCTTACGTGTGGAGACGCGGAGACAGGAAAAAGTCCTCTTTCTCTTTCCAAACCCAAGAACTGGCAGCAACAGGAAATTAGTTGCACCCCAGTTGAATGGAAGGGCTTGCTTCTGATTGGCTTGCAGGGGGCAGGCTGGTTTGCCTAGCTCCGCCCCTTCTAGCCCCCCTGAGCAGGCACAGGAACCCAGGTGGTCCCTCGTCTCCCAGTCGGCGCTCGATCGCGGGACCTGTTTGGTGTGTCGCCCAGGAGGGTCTTCTCGGCCTCTCCGCCAGGTCGCCTGCCCCTCGCCTGGAGCTGCTTTCCCCGATAGGTGTTTGCTGGGAGATGATGGAGCCAGCTCTGGTCTATTGACATGACTCACCCTGATAGATGAAGACAGGTAGCCCTGTCAGTCCGTCTGCAGCAGTAGTAGAAAAGGGCAAGAGTCCAGTAGCTCCTTAAGGACTAACAACAGTTGAGGCAGGGGATGGACCTTTCCTGAGTCTGAAGAAGTGAGCAGTGGCGCAGGAGAGCTCCGACCCTGTCGCTTAACTTGTTCTTTTCATTCTGTTAAGAAAGCCTTCGACGCTTTGGAAAGACAGGGCTGGATGAAACCGCCGTCCTACCGCTGCGGGCTGGGTCCTCTGCTCCGAGCCAGCCGGTCGAGGCGCCCGCTTCTCAGAGGTGACCTGAGGCAGGTGCTAAGTGGAGTAGAGGGGTCCCTAACTCAGACACAGGCCAGGCCAGGTCTTCTTCCTCCGCTCCGCCATCAGGCCTGCGATGAGTGTCCCGGGGTGAGCCTGCTGGGGGAGCCCCCGAGTCACCGGGCGGGGAAGAGCCGGCCGGTGTCTTCCGTGCAGCCTGGCTCTTCTGGCCCCGCCACTGTGACCGAAGGAGGGCGCCGTTCTGGTCCGGAAGCCAGGCAGCCGCCAGGACTCTCCTTGCTGGCTGGTGCCGGGGAAACCCAGGGAAAGGCCATTCTCGCCCCACTCTTGGCACGGAGGGCTGTGAGCCGACCACGTTTAGGCCCAACCGTTGCCGCGGCGGGGGTGGGGTTGGGGGAGGAGGAGCACTTCCCGCCTAAGCCCATTGGTATTTATGTTTTGGGTGGAGAGGGAAGTGGCAGACCTGTGCGTGTTGGAGACCCTGTCTGGGTGGGAAAGTGTTGGAAGTTACAAGTTAGAACACTTCTATTCAGTATTTACTGAGTTAATATTGTGTTCTGAATCACATGTTTGTTTGTATCCTATCTGCTTAGAGAGTTAGAAAGCCCGCCAGATACAGATCTAGTTTGTTGTCCTGATTGGAAGATAGAGTGGCTAGTAT
>NW_015175360.1:431819-433411 GCF_001447785.1 Gekko japonicus | reverse complement strand
TGGGCTACCCCGCCCCCCCCCCCCCCGCCCCTTGCGCAGTTGTTCGCCTGGAGCCCCTGCGAGCTAAAGGCCCGGCCTCCCTCCCTCCCTCCCGCGTCCCGGGCGTTTTAAATGGCTTTTCGCGCGACCCTTGGCCGCCCCCTGGCTCGGGCGTTCTGCGAGCGCAGTTCTGCTGCTGCTGGGAGCGAAGCCCTCCTGGATTCCCTACCGCGGACGAAAGGCCCCCCGGCCCTCTTTGGACTCTGGGGAGAAACGACTCCATTGAAAACGCCCCCTCCCCAAAGGGGAGTCTGACTGAGCCAGGCTTGGCCAAGATGGGGCGCCTCTCCTCCCAGCGGCCCCCGGAGAGCCAGCCTGTCCTCCACGCCCCTGGGCCAACCGGGGTCCAGCCCAGGTCAAAGCATTTCATTGTGCCGTCTTGAGGAGAGCATTTCCTACCAGCTATTTTTAAATATCCTCAGGCATTGAAAAGCTGATCGCGCGGTTTCCCCCCCTCGGCATCTTTCCTTTCTCTTACTCAGAGTCCCCCCCTGCCCCCAAGGCACAAAGAAGGTCCCGGTAGGCCGCGAACCCGTTTCCTTCAGGCCCGGAGGCGGTTCCAAGAGGGCGGCTGGAGAAGGGGCTGCGGGTGGCTGGGGAGGTGTGAGGCTGAAAAGTACGCAATCGGAGAGTGATTTCAGCAAAGCGTACTTTATTCTATCCGGAACAAGACAACTTTGGCCGGCTCGCAGGCCGGCTTATAACCCCGAGAAACCGCCACCCAAAACACACCCCTACTTCCCTATAGGTTATTTACAGTGGCCAGAGTCCCATAGGCTCTAGCCCCCTGATTGGAGCGGTCTAGGATCCGCATAGTCCATTGTCTCTTGGAGCGAAGCTCGTCGTTTGTCTCTGGATAACAACCAAATGAGGCCAAGGCAAAATCTAATTCGATGTAGTAGGTATTTCTCGGTGATTGTCCGAGGGAGCGCAATGCCACCTGTCTGGGGTGCTTTATTCTTTCCAGGCAAAACTGTGACCCGCGCAAAACAGATCTGAATTCGCAGTCCAGAATTATCTGGTTTTAGGCGGACCGGAATTGTAGTTTGTGATCTGACATAGACAAGTGCAGTGTACTCTGCAAGCTATCTGTCACCCGGATAGGTTTCGGATCGCGGTGCCAGGCTACGACATGAAATAATCTAATGGGACACGGACTTCCCATTGCCACAGGACGGAGAAACACACATCCAGTCCCCCCAGTTCCAGTGCTTTCCTTTAGGTTTGCCGAGGTCGCGAGACTGACAAGTATGCCCATGCGGACAGGGCTCCAGAATGTGTAGGATCGACCCGCTGCCCTGCTCCTCCGTTCCCGAGCAGACACTCAAGAGGTCTTTGCCCTTGGGAAGCCACCCAGCCGCCTGATAGTCCTCTTCAGGCAATTAAGCAGTCGTGACGCTTTCCCTGTAAACGAAGTACCCCACACTCCGTTCAGCTCCAAGGCAAACCTGCACCCATAGAGCTGGCCTGCCCCTAAATTACCTAGGCCATGATCCGAACTGGAAAGCACTAAATCTGAACCGCGGGTTTCACTGGAACAGAGCGAAACACGG
>NW_015175360.1:428188-431745 GCF_001447785.1 Gekko japonicus | reverse complement strand
TGGATTCCCACTTAATTTCAGTGGCGTTTAGTTCCAAGCAAATAGGAACAAGGTTAGAGTTCCATTTTATGGAGTTTATATTTCGAACATACAGAGCTGCTCGATAGTAAATTCCAGGGATTATTTTAAAAAATGTTTTATTTTTGGCTGAGGATTCGAGCAAAAAATGGTCTTAAATGTATTTCAGTGGAAGTCTGAGTGCAGCTGATAGTCATTAAACTTCCACCTGCACTTGGGGACTTTCCAACCTTGAATTTCGCCGCCCTTAACTGCGTATTTTAACTCCTTTAAGGAGCCGCTATTTTGCTTCCGCGCCTCTGGACTTGCTGGGCTTGGCTTACTTGGACCAAAATATGGGATTTGGTGAGCTCTCCTGAACTCGATAGCCGCCACGTTTAAATTGAATGGGCCAGAATAGCAAGCCGCCGCCGCCGCTCTTTGTTTCCCGGGTCTTGACTCCGGAGTTAACGGCATAGGTCCCTCCCCCCCGCCCAAGTGTGCGCGCAGGAATGGTTTTCTTGCACCGCCAAGTGGGTTTTCAAGCCTGAGAGAGTTCAGCGATGTAGAACGGAGTGTTTGGCCAGTGCGACTAGGCATTGCCTGAGTCCCGTCCTTCGAGTTTTGCTGAAAAGCCCTTCTGCGGGAGCTAGTTCTTGCTTAGTAAAAGAAGCAAGGAAGCGCGCAGGCCGAACCTAGAGATTTTACTGGGAAGTCAAGCCTGCAAATGATGCCACTCACCCTTATTCTTCTACACTTCTGCTATAGAGGGGAAGGGGGGGGGCACTGCAAAATCAGCCCATAGGCTGAAAAAACAATGTGACTTTGAAACAATACGATTTATGCTAGTTGAGTCCAGTTGAGGTCCGAGGAATTGGGAATCACGTGAAGTCAAATTCCGAGGGAAAGGGGGTGGGGGTGGGATTTGCCAGCAGTCCAGCAGAATTACACTGCAGCCCTAAACAGGGTCACACCCTTCTAAACCCCATTAACTTCGATGTACTTGAAGGTTGAACTCTTCACTTCCGGCTACATGAGTACTTCTCACATAGACATCAATGGAGCTTGAATTCCACCCCTTCCCCAGTTTTAGCTTAGAAGCGCCAATAACATCGATGCTACTCGTTTTGGGGCAGCTGGACACTGACGTCAGAATGGCGCCTTCTTTAGGATTTCGTCGTGAATTAGGGAGCAGATTTAGGCACGGAGCGGATCTCTGGCAGCATTAAGAGTACTGGATGAATCGCATCTTTAAGACTTCACGTGTTCACCTGTCCAAGCGCAGGGTTTATTCTCAGCGGGTTTGAAAACGCTGAACATCGGCTGGAATGCATTTCTGTCAGCTGACTAGGAAATCTTATGTTTTCTAGGTAGTGATTTTAACATCATTGCCAAAATGAAAATGTCTTTAAAGAGAAATCTCACTGAAAGAAATGGGATTTCCCCCTCTCCCTAGGCAGTTCCTTCTACAAGCCAGCAGGAAATGTCTGTATATTTTTGTATATGCATATATGTAATTTTAAGCGGTCAAGCGGATGGTAAGCTCGTCCCGACATATCTAAAATTTGTCTTATCTTCTTATCTTACCTTTGGAGTGTAAAACATTTATTATGAGTGCCGGTAAATAGTGGAAGGGGTAAAACAAACGCTATTGTTTTTAAATTAAAATGTAAACTGTAAACAAAAATGTTGACTGTTTACAGGCAGTCTCCATAACGGGATATAGCCCTATGTAATCCGATTTTGATTTCGGTTTTTCGAAATCCCCCCCCATATCTTACTTTCAAGCAAGCACCCCTTGGATCAGATTGCTTCTGTGAATTTTATTAGATCTCATCGGTATTTATTAAATCTCATTGATCTGGATCCAACCCTGGATATCTCCACCCCCTGCCCTTTGAACGACATTAAAGAGCAAAAAGTTCCGTTCTCCTGAAGTCACTTCGCCATGCGTTTTAACGCATCTACTAACATCGCAGTGTGCTATTGTAACCGTGAGTTTATTTGATTTATTAATTACATTTCTGCCCCACATTTCTTCCATCCTCGAACGCTATGTGGATTAAACAGATTTCCCTGGAGGTCTCCGATCCAGACGCTGACCAGACGGGACCTGCTTAGCTTCAGCAAGATGGCTCGAAGGCAGGAATTCGGAAGGTTCAGAATCAGACCGGCGTCGCTCCTCCTCTTTCCTTCCCTTGGTCTGGCACCCGCAGGGCTTTCTAAGGATGCCGGCTCCTTCAGACGCCCAAGGTAAAGAAGAGCCCAGAGGCCCCCTCCCTTCCATTTTCTCTTTTCCGGGAGGATGGAGAGAGACCTCTCCAACTGAAGCTGGGCGCTCGGATGGAGGCTGGCCTTTAATTTGACACGTTGGTATGCGATCCTTTGCTCGAGCGGACCCATACGACGGCCCGGGACAGAGAGGCAGCCCGCAGAGACCCCCCCCCCCCCCAGGAAAGTATTCTTAAGGAGGAAGGGAAGGAGGGGAGAAAGCGAGCGAGAGCATCACTCCTGTAGCCGACAGCGCAGCAACCCTGTGGGCAGGGCGCGGCCTGCTGCTTCTCTCTTGGCCCGCCACGCCCCTGAGGCTGTCATTGGCCGCTTTCTACCCAATCGGCTCTCGGCAAAAAGACTCCCCCCCCTCCCTTTTGCTCTGCGCGCTGCGTTAAGGGGGAAAGGCAAAAGGGGGGAAGGCTTTGGGGAAGTGACTTTTGCTACGCCGAGTGGGCGGGAGGCCCCCCCCCCTGTTGTTACTTTGTTGACGCGCCGGTTCTGCCCAGCCGCGGCTGCCCGGCCTCCTTTCGCCTCCGCCGCCGCTAGCGATGCGCCCGGGCCGAGGGACGTCTCGGCCGCTCTGAGCTCTCCCGGTCTGGCAGGGCCGGCGGGCCGAGGAGGCGCTTCCTGAGGAGCTGCTGGAGACACGACCGCGGGGCCAGCGGAGCGAGAGCGGCGGGGGCGGCGGGGGGGGCAGCAGGATGTACACGGCCGGCTTGGCCCCCTTTTACGCGTCCAACTTCAGCCTCTGGTCAGCGGCATATTGCGCGCCGGCGGGCCCGGCCACTGGCGGCTGCTTCCCCTTGGATCCCGCCGGGCTCAAGAAGCCTTCGTTCTGCATCGCCGACATCTTACACGCCGCCGCCGGGGAGGACGGCCTGGCCGGGGGCTCTTCGGCCAACCTGGCAGCCCACCTCGGCGCCGTCCATGCCCACGCGCAGTTCCACGCCGCGGGATCCCCGCTCAGGCCCACCCCCGTGGTGGCGCCTCCGGACTCTTCCGTCGCGTTCCCCGCCAGACTCTCGGCCGGCTACTCTCACCCCCAGCACCACCGATCCCCCACCGGAACGTCTCCAGCCCCAGGCCGGGGACAGAGCCACCAGACTCAGCATCCCGGCTCGGCTCCCGCTCCGTCCAGCAAAGACTTGAAATTTGGGATTGATCGCATTTTATCCGCTGAGTTTGACCCGAAAGTCAAGGAAAGCAACACGCTAAGAGGTACAGAAAGTCGGACGTGGGTTCTTTTTCTGCGGGGGGGGGGAGAGGAAGCCCCTTTCCCTCCTGAA
>NW_015175360.1:423200-428168 GCF_001447785.1 Gekko japonicus | reverse complement strand
AGAGTGTGCGCGCCGGTCCATGTTTAGGTAGCAAGAAACATGGAACAGAATGCCTTTGGTCTTTCAAAAGGCTCGCCGGCAACAGGCTCCCGTCCCTCGCCCGATTCACCCATTTACGTTTCAGGCTCGCCGGCTGCCCCCGGGGTGGAGGGAGGGAGAGAAAAAAGGGAAGGGTTTGGCCATTTGGCTCGCCTTAGCCAGATCCTGTCTTGGTACCACCACCATCACCCCCTCCCAGGGTGGTGATCACACTTACAAAAGACAAGCGGCACCCGCGATCAAACGTTACTTTAAAAAAAGCAGATGCTCGGGGAGGGGGTGGGAGGAGGAAGAACCAACGCTCAGCTATTTACAGGGTTGTTGCTCAAGGGAACCGACCAGTTGAGCAATCTGCAGGCCGATTCCTGAGAAAGCATCAGAAAGACGGAGAGAGAAAACCAGGCCAGTTTCTCTTCTGGGACTTGGAAGTCAGTCCCCTCGCTTTCCCCCTGGCAGTCAGGGCCAGCTCTGCAATCCAGACCAGGCAGTATAGTGTGGCCGCTAAAGTGCCGGAGCAGCCGGGGGAGACGCGGGTTCAAATTCTAAATCTCCCTGTAAATCATTTTTTTTTCTTTCCCGGTCATTTATTTCACACGCTTGGGAGAGGGAAGCCTGTCGGCTGCCCGGAGCTCTTTGGGAGAAGGCCGGTCTAAAACCCAAACGCTAAGCAGTCGACGCATTCCCGAGCTTGCGACCTGTGCCTATTTACTCGGAAGTAAGTCCCGCTGAATTCAGTGGGAATTACCAGTCAGCCTGCGAAGGAATGCAGCCTGCCGTCCTTTTTGTGATCGGCTGGGAGCCCCGGAATCCCTCTCAGAGGCACTTTCGAAGCAAGGAACCCCAGCAGGGACAAGCCTTGCCAACTTGAGGCGCAGGCCTGCCTGCCGGCACCGGAGGAACACTGGATCCCATTGCAGCCAGCCTCAAAATCTCACTGATAGTTAAATAAAAATAAAAATGAATTGAGCCCAAGAAGGTTTCTCGGTTTGACTACTCCATTGGGGCGGAGTTTTTTTAAAGATGACTGAATCCCTGGAGGATTTAAAGAAAAAAAATACACCATAAGGGTTGTATTTCTTCTCCCCGTTCAGCACCTGATTTCCTACCTTGGTTTGATTTCCTACCTTGGTTTGAAACCCTTTCGGATCCTCAACTCTGAGCGCCTTTAGAAGAACTCCCTTGAGCATTGTGGCACCTTAAAGACTAAGGAAGCTATCCGGGCAGGAGCCATCATGAGCGGGAGTCCAATTGGTTCAGATTCGTGCCATAAACCTCAGCAGGGATGTGATGGGTATACAAGGGTTGCCTGGGCACACACGGGCACAATGGGATTTTCTTGCCAAATACAACTTCAAGTAGGTGGAGCTGTGGGTGCTAGATGCACGAGAATACAGCACAAATGCATCTGTCAAATTAATATTTTTGCCATTAATTTGGATGCTGATTCAAGATGAGATCCCCGGGAAACACAAACAGCACCCTGCCTACAAGACCTCCTTCCTCCTCAATGGTATCCGGCTGCAATCTTTACTCTCCCCTCCCCCATCACCTCTACTCCCTTCCTTTGTCCATCTGCTCAGTCCTCCCAAGAGCTGGGGTTGGGACTGAGTACAGCCCAAACTAGGTCTCTGTTAACACTTCTAGGCAGTTACGGTGCTGCTGCTTTCCATGTAGCTGTTAAGCCCTCCTTGTTCATCTACTCTGGGGTTATCTTGGAGTCAAGGGCAGGAAGACTGCAAAGTACTACGGTGCTTTGGAAGCACCCTGCTTGCAGGCCGATCCTGGGCCTGCTGAAATCTTAGCAGTTGCAGCGGGATGGATCCCCAGGCTGGTGTGCAGAGGTTTGCAATCTGTCTTGGAAGCTTCACTGCAATCCGTGTGACTTACTTCTGGGCACAAATCGACTGACGATCTTGGTGTTTATGTGTACAGAGGGAAGGCAGCTGAAGGCTGTGGCCCTAGACACAGTTTACTTGGAAGTAAAGCCCACTGACTTCAATGGGACTTCTTTCAGCATATTCTCCACTCCTGGCCTTGCTGGAGGTGAATCAAACCGCAGCCGTCCTCCCATTGCCCGCAGCAGGGCCTGCCAGGGGTCGGGTGGGCTGTCGTGGCGCCTTCCTTCTTGACTGATAACCGCGCTCTCCTTGTTCCTGTGCCCACAGATCTGACCTCCTTGTTAGCCAGCAGCCGCCAAAGCGGGGTTCACATCCCTAGCTTGCAGCCTTCGGCCGGCCAGTTCTTCGCCTCTCTAGAACCCCTTAACGAGGCCTCCGGGGTTCTGGGGCCCTTAAACACCACCCCCAGGAGCTCAGTGCAGCACCAGTTTCAAGACACTTTTCCAGGTACAAACCTTCCTCCCTCCACCCCTCTTTAGCTGGGCCCTGGGCATGCGGAGGGCAGTCCTGGCTCCCTTTCCCCAGGCCACATCTTTTCTTCTAGGCTGGCAGGCCTGAGCACACTTGCTGGGGAGGGAAGTCCAGAGCGGGCAGCCATCTTAATCTCCTTCAGCAAAACCAAATGGGAGTCTTGGCACACTGTTTCCCCCATGACCATGGGCTTTGGCGGCCTAGAGCCACAGAGAAGCTCAGGCTACTACAAAAAACCTGTCTTCAAGGCATCCTGTCCCTCGGCTTTTATTTTTTTAAACTTGGGAATAACAATTGAGTTCAAGAGGACTTACTTCCCAGTAAACCAGTGCCATTCACTTTATCAGAGCTTACTGTCAAAGCAAACCCTCTTAGCACCCCCACATGGGTGCCATCTCTTCCCTGTAGAGACACTAGAAAGTGGAACGGCACTCCAGTATGCTGAAGCCATCACAAAGGAGAAGGGCCCTATTTGCCCCTCTGTACTTAATCTAAAGGAGCTGCGGTGGCTCAAGTGGTTAAGACGCTGAACTGCAGGCTGTGGAAGGTTAGTAGTTCAGCGGTTCAAGACCCGGGTGCCGCAAGACAGGGTGAGCTCCTATCTCTAGTTCCAGCTCCTGCCAACCTAGCAGTTCGAAAGCAAGAAATTGCAAGTAGATAAATAGGGACCACTTCGGTGGGAAGGTAACAGCGTTCCGTGCGCCTTGGTGTTTAGTCATGCCGGCCACATGACCACGAAAACGTCTTCGGACAGCGCTGGCTCTTCGGCTTTGAAACGGAGATGAGCACCGCAACCCTAGAGTCGGATTTGACTGGCTTTCGAGCAAGGGAACCTTTACCTTTACCTTTACTTAATCTAAATGGCACCCCTGCTCAGGAGACTCCTCCTTAGAAGTTGATTCCGTTAGAATTTCAGACTGCAAAGAGAAGGGTGGAAGGCCAAGGGTTAATAAGTAGCTTCCCCTTCAGGGGGACTCTGTGGGTGGGAGCGAGGCTGGGGGCAGGACAGGCCCCCTGAATAGGCTTCTCTCTCCAAAGGAGCAAGGCCCAAGACCTGCAATAAAAGGAAGAGAATGTGTAATTTCCGATTAATCTACTGCGAGCCCCCACAATGCACTTGGCCAAACATGCGAGGTTCTTCTCAGGCGGGCCTCCCAAAAGGCGTCAGTGGAGGAGCTATTCTCAGCACGCGGCTCCTCAGTCGGGCCCACGGCCAGAGTGCCCTGAACCGTAGGTGGACTCCTAGACTGACTGCCAGCCAGCCGGCCAGCCCCTGTCCCGCACTCAATGGCGCTCTCTCGCTCGCTCCCTTTCCAGGTCCCTACGCGGTGCTCACCAAAGACACCCTGCCGCAGACTTACAAGCGGAAGCGTTCCTGGTCCCGGGCGGTTTTTTCCAACCTCCAAAGAAAAGGCCTGGAGAAGCGCTTCGAAATCCAGAAGTACGTCACCAAACCGGATCGGAAACAGTTAGCGGCCATGTTGGGCCTCACCGACGCACAAGTAAGTGACACGTGGTTGACCGGCCGCCAGGGCGCCCCGGGCGGGAAGGCCTAAGGGAGTGAGGTGGACTGTACCACTTGAGACTGCAGGGGAGAGGACGCCATTTTGGAACGGTCCCTGACCTTTTACAAATCCCGCAGCTGCAGATAGTGGTGTGTCAGCCATAAAGGCGCTCTCTCAGCCCGCTCTCTGCTAATCTAGTTTTCTAATTTTTCCCCCCTGTAGAAGAGCGTTCGAATGTGATTCTCGCCCCTTCGGCAGGCCGTAGTGGCACACTCCATTCTGCCAGCTCTGCCTCTGTGGCCTGGTTTGCGTATTCAGGAGGGAGAGAAGGCAGGAGGACCTTGAGGTGGCGGAAGGGAGCCTGTTATTGCAGACAGCACGTGGTGGATGTCTGATGTCTTTTCTGTTAGGGGAAAAAAAATCCCTTTATGCAAATAGAAAACTAGCACAGCAGCGACACAACTTCACCATCCCTCTCTTTGCTTGCTGTGCTGATTTTCTGCTTCCAGGAATTATAATTTTAAAAAATGATACTCCAAAATGTGATCCTCCACCTGTTAATGGGACCTGAGGGGCAGTCCATTGTACCACTTCAATATTTCCTCACTTAATTCCTTGGCGTGTATAAATAGGGCTTCGGTTTGCCGCATGCGCAGACCAAGATGCATTCGAGCTCCATTTCGGAATAAGCGACTTCTCGTGTTGTTGTTACAAGATAACAGGCCCTGGCCCCCCAGACTCTTACCATCTGAATCTATGGAGTGCTTGTGTGTAACGGAGAGCGCGTTCTGCTGTTCCTCTCTCCCCCTCCACTGATTTGTAAAGTCCTGCAAAGACTAATATGAGATATTTCCACATTTGCTTCGTACTTAGCCGTTGAGTAAATACAGGTCGATGGACTGAGCGGAGCGGGCGGAAAGGTCCCTAACTGACCGCGGAGATTTATGTGCGTGACACCCGGCGTGTTTGTTTTGGCTGCTAGCGGCAAATGCCAGCAGCAGGAAAAGTCCGGCGTGGTGGTGGTGGTGGGGGGGAGGAATCTCGGCTCGGGGCGG
>NW_015175360.1:421661-422955 GCF_001447785.1 Gekko japonicus | reverse complement strand
TGAACGTCGTGGGGCTTGCTTCGGAGTAGACACGCGCCAGGATTGTGCTGCACAGCGAGAATGCACGGCACAGTCGATATCCTTACGTGTGCCTTCGCGGCCGCTTTGAGTGCGAGCTCGGCGCGGGGGGGGGATGTATTCTGGCACCTGAAAACACACACACACATCTGAGGGTGGCAACCTGTTCCTAAAAGGAGTCGGGCAGACGAAGAAGTTAATGAGACTTAGGTCAGAGCAAGGGTAGGATTGGAAGTAACCAGAAAAGAGGCGGGGAGAGTATGACCCGGGTTGGAATCTAGAGCGACGGTGTTCTGTGGCCGTTTTCGTGGGCGGAAAGCCCTTTCAGTGCAGGGGACGTTTCGAACAAACATGCAAACGACCGTGCCTTACAATTGTATAATACAAAGGTGGCCCGCGTTAAACAGTCTTAAATTCCCTCCGATTACTTCAGTGGGTTTAAGGGCGCTTAATGTTGTGTTGGATTGTGGCCACTGAGCCCTAGATCAGCCAGAATTCTCCACCCCACAAAACAAGAAAAGAAAACGGGGAGGGGGGCACGATCTGACGGAAGCCGTTTGTCTTCCAGACTCATGCATTTCAATAGGGAAGTTGAGCACAGGAAGAGGTCAGCTCGACTGCAGCCTCCAGGCCCGATCACCGGTACCCGTGTATCGCTGGACCTGATGCACTGGAGTGAGGGCGGCTCATTGAAAAGTCCCAACAAACCCAAGTAATAAAAAACCAGACAGGCAATATAAAATTACAGACGTCTGGTTTTGGTTTTTTTTTTTTTTTAAGAAATAGTGTCCCACATCTTTAGGCGAAATGTTGGCCTAACTGCGGTATACCTAGAATATACTGCTTAACATATTTCCCTCTGGTGTGTGTGTGTGTGGAAAGTGCAGTTAAGTCGCAGCCGACTTATGGCGACCCCAGGAAGGGCTTTCCAGGCAAGTGAGAAGCAGAGGCGGACCATACCGCCGTCTTCCCTCGGGTGTTTAATGTAAGTTCCCATCTACTCGGCTCCCTTCGAACTATACTTCTCTTCTGCCGCGGAAACCTGAAGGGGAAGGAGGGGGTTTGCCTTTCTTGCCAGAATAAACACCGCAACCAGGTTAACACTGCGATCCTGGGTGTCCCACTGATTCCAATGGATCACACGAGTGTTCTGCCGAGGGAGCCGCCGGGTCGGTTCTTCACCTGCTTCAACATTTTGCTGTCAATGACATTAAAGAATGCTTTCCGAAGCTTGCTCTTTCTTTCTTTCTTTCTTTCTTTCTTTCTTTCTTTCTTT
>NW_015175360.1:420095-421005 GCF_001447785.1 Gekko japonicus | reverse complement strand
AGTTTTCATGGCGGGGGGGGGGGTGTAGCCCCAGTCGTGCTGGCCGGACCTGAGTTTAGCTCCGCCCCCATCTTGATGCCCGGCGTGGCTCTCTTTTGTGTCTGCCCGCAGGTGAAAGTCTGGTTCCAGAACCGGCGGATGAAGTGGAGGCACTCGAAGGAGGCGCAGGCGCAGAAGGACAAAGATAAGGAGCCGGCCGAGAAGGCCACGGGGGGCGCTGCGCCTGCTGGGGAGGGCGAGCCGGAGAGCAGCCCGAGCCGCTCGGAGGGCGAGAGCGAGAGCAGCGAGGCCGAGTCCTTGGAACTGGAGCCCGGCAGCGACCTCGAACGGACTGAGGCGGGGGCCGTCGCCGATCAGCCCCTGCAGCGGCACTCCGCCGGCATTAGCCCGCAGTTGCCACCACAGCCACACCCGGCCGAAGGCGAGGCTGCCCTTCGCCCCGAGCCCCTCTCGGCTCCCGCCAGCCTGGATCAAGGCCGAGAAGCGCCGCGGCGCCCCGAGCCCCCCTTTGCCCTGCGGGACTCGCCCTGACGGCCTTTCCCGGGACAGCCGCCGGCTGGAAGCCCCAGCCAGCTCCAAGCCATCGCCCTCCTTTGGGAATGGCCGAGGGCCCACGAGCCTCCCCAATGCGGGGACTCGATGCACCAGCCCTCTTATAGCCGGGGCAGAGAGAGGTCACACGCCAGATCTTGGAGGATGTTGGGGCGCCTTTGGGGGAGACGACGAGCCCGCGGAGCCGTGCCTGTCAGGCCCTGTGCAGTTAGGAAGGAAACCCGCAGGTAGCCCTGGGGAAAGGCGGGTTGGTCTCCGAGGGCTTTTGTGCGACGGAAGAGCTCCCTCCCCCTCTACCTCTCCCAGAGGAAATCGCTCACAGGTCTTGTGACTCCCGCTTCGACCGGCACCAGCCTTT
>NW_015175360.1:419709-420084 GCF_001447785.1 Gekko japonicus | reverse complement strand
GTCTCTTCACAATGTGGAGAATTCTTACCAGCCCAGCCCGGGCAGACCCTTCCCAAATGTGTTGCATTGTATAATCCGGCCAAGAAATACTGCACTGAAAAAAAAGTAGACTGTAAATAAATTGTTTGCTAAATTTGTTCTGTCTATTTTTGCTACTGGAGAGAATCATCTAGAATGATTAACCAGTCCGAAGGCTTCAGTTGGATTGCAACAATGCAAGTCGCTAAGGGGGGGGGGGGGTTGGGGGATAGTGAGGTATTGAAAAAATGGAATTTAGCAGAGATAATATAGCCCAGGAGAGCCAGAGTAAAATAATTCAGACTTAGAGTCCATGTGTGATTAAAATATAAAGTTTTTACTAAATTCTAGCATGGG
>NW_015175360.1:414505-419670 GCF_001447785.1 Gekko japonicus | reverse complement strand
AATTAGTTTGCTTTGGAGCCCTCCTTCCTGAGCTAAAACAAAAATCTGTGAGCCGGAAGCTAAAAAACTGTGAGCTAGCTCACACTCAGCTTAGAGGGAAGACTGGTCCAGAGTGGGATCAGCATTTGTGATGTTGCTTCCCCTTCCTTGCCCTGCCACACTTATTGTTCCTTCGTTCCTTCCTTCCTTCCTTCCTTCCTTCCTTCCTTCCTTCCCTCCTTCCTTCCTTCCTTCCTTCCTTCCATCCATCTATCCATCCATCCATGAGAAATTCGTTTCCCTCCCCCCCCTCTCTCTCTCTGTGTCTCTCTTTCTCTCTTTCTCTCTTTCTTTCTTTCTTTCTTCCTTCCTTCCTTCCTTCCTTCCTTCCTTCCTTCCTTCCTTCCTTCCTTCGCATGCTCTCTTGCAGTGCTAACAACATTTGCCACACAGTGTATTTTAAAAAACAAACAAAAGAAAACCCTATTTTTTAATCATTGATTTTAATATAAGATACAGAACATACAGCAAAGATACAGCGTAATTCAGTGCCTCCAACTACAAAAACCTTTGGTAAATGGAGAGATTCAAACCTACAGGGTTAAGCTACTTAAGGGGGGGGGAGAATGTCAAGATCTTGTAAGTAGGAGACAACAGGGTACCATGTTGACACAAATTTGGAGGTATATGGTGTATCTGAGTGTGAAATCTTGAGTGAATCAGATTTTTTTGCCATAACAAGATGGTCCCACAGCTTGTCCTGCCAGGTTGCTATTGAACGTGCTGTTGGGGATTTCCAGCTAATAGCAATGGATAAGCGAGCTACAGAAAACCTAACTCTGACCAGGCTGAGAATAACGCTGGGAACAAAGTAAATTTTAATTTGGATAGTGATAGGGGTAGATTTTATTAAAAAAATTATAAATTATGGCATACTTCAGAAAACTTGTTTTGATATTCTAAACAAATGAAGGGGCTGGTGACATACACCCGTAGGTTAATTGCTTGGTCAAGAAATCCAGAGGATTAATCTCCAGAATTTTTAATCTGCTGATATTTTTATGTCGCAATAGTGTGACTTCAGTGCTGTTATGAACCGCCTTTTGTTAAAGAAAGGCAGTTTAGAAATGTTTTTAAATAGCACAGGGATTCCAGGCACACTTACTTGGGAGGAAGCCGAACTGAAGTCAATCAGTGACACTATCCATATCTGTCAAGACAATACATCGACATCTTTAAACAGTCCCTTAGTTTGCTGTGTTTTAAAAAGCGAATAAAACAAGCCCGTGACGTTACTTGCTATTTTCCTATGAATCTATTATTTCAACACGATGTTACCACATTAGTTAGACGAATGGGGGGGGGGGAACTCGCAGGATCCGTTCAAGCAAGTGCCAGCTCTCTGTTTTCAAGGAGGACCCCTGGGAGGGGAGGGGAGGCAAGGCGCGAGGTGGTCTTGTAGTCCCCGCACCCCCGGTCTGGCGGCGGAAGGTGGCCTCCCGGTGGCCTCGAAGGCCCCCTTCCTCCTTGTGGCGCAGAACTTTCTAAGGCGCCTCTCCTGAGACCATTCCGTGGGATGGGGATGTCTGTGTGAAGTGCCGTCAAGGCGCCGCCGAAGTATGTAGGCTTTTCAGTACAACCCTATAGGGTTTTGGAGGCAAGAGGCGTTCGGAGGTGGTTTGCCATTGCCTGCCTCTGCATAGGGACCTTGGGGTTGTGTGTGTGTGTGTGTGTGGTCTTCGACTCCCATCCAAATACTAACCAGGACCACCGACCCTCCTTGCTTCCGAGATCTGACGAGATCAGGCTGCCCTGGCCCATCCAGGCCGGGCCTCAGTGTCCTGGTCTGACTGAAAGCCCCGGCTGCCTCCCGATGCGCTTTTAAACCACAGTGAGCCGCATTCAACTCATCCCGACTTTCTCCCAAGTAAACTTACACCTGGCAGGGTTCTAAGGCTATAATCCTTCGCACCTGTATTAAGGAGTAACTCACAGATTGGGGGGGGGGCAACGAAAGGAAACTTGTTTTGAGTTCTGTACTGCAGGAAAACAAACGCAGACTCGTGAGGGGGGAAAACTGCCCGCTTGCTCAAGTTATTCGCCCACCTGCTTTCCACGAGCAGGAGGAGGGACTCAGGGAAGAGATCGAAAGGCAGCGTCAGCAGCGGTTAGGGTCTAGAGGCCTAGTCCAACTGAAGCAAGAAAGCAAGATCCAGGGTTCGACCTTCTTCCCCAAACTAGGAGGGTGGGGTGCCCGCGAGGGCTTCTGCCGCCGATTAGACCGTCGGGATAAGGGAGAACAAACAACAAAACAACAGTGGGTGTCCTGGGGAGCCGGAGAGGTTTCCTACTGACGCTAGTTTTAGACAGCGAAACATGACACAGTGTTCAGACACCTCACCTTACCCGGAATGAATTACCGTCCGGCTCCAGTGGTTTAGAACATAAGGATCATTTCCTAGTCTGCACAGGACTCCCTCCCGGCCAGTCTCCCGCCCCGCCTGGTGAAAGGAGTGAACCCGAAAAGCCTGCGGCCGCTCGAAGGCCACCCGGGGACCGTCCTTGGGGGGGGGGGGGGAGAGAGGTTATGCTATTAAATGGCGGCACGAAATTTCGGCAGCAGTTTCAATAAGGTTCAGGTATTTGTCCCAAATGTTCTTTCACAAACTTCCCGAGAGAAGTCTGCATAGCGTGAGATCCTATTTTCTGAGAAAGCGCATGTTGCCACCGATGGTGGACGTCGGTTGGAGCTGATGCCTTTAGGTTTGGGATGTCCTCAAAGTTGCCCGGGGGTAGAGAATGTCATTGCTAGACTACCTAGCTCATGAACCGGTGCAACTTCGCAGCGGTGTGAAGACGGGGAACCTGCATCTGTTGAATATCTAGATGTTGTGAAGCTGTTAAAGGCACAGCCTCTGTCAGGAACATGCCAAGAAACCCCAGTCTCATACAGCAGAAGGGCTTTAAATCCCTAAACACATTTACTGGGAAAGTAAATCCTGCTGACTTCGGGGGCCTTAATTCCAGGAACGTCTGCACAGCGTTGCAATCTAACTTTTAATGGGAAATAAATCCTACTGATTCGACATTAAGATTTATGTTATCTAACTTTTTCTGGATTCTACTTCCTGCTTTAAGAAGGAGACACCGAAAGCATTGGCAGCGGTCCTCCGTAGGAGAATAAAAGACCCTTGTAGGTAAATGAGTCGGACGGAAAAGAATCGAGTTCGCATATTTCGCCTAAACGGTCTGATTTGGACTCTTCAGGGTAACGTTGTTTAGTCTGTAATCTTAAAACAACAACAAACAAAAACAGTTTCCTGGGAGTAAGCCGCGCTGAATAGCATGGGTCTTATAACCAAGTAGATCTTTCTCGGACTGTTCCCTCAACTGTCCTGAAAATCGGCGGGATTTTTTTGGGGGTGGCTGCACAAACCCATTTTGAAATGTCCCTGTTGCTTCAGTGTGGTCCACTCCGGGGCAAATGCCACCGAAAAGCATGCTGTTTGGCAGGGGTTCAAAGAAGCTGCTCCAAATTAGGGCGTAAATCTTTCTGAAATATGTGGACGGAGGAGGACATGCCAGACACCCAGGCACTGCCGCTGGATCCGGAGAGCGGCCCTGTCCACACCCCTCCGCTCATAGCCATAACGACGGATCTCGATGGGAAACCACGTCTAAGGGCCTCCGAGACGCCCGCGGTTAAGTTTAACCCTGCCGTTGAAAGGAGCGGGACAGCAACATGCTGCACTTTCCTTGGATTGTGCCCACCACAGTATTTGAACGGTGCCGTGTAGGCTCCAAATCCGAGAGGATTTATTTTTAGCGGACTGGGTTTCGGATGGGAGGGCCGCGGGGAAACATTCCTCGGATTCCACAGCTTGAATGGCCCGACAATGCGAGCTCCTATTGGATTACTCGAAAGTAGGTTTCATCGTGTTCCGTGTATCTTGCCGGTGAGCATGTGTGCCTCTGATTGCGGTTTACTTGGGCATTAGGTCAAGTGGAATCAATGGGAGTTGTTCGACAAATACTAATAGCTGCAGCCAAGAGCAAGGGTGTTCAAACCAGAGATTTCCACGTCCCCCTCCCCGCAAGAGCAGCAAAAGGCAAGGCAGTCCTGCCTAGTGAGCAGAGGCGGTCACGTCCATCGCTTGCGCGGAATCCTGAAAGGAAACACCCACTTCCAGACCTGGTTGTAGGTACTCATAGAAACAACCAGGAATAAAACTGGGTTGCGGATCGAAGTGTTGCTGAGAACAAACTGGATAGGGTGAGATTTTTTAAAAAAATTAAAAGTTCACCCGACTTTTCTGGACAAATGCTGAGATCCACCATTCAGTTCCACAGAAGTTCTTGTACTGAAGGGGTCCGAGGCTGACCCACGGGAGGGGGGAAGCATTCACCATAAAAGGAGATAACAGCATCAGCACACACCAAAAAAAGGACATCCGGAGACTGGTCTAGGGAAGTATGATTCCAAAATGCACCTGCACCTCAGTCCCATCTGTCTTTACTCGAATTAGGTCCCACTGGATTCAGTACCGCTTGATCCCAAATAAATATGCGTAGGGCCGCCTCTTTAGTGGACTACATACTTAACTTTAAGCACAGCGTCATTGAATTCGAGGAAAGCCAGGGGCATACAGCTAAGCGATGCTTAACTTCCCATTGGAAAGTTCTTAACTGGGACTGGATCGTGCCTATAGAAATAGTCATATATTTCCTCTTTACTAAGTTATGCACCTGATTTTTTTTTTTAAACGAGCGTAGTCGTTTCTTTCAGGAAAAGAAGGGAAAGTTAAGTTTTTATTTGTGGAAGATGCGTACCCGGTATCTTAGCGGGGACTTCGGAGGCTGATCTTAAATGGTGACAGTGAAATTTCCTCGAGGGAAAGTAGATTTGCAGAGCGATCTGATGTCTGTTTGCTCGGAACTAAGCCTCGCTGATTTAGTTGGTTGCATAGGACTGCAACTTCAGGCCCCCGGGGATCATCGGAGTCTATAAAAAAAGGGTTCTAAGCGATTGCCAGTCGAACCTTTTTTAAAATAGCGGAATACTGTTTCTACAGCAGAATTTACAGACCGTTTTCTTAGGCTGCGATCCCACCAAGGTTTCCTAGGAAGGAACCAAGTTCCAAATCAGCTCAAGTCCACGTTTCTGTGTTTCTGGGTGGCCGAGCCAA
>NW_015175360.1:414211-414383 GCF_001447785.1 Gekko japonicus | reverse complement strand
ATTTGCTGTCAAAGAAACCACGAGCGTTTTTCATGTTATGCGTTATGACTGTGACTTCAATGGGGTTCCCTTCCAAGTAAAGAGGCTCTAATCGAGGCCAGCTTTCTTGAAAGGGAAATCCTTGAGAATCAACGGGGGCGGCTTCCATCCAAGTAACATGGCTTTTGGGATC
>NW_015175360.1:413888-414047 GCF_001447785.1 Gekko japonicus | reverse complement strand
GAGCTAGGTCACAGTTTTTGTAGCCTCCGACTCATACACTTTTGTCTTAGCTCAGGAAGGATGGCTCCAGAGTAAACTAATTTATGCAGTAGCCAAATTGCTCACTCACAACTTTATTGCCAGTAGCTCACAAAGAAGAATTCTTGCTCACAGGACTCA
>NW_015175360.1:413366-413578 GCF_001447785.1 Gekko japonicus | reverse complement strand
ATCTTTCTCGGACTGTTCCCTCAACTGTCCTGAAAATCGGCGGGATTTTTTTGGGGGTGGCTGCACAAACCCATTTTGAAATGTCCCTGTTGCTTCAGTGTGGTCCACTCCGGGGCAAATGCCACCGAAAAGCATGCTGTTTGGCAGGGGTTCAAAGAAGCTGCTCCAAATTAGGGCGTACATCTTTCTGAAATATGTGGACGGAGGAGGAC
>NW_015175360.1:407765-413044 GCF_001447785.1 Gekko japonicus | reverse complement strand
CTTGCCGGTGAGCATGTGTGCCTCTGATTGCGGTTTACTTGGGCATGAGGTCCAGTGGAATCAGTGGGAGTTGTTCGACAAATACTAATAGCTGCAGCCAAGAGCAAGGGTGTTCAAACCAGGGATTTCCACGTCCCCCTCCCCGCAAGAGCAGCAAAAGGCAAGGCAGTCCTGCCTAGTGAGCAGAGGCGGTCACGTCCATCGCTTGCGTGGAATCCTGAAAGGAAACACCCACTTCCAGACCTGGTTATAGGTACTCATAGAAACAAGCAGGAATAAAACTGGGTTGCGGATCGAAGTGTTGCTGAGAACAAACTGGATAGGGTGAGATTTTTTAAAAAAATTAAAAGTTCACCCGACTTTTCTGGACAAATGCTGAGATCCACCATTCAGTTCCACAGAAGTTCTTGTACTGAAGGGGTCCGAGGCTGACCCACGGGAGGGGGGAAGCATTCACCATAAAAGGAGATAACAGCATCAGCACACACCAAAAAAAGGACATCCGGAGACTGGTCTAGGGAAGTATGATTCCAAAATGCACCTGCACCTCAGTCCCATCTGTCTTTACTCGAATTAGGTCCCACTGGATTCAGTACCGCTTGATCCCAAATAAATATGCGTAGGGCCGCCTCTTTAGTGGACTACATACTTAACTTTAAGCACAGCGTCATTGAATTCGAGGAAAGCCAGGGGCATACAGCTAAGCGATGCTTAACTTCCCATTGGAAAGTTCTTAACTGGGACTGGATCGTGCCTATAGAAATAGTCATATATTTCCTCTTTACTAAGTTATGCACCTGATTTTTTTTTTTTTAAAACGAGCGTAGTCGTTTCTTTCAGGAAAAGAAGGGAAAGTTAAGTTTTTATTTGTGGAAGATGCGTACCCGGTATCTTAGCGGGGACTTCGGAGGCTGATCTTAAATGGTGACAGTGAAATTTCCTCGAGGGAAAGTAGATTTGCAGAGCGATCTGATGTCTGTTTGCTCGGAACTAAGCCTCGCTGATTTAGTTGGTTGCATAGGACTGCAACTTCAGGCCCCCGGGAATCATCGGAGTCTATAAAAAAAGGGTTCTAAGCGATTGCCAGTCGATTCTTTTTTAAAATAGCGGAATACTGTTTCTACAGCAGAATTTACAGACCGTTTTCTTAGGCTGCGATCCCACCAAGGTTTCCTAGGAAGGAACCAAGTTCCAAATCAGCTCAAGTCCACGTTTCTGTGTTTCTGGGTGGCCGAGCCAACGTGGCAGAGGGCGTGTGTCCCCCCCCGCCAGCTCCCATAGAAAGAAGACTGGAGAGGAGGAGTGTAAACAAAAGCAACCCCTGAAAAGGAGGGAAACTGCGATTCAAATTGATGGATTGGGAAACTGACTGGGAAAATTTGCTGTCAAAGAAACCACGAACGTTTTTCATGTTATGCGTTATGACTGTGACTTCAATGGGGTTCCCTTCCAAGTAAAGAGGCTCTAATCGAGGCCAGCTTTCTTGAAAGGGAAATCCTTGGGAATCAACGGGGGCGGCTTCCATCCAAGTAACATGGCTTTTGGGATCGAGGCTCAGTTCTAGCCGGAGAGCTTTCTGAGCAGTGTTCCCTCTAAGATGAGTTAGTATGAGCTAGGTCACAGTTTTTGTAGCCTCCGACTCATACACTTTTGTCTTAGCTCAGGAAGGATGGCTCCAGAGTAAACTAATTTATGCAGTAGCCAAATTGCTCACTCACAACTTTATTGCCAGTAGCTCACAAAGAAGAATTCTTGCTCACAGGACTCAAAAGCTTAGAGAGAATATTGTTTCTGAGTCAGGTGGAGTTCTTCCGACCAATTTCTTTCTCTAGAAAAACTGAACTGCTCTCTGTCTTTGCTAGGAGAACGATGATCTTTGAAAGCAAAAACCAGAAGGCTGCCGTGTCTTTAATGCACGCCGGCACAGTTTATTACGACCATTAGGGTTTCTGGCTCGATGTATGGGTTCAGAATAAAAGCGATCGATCAAAACCGAATAGCAGGTGCGCCATCGCACGGCTCGGTAAGTCAGTGAAGAGGGGATTTCGGCGGGAAGGAGCCAAGTTCGAAGGTCCAGTCTGGACTCTGGTCAATATTTCAGGGGAATCTTTGCCTTGGGAAACATTTGCTGCGGTCACTTTATCTTCCCCAAAGATATCAAAGGTGCATCGGCGGAATAATCACACACGGCTTGAAAGCAGCGCGCACCTACGCAGTTCTTGAAACGACCCCTTTGCGGGACGGTGGCCCTCTCTTCTACTGGCAGAGGCCTTTAAAGGAGCGGATCAAGGAATTGAATGGGCTCAGCGGTTCCTGCTAAGCATGGAGGTGCATTTATGCTTTTTCAGTGTGTCTCACAGTAGGGTCGCCGGTCAGTTGCCATCAAAGGGCCTCTCCACGCCGATCCTTCTAAAAAAGGGCCCCATTGAACTGAACGGGGAGGCTTCTGACGACATTGAGGGCAAACCAACCACAGAGTTCAGTCGGTTAGTTTCGACAAACGCCCCGATCACGATATTGCTAGGCAGTAAGCCCCAACAGTGTTCGTTAATAAATTTTTGGATGGAGCGGAGGCTGGACTTGTTCTTCGTGGTCCCGAAAGCCTGGGGTGATTGGTTCAGTGGCGGGTGCATGCATCCTTTCGTTAACCGATCGAGTCCCTCATTCATTTAAAACATTCATCTGCCGCCTGGCCCCCTGAGACTGGAGGCGGCTAACAACGCAAGAAGAAATTGCAAGAGCGCAAACAACTCTGTAAAAATGGCCTCTGGTCCACTAGTCCCTTGAAAATAATTACCCTCTTGTGTTATGGTCTGTGAGAGGCGCTGCTGCCAAAGGAGGGCGGGGGAATGTTTCGCCCCTCCCCTCCCCTGCGTTGCATTTGCCGCAAACAGCAACAGCAGCCATAACTTTATAAAGAGTCCCCAACGAGAGGTGGGGGAGCCAGAAGGACCTCTCGCGAGAGGCGGAATTTCTTCCCACGAGTCCAAGGCCACCACCCTGGAGCTCAGAGAGGTGGGGGAATGTGCAGCCATTGCATCTGCCACCGACAGCAACGGTGGCCATAACTTTTTAAAGAGCCCCCAACGAGAGCTGGGAGAGCCAGTATGACCTCTTGCGAGAGGCGAATTTCCCCCAACGAGTCCAAGGCCACCA
This sequence comes from Gekko japonicus, assembly GCF_001447785.1. Lineage (NCBI taxonomy): Eukaryota > Metazoa > Chordata > Lepidosauria > Squamata > Gekkonidae > Gekko > Gekko japonicus. Next base: position 409,888 of record NW_015175360.1, on the reverse strand, counting down.
CCCCGGAGGTCAGGGAGGCGGGGGAATGTTTCGCCCTTCCCCTGTGGCCGTTGCAGCTGCTGCCGACAGCAACAGCGGCCATAACTTTTTCAAGAGACACCAACAAGAGCTTGCGGAGCCAGAATGACCTCTTGCGAGAGGCGAATTTCCCCCAACGAGTCCAAGGCCACCACCCCGGAGGTCAGGGAGGCGGGGGAATGTTTCGCCCTTCCCCTGTGGCCGTTGCAGCTGCTGCCGACAGCAACAGCGGCCATAACTTTTTCAAGAGACACCAACAAGAGCTTGCGGAGCCAGAATGACCTCTTGCGAGAGGCGAATTTCCCCCAACGAGTCTAAGGCCACCACCCTGGAACTCAGAGAGGTGGGGAATGTTTCACCCCTCCCCCCTGCCCGCAGCCATTGCATCTGCCGCGGACAGCAACGGTGGCCATAACTTTTTAAAGAGCCCCCGAGAGCTGGGGGAGCCAGAATGACCCTCGTGAGAGGTGGAATTTTCCCCCAAGTCCAATGCCACCACCCTGGAGCTCAGGGAGGTGGGGGAACGTTTGCCCCTCCCTTGTGGCTTTTGCAGCTGCTGCCGACAGAAACGGCGGCCATAACTTTTTAAAGAGCCCCCAACGAGAGCTTGGGGAGCCAGAATGACTTCTCGCGAGAGGTGGAATTTCCCCCCACGAGTCCAAGGCCACCGCCCCAGAGCTCAGGGAGGCGGGGAATGTTTCGCCCCTCCCCCCTGCCCGTGGACATTGCATCTGCCGCCAACAGCAACGGCAGCCATAACTTTTTAAAGAGTCCCCAACCAGATGTGGGGGAGCCAGAATGACCTCTCGCGAGAGGTGGTATTTCCTCCCACGAGTCCAAGGCCACCACCCCAGAGCTCAGGGATGTGGGGGAACATTTCGCCCCTCCCCCCTGCCCGTGGACATTGCATCTGCCGCCAACAGCAACGGCAGCCATAACTTTTTAAAGAGCCCCCAATGAGAGGTGGGGGAGCCACAATGACCTCTTGCGAGAGGCGTAATTTCCCCCCACGAGTCCAAGGCCACCACCCCGGAGCTCAGGGAGGCTTGGGACCGTTTGCCCCCCCTGCACCCGTTGCATCTGCCGCTTATAGGAACAGTGTTCGGATTCTTTTTTAAGTAAGTCAGCAGAGTATTGAGAGACTGAGTCCATGGTGTGTATTAAAATATAAAAGTTTACTATAAACCTAACATGGGAAAAGATACACAGGATATAAAACAAAAAAGAGCTAATATGTCTACATCCTTGCAGCTAAAAGATAAAATGGGAAGAGCCGAATGGCATCTCCTTCTTAGTCAGAACAAAGAACGGGAAGAGAAGCCATAAAATGGTAATACACCTTGACACTTTAGTCCCAATCAAATCCCTAGATCAGGGAGAAAATTCCCGGGCTTCCTATTGTCTAAACAGATTGGTTACAAACAAACATGTGACTTAACAAACATCATTAACCCTGTAAATACTGAAGTCTTTTAACTTGTAACACCCAACAAACAGCGGCCATAACTTTTTAAAGAGCCCGCAAAGAGAGCTGGGGGAGCCAGAATGACCTCTCGCGAGAGACGAATTTCTCCCCATGAGTCCAAGGCCACCATCCTGGAGCTCAGGGAGGTGGGGGAACATTTCGCCCTTCCCCTGTGGCCATTGCAGCTGCTGCCGACAGCAACAGCAACCATAACTTTTTCAAGAGACCCCAACGAGAGCTCGGGGAGCCAGAATGACCTCTTGCGAGAGGTGGAATTTTCCCCCACGAGTCCAAGGCCACTACCCCGGAGCTCAGGGAGGCGGGAACGTTTCACCCCTCCCCCCTGCCTGCGGCCGTTGCATCTGCCGCTGACAGCAATGGTGGCCATAACTTTTTAAAGAGCCCACAAAGAGAGCTGGGGGAGCCAGAATGACCTCTTGTGAGAGGCGAATTGTTGGAAGTTACAAGTTAGAACACTTCTATTCAGTATTTACTGAGTTAATATTGTGTTCTGAATCACATGTTTGTTTGTATCCTATCTGCTTAGAGAGTTAGAAAGCCCGCCAGATACAGATCTAGTTTGTTGTTCTGATTGGGGAATGGAGTGTTACTATTTAGCATTTTATGGCTCTTTGTCCCT
>NW_015175360.1:404932-407624 GCF_001447785.1 Gekko japonicus | reverse complement strand
TGGTCTGTGAGAGACGCTGCTGCCAAAGGTGCCTGGCGACTGATTAGGGGCAGGAGGACGCTTCGCTGGGAGACCAACGGAAAAGAGGCCGAAGACACCCCCACCCCAGCACGCGAATCCACTCCCTGGTAAGCACCTTTGCCTCAGTCAATTGGGTGGAGCTCAAGGGCGGCTTCTCCAAGGCTGGCGTGGAAGGGAGCGGTTCTTGTCAGATCTCGGAAGCTAAGCAGGGTCGGCCCTGGCTAGTCTTTGGATGGGAGACCTCCAAGGAATACCAGGGTCGTGACACCGAGGCGGGCAAAGCCAAAACCGCCTCTGTTTCTCTCTTGCCTTGAAAACCCTGCTGGGCGCCACAAATCGGCTGTGTCTTGGTGGCAAACAACAGCAACAACAAAAGCGGGGAGGGTGGAGACTCTTCAAGAGGGCCTTCCAGAAATGGACGAGGCAGCTCCCCAGGGGAATGTTTGCTATTTGATTTTGAACATCCATAAGCTGCTTGGATAAAAGAGGCTTTCCCGACTTTACGGACCTGTGGACTAAGCTACCCTGGAGCTCTCAGTCCAAACACCTCCAGGGGCCCCGATCCTTCTCCCTCTCTGGTTAAAGAAAGGGGTCCGGCAAACCGCTTCACATTCAGCAAGGCAAAAGCTGGGGGACATTGGGGTGTGTGTGTCATTTTGTTGTTTTAAATTGTGATGTTTTCACTTACGATTTGTAAACTGCCTGAAGCTTAAAGGACAGGAGGGAGAGAAACGTTTCAATAAACAAACGTTGCCCTCCGGCTGCTAGCGATCATTTGCCTGAGCCGGGGGTAGTCGGGCATTGGCTAGAGTGTTGAAAAGAAGCGATCGCTTAGAAATAGGAAAGCACCGAGGCACAGGTCATTTCCGAACTTGGCGGAAGGCAGGAAAGAGAAGGCGTTCAAAGTAAGCCAGCCACAGCCCTCTGACAAATATCGCGCTCCCCCTGAGTTCTTCCCACGGACGCGCTCTTAGGAATCAATCGGTTTGCAAGAGAGGTTTGTATTCGCCCTTTGCCCTGGGAGGCGGGGGCATTGAGGCTCCAGGAGAATAGCTCCTGGCAAAGGTGAATTTCGGGGGACAGTTACCTTTACCGAACATAAGCGGTCGGCTTCCTGCTTCCGGTCCTCTCCTGACAGTCAGTCCAACCGAAGCCTCCTTAGGGTGCGATAAACACGCAAAGCAATCCTGAACAGAGTTAACCCTTCTGCGCCCACTAACTTCAGTGGACTCAGAAGAGCGCAACTCTGTCGAGGATGGCACTAAGGGATTCCCCGTTGTTGCTTTGTTTTTCTCCATGTCCAGCACCGATAACAACACGCAGAGGCTCTGCCGGCAAATCTATAAAGAAGGTGTTGCAGTAGTTCAGCGGCCGAAGGTGCCTGTCCATTCATGAATCCTCCAAAGTGTCCGGCGCAGAGTCCAGTCCCCACCTCCCTCCCGTGCAGCATGGTGTAGTGGTTAGACACTCACTCACTCACTGGGTGGCTCAGGGAGGCGGGAGAACGTTTAGCCCCTTGCATCTGCCCCCGACAGCAAAGGTGGCCATAACTTTTTAAAGAGCCCTCAACGAGAGCTGTGGGAGCCAGAATGACCTCTTGCGAGAGGTGGAATTTCCCCCAGGAGTCCAAAGCCACCACCCCAACGTTTTGCCCCTCCGTTGCAGCTGTCCACAGCAACTGCGACCATAACTTTTTAAAGAGCCCAAGGAGAGCCGGGAGAGCCAGAATGACCTCTCACAAAAGGTGGAATTTCCCCCCACGAGTTCAAGGCCACCACCCTGGAGCTTAGGGAGGCGGAAACATTTCGCCCCCGTCCGTTGCAACTGCCACCAACAGCAAGGTGGCCATAACTTTTTAAAGAGCCCCCAAAGAGAGCTGGGAGAGCCAGAATGACCTCTCGTGAGAGGTGGAATTTTTCCCCACCAGTCCAAGGCCACCACTATGGAGCTCAGGGAGGCAAGTGGTCGTTGCATCTGCCACTAACATGAACAGTGGCCATAACTTTTTAAAAATTCCCCAACGAGAGCTGGGAGAGCCAGAATGACCTCTCACTAGAGGCGGAATTTTGAGTCGAAGGCCACCACCCCGGAGCTCAGAGAGGTGGGGAATGTTTCGCCCCTCCCTTGTGGCTGTTGCAGCTCCTGCCTACAGCAACTGCGGCCATAACGTTTTCAAGAGCCCCCAACGAGAGCTGGGAGAGCCAGAATGACCTCTCCCGAGAGGTGGAATTTCCCCTCACTAGTCGAAGGCCTCCACCCCAGAGCTCAGGGAGGTGGGGGAATGTTTCGCCCCCTCCCCTCACCTGCGTTGCAGCTGCCGCAGACAGCAACGGCAGCCATAACTTTTTAAAGAGTCCCCAACATGAGGTGGGGGAGCCAGAATGACCTCTCTCGAGAGGCAGAATTTCTTCCCACGAGTCCAAGGCCATCCCCTGGAGCTCAGAGAGGTGGGGGAATGTTTCGCCCGTCCCCCGTGGCCGTTGCATCTGCCGCCGATAGGAACAGCGGCCATAACTTCTAAAAAAGCCCCCAACGAGAGCTGGGGGAGCCAAAATGACCTCTCGCGAGAGGTGGAATTTCCCCTCACAAGTCCAAGGTCACCACCCTGGAGCTCAGGGAGGCGGGGAACGTTTTGCCCCTCCCCCGTGGCCGTTGCAGCTGCTGCCAACAG
>NW_015175360.1:394007-401030 GCF_001447785.1 Gekko japonicus | reverse complement strand
ACAAAGGAAATGTAAAGAAGGCCGTTAAATGCTTTGTCTGTTCCCGAACGGGCCATCTTTCCAAAGACTGCTGGTTTAGACAATCACAGACAGATCAAAGAAATAAAGACATGCGCTCTCCCCCTATTTCTTCTGTAAGAGGAAACGCCAGAGGGCGTGGCAATGGGAAGCCAAACGGTCATCAGGGGCAGGAAAAATCCAAGCCTGTGTTTCTCCTGAGAGAGGCTGTGCCAGAAACTGCAGGAAAGCGAGCCGAATGTGCGAATGTGCTTGCTGTAAACATTAATCATAGCAGAGAATACAGTGATGAATCACTGTGGCTACTGGACACAGGGAGTGCCGTCCACATTTGCAACAGTGCTGAATATTTTGTTGATCTGAATAAAGATGAGATGCCCAAACTGATCAAAGTTGATAATGAACCATTGAGAGTTGCTGGAACAGGAAAGATTTTTCTTAATGTGTTAAATTCTGCTGGCCAAATTCAGCAAATGACTTTAAATGATTGTGTATTTGTGCCTGAAGCTAGTACTTGTCTGATCTCCTCAAGGAGAATTATTGCTGCTGGTTTTAACATTAATCTTAAAAAGGGACAAGGAAAAATTTGGCACAAAGATGGAGTCGAGCTCATTATGGAAGAGCACGACAGTTACCATTATGTAAGAAATCTTGGCATAACTGAAAATGATGAACTGGACACAAGTGGACCTGTGTTTCACACAAAATCATCTGAATGTGAGCACAAAGACTGTTTATTTAAATGGCATGTGATGTTTGCTCACAGAAATTTACAAAGTGTGAGAAAGCTTCTGAAGGGCTGTAATATTGATGCTGTTGAATGCAATACTATTAGTAATGGTTGTGATACCTGTTTTAAGGCAAAAGGCAAAGCGCCTTGTTACAGAGGCAAAAATCCAGAACAAGATAAAGGTTTTCTAGAGACTGTGTACTCAGATCTTGTTGGCCCTATCAAACAATCTACTGGTGGTAGTAAATACTTTGTGACTTTTATGGAAGCAAAATCCAGATATGTCTATACCTACCTACTTAAAAGTAAAGACCAAGTACTTGACAAATTTAAGTGCTATGTTGCTGCTGTTAAAAATAAATTTGGCAAAGCGCCTGAAGTGTTATTCACTGACAATGGCACAGAGTATTGCAGCAGTGAGTTCCAAAGGTTCATGGAACAAGAAGGAATTGAACATCAAACAACTATTGTTTATTCTCCAGAACAAAATGGAACAGCGGAACGCTTAAACAGAACCATACTAGAAATGGCGCGTTCTATGCTAATACAATCTGGAATTTCAGAAGATATGTGGGGTGAAGCAGTCAATACAGCTACTTACCTGCACAATAGAGTTCCATCTAAAACTACAAATAAAATTCCTTTTCAATTATGGCATAACAGGATGCCTGGACTTAAACACATTAAAGCATTTGGATCTAAAGCCTATGCCCACATTCCAAAAGAGAAAAGGGGCAAATTAGAGCCAAGAGCAGAAATTGGTATCCTAGTGGGGTACGCTCAAGGAGGAAAAGGCTACCGAATTTTTGATTCTACAAACTGTGTAATTAGAGAATGCAATGTGGTACATGTTGATGAGAGTAACATCCTGCAAACTCCTAAGCCAGCTGAGTCCACAGCACAACCTGTCAATCAGGAATCTACAGATGTCTCTTTCTTTGATGTGATCACTTGGCAATCTGCAGAGACCACCTGTGACCAGGCAGGTCCATCTCCACAAGAGGATTCCACCTCAGAAGGGGAACAAGGGAATTCCACCTCAGAAGGGGAACCAGGAGAGGCAACGCCAAGGGTAAGAGAGACAACTGCTGTGAGACAATCAGCAAGGAGTACCAAAGGTGTTCCACCACCAATGTACGGAATTTGTGCAAGTGTGCAACAAATAAAGGAACCTACTAACTGGAAGGAAGTTAATCAACTACCTGCATCTGAAAGAAGCAAGTGGATTAATGCCATGGAAGAAGAATTTGCATCTTTGCAAGACAAACAAGTTTGGACTCTTACTGAGTTACCTTCAGAAAGAAAAGCCATCGGCTGTAAGTGGGTGTACAAAGTGAAGTATAACCCTGACGGCGAAGTGGACAAGTACAAAGCTCGTCTTGTCGCAAAAGGATTTTCTCAAAAATATGGAATCGATTTCTCGGAAACTTTTGCACCTGTTGTAAGCTACACAACCTTCAGAACACTTTTGAGCATAGCAGCCTCAAGGGGCATGCACATTGAACATTTGGACGTCAAAACTGCGTTTCTCAATGGAGAATTGAATGAAGAAATCTACATGGAACAACCAGAAGGATTTTCAACAAAAGGACAAGAAGGCCTAGTGTGCAAACTCAACAAAAGCGTTTATGGACTAAAGCAAGCAGCAAAAGCGTGGAATGAGAAACTGACTGAACTGTTACAAAAACAGAACTTTCAACAAGGAATAGCAGAACCGTGTTTGTTCTCAAGAATCAAAAATGGACAATATCAGTACATACTCATTTATGTTGATGACTTGATTATTTGTTGTGAAAATCAAGGAGATGTACAGGAAATAGCAGATGAACTAAACAAGGAAGTGGAAGTGAAACAATTGGGACCTATAAAACACTATCTTGGAATACAAATTGAAAGAACTGATGATGGAAGTTTTCTTCTAAGCCAAAAGCAAAAGATCATGGACTTTATTGAATCTGTAGGAATGAAACATTCCAAGCCAGTGAGCACACCTCTTGAAAAGGATTACCTCAAGAATACAGAGGGACCACTACTTCCAAATAACCACGAATACAGATCAGCAATAGGAAAATTATTGTATCTTAGCAAAATTTGTCGACCAGACATAACTTCAGCTGTTGGACTATTATGCAGAAAGACCAGCTCACCGACTATCCATGACTGGAAAGCTGTAAAAAGACTGGCAAGATACCTAAAAGGAACTTTGGATTACAAACTGAAAATCTCATCCTGTGATGAACCAAGACTGACTGGTTTCATGGATGCCAACTGGGGAAAAGACACAACTGATGGAAAATCTACAAGTGGATACTTATTCTACTATGGAAACAGTTTAATTGACTGGACTAGTCAAAAGCAATCTGTTGTAGCGATCTCTACTGCAGAAGCTGAATGTGTATCAGCGCAAAGTGCCAGCTATGAACTGTACTGGATCATTCATCTACTGAAAGACTTTGGAATAGACGAACCGAAACCAATAATAATGTATGAGGACAATCAAGCTTGCATCGTTCTCTGCAAAGGTGAGAGCACCAAATCCAAGAGTAAGACCATTGCTCTTCAATGCAAATATGTGAAAGACTTACAAGACAAAGGACTCATTGAACTTCGTTACTGTCCTACTGACCAGATGACTGCCGACATCCTGACCAAGCCGCTTGACAAGCAACGTTTTGAGAATCTTCGTGAAAGTTTAAATTTGCATGATTTCAGTGTTATAACTTGAGAAGGGGTGTTGGAAGTTACAAGTTAGAACACTTCTATTCAGTATTTACTGAGTTAATGCTGTGTTCTGAATCACATGTTTGTTTGTATCCTATCTGCTTAGAGAGTTAGAAAGCCCGCCAGATACAGATCTAGTTTGTTGTCCTGATTGGAAGATAGAGTGGCTAGTATTAGCATTTTATGACCCTTTGTCCAGAGCTAAGAAGAAGCTCCTCTCTCCATTAGACTTTAGCCATGTAAGGAAGTCTCCATTAGTCTTAGAAAGATTTGAGGATGTAGAAATAAAGCTCTTTGTTATTTTACCTCCTGTTTACCCTACCCTTGATAGGTTGTTAGTAAACTTTTTATATTTTGAAACTACCATGGACTCAGACTCATTTTTACTCTGCTAAACTCTGCTGAATTAAGAAATTAAGAAATTAAATACTAAACCATCTAACACGAATTTCCCTCCACGAGTCCAAGGCCACCACCCCGGAACTCAGGGAGGAGGGGGAACATTCCCCCCGCTTCCGTTGCAGGTGCCGCCGACAGAAACTGCGCCCATAACTTTGTAAAAATCCCTTAACGAGAGCCGGGTGAGCCGGAATGACCTCTTGGCAATATTGCCTTTGGGCAATCATGGATTCTCTGTTGGCAATTATGTACTCCATTATCCCCTCTGGGCAAGCCTACTCTCCATTATTCTCTATGGGCACTTATGTACCCTATGGGCAATCGCTGTCCTTAGTTTTAGTAGTCCCTCAGTTACAGCTCTCGCAGAGCTCTTCTCTCAGAGCTCTCTCAGCCCAATCTACCTCACAGGGTGTCTGTTGTGAGGAGAGGACGGGAAAGGAGATTGTAGGCGGCTCTAAGACCCGGTAAAGGAGACTGTACGCCTCTCTAAGACTCCGGGTGAAGGGTGGGGCTTAAATCCAATCCCCCCCCCAATGGGGAGGAAATCTTTTACTGGAAATAAGGTTTACTTAAAATCAGTGTGACTGGTAGTTTTAAATGTGTCAGGATTAGGATGCCAGACACCTTGGAAGCCAAATTTGTGCATCTTGCTGTAGATCTGTACCTAAATTGCATAATTAATCGTATTAGTATCCTTTTCTTTTTCCTCTAAAGAAGCTGAAAGGGGTATTTAAACTTTACACAAACCGTGAGAGTTAAAGCGGAAAGGTGGTCCTTTGTCATGTGAACTCAGTGAACTGGTCCAGGCAGGCAAGGCAGTTCTGTGTCCCAGACACACACACACACTCTCTCTCTCTCCTCCCCCTCCCCCTCCTCCTCCTCATCAATCATCATCATCATCATCATCATCATCATCATCATCATCATCATCATCATCATCATCATCATCATCATCATCATCATCATCATCACCACCACCACCACCATCATCTCTTTATCCATCTACCATTCTGTCTATCTGTCTAGTCTATCGATCATCTATCTGTCGTGTACACTAACAGTGAGAGAAACTCCCGATAATCCAAGCTGGACCATGCATCTACAGTCAAATTTCACCCCTTTTTTGGGGGGGGGGGAGAGAGCACACGATGAAATCTCGCTCTTACTGAAATCAGCAACTTAAAGGTGCTCATCAAATGGGAGGAGAATCGGCCTCTATGCGGACCCATTTCACCCGTGTTTTCAACTTGTAATACGCAACACCCGGCCCGTCAACAAGCACAGAAAGCGCCCTTCGGAAGCCCAGTTTCAGTTGAAGCCCATGGCTGCTGCTGCTGCCTTTGAAAGCCTTTGCGGTGGTGGCTGTCCATACTCCGCTCCCTAAGGCACCCCTCCGCCTGGCGGGAAGACAGCCTGTGTCTCTCGGGAGGGGGGGGGCTTTAACCGGCTCCCCAGGACAGAGGTAGGGGGCAGCCGCGAAGGCCCTGTCCGTCCCCCAAGGGCCAGCCCTTCCAGAGTGGCCTTTTTACTCTTATGACTGATGGAGCTTCTCTGGGAGGTCCCGGTCGCGGAGGAAGGGATCCCGGCTCCACGTCTCGGCCAAGCTGCGATGCTGGCCACCTGGCCGAAACCAAAGACCCCTTAATGGGTTTAGCCTTTGCTAAATGGCGTCTGAGGAGGCTCCGAGGGAGGGGAAAACCAAGGGTGGCCCTTGCTCAGGGGGCCGATCCACCGACGAGAAAGGACAAGCCGAAGGACCAAGAAGTTGCGAAGGACTTCCGAGGAGAAAGTGGGCCAGATGACTGCGGGGAGGGACGACTAAGGGGCTATACAATTTGAAATGGTGCGGACTGAGTGGACATAGTGAAGATAATGGAACCGAAGGCCAACTGTGAAACTGAGGGGCAGCAGCTGGAATCCGTCTGTTTCAGACCCACTTTGGGGAAGAGAGGCGGCAAATGTGTGCTGTAATGAATACATGCATATTGTACATTGACAGACTCACTAGTCAAAGGCTAAAAGGTTTATTTTTTTAAGTGGGGGGGGGAGCATGATTGAAGTGTGTGCAATTGTGAATGGCTTGGACAGAGGGGATGGATTTTTCTTCCTCCCTGAGGAGACTGACAACCGTAAAACGGACCGGCACTAGGCTCCGAATAGGAAAGAGAAAGGAAAGGAAAGGGAACCCTGATTCGCACAAGGTCTTCTTCGTGCGCGGGATTCACCCTTCCAGGGCCTGGGGAAGTCTTTAAAAGGAGGCTGGGCAAATTCAAGGAAGAGGACCTATCTCTGGACATAGCTGTTCGCTAAACGGAACCTCCATCTTCTCTGAACAGCAGGTGCTGGGGAGAAACAAAGAAAGAGGGATGCAATGTCCTTGTCGTCCTGAGGAGTTTCCCGTTGGAAACAGGATGCTGGACTAGCTCGATGCTCGGTTTGATCCAGCAGAGCCCTTCTTCACCCGGGTTCCACATTAACTCCTTTCCTTTCAAAGTCCAGGGAAGTAAAACTGGCCGGCTTCCGGCCTTATCAGTTGGTGTCGCCGGTGTAATGAATGGTCTTTCATTGGATTTCTCCGTTTCACCTCTGTGTTCAGAAATGGCAGGCTATTTCTTCTGGGCCGATGCCCTCCCACACCCTCAACAGTTTTTCACCTTCCCCGCTGTTTCCCAGCTGTGAGTTTTGCTTCTGCGCTTCCCACCGAGAGGGAGGAGTGTTAGAGTCCCTAAAGAAATTCCTCAGAGTTAGCACACGGCCAGGTAATGCACCATGCAATCCTTCCCACACCCTCAACAGTTTTTCACCTTCCCCGCTGTTTCCCAGCTGTGAGTTTTGCTTCTGCGCTTCCCACCGAGAGGGAGGAGTGTTAGAGTTTTTAAAGAAATTCAGCAGAGTTAAAAAACAGCTTAGCAATGCCAGAGTTCAATAATCAGACCCAGAGTCCATGTGTGTTTAAAAATATAAAAGTTTACTACAATTCTACCATAGGGAAGGGTAACTTGGGAGAAAATAACAGAGAGCTAATTCAGCTACATCCTCTCTAGACTAGAAGAACTGGAAGAAGATGGCCCTCCAACGTGCTTCTCCTCCAAGGCAAACAAAGACGGGAAGAGGGCTCATAAAATGCAAAGTTACTAACACTTCGCTCCCAATCA